>NC_069500.1:187500902-187808402 GCF_027579735.1 Bombina bombina
CTCTCTCTCTTCTTTCCTCTCTCTCTCCCTCTTGCTTCGATACATTGTTTTTTCTTTTACGTTTTACTAGATTAGCCAAGAATTTTCCTGCTTTCCCATAATGTCTATAAAAAAAAAGCTCTAGATCTCAACTCTTTATGTCTCATTTTTTGATTAAGTAGGTTATCTCTCCTTCTTTGCGCTTATGTATTTATCCCAGCAAATTTCAGATGGATCACTAATATATGCGACAAAAAAAAAAAACTATTTGATCTGCATCATCTGTATTTACAGAATTTGCTTTCTCGCCTCCTAGGGGGATTGCAATTTTTACACAAACGCAAGCAGTGTTTTATCATTTTACTGTGGCTCATAAGAGGCCTCATAAGAGGCAGAGGCTACATGCTATAACAGTTACTGTATAGCATGTAGCAGGGTCGACAGCAAACTATAGCAGTATACACTCCAGCCTCTGCAGGCTGAATGGGAAAAAAGGAACTAGGTAAATTATAGTCTTAAAAACGTGCAGTGGATTCTTTCTTTTCTTTCTTTTTTTTTAATTTCACATTATTAATGAAGGATTTTAACACTACAACAAAAACCCTAAGAAAGCCATGTTAAAATAAATTCATAATACAATAACATAACATTTTTATTAATTTAAAAAATAATATCCTAAACAATTTATATCAATTAAAATAAAAAAAGGTAGAAGGACAACGATGAGGTATAAAGAGGTATAAAGAGATAAAAAAAACAGGCATGTAGTACGCAGTTACCCTTCTATATTCATCAATTTGCGAAAGATATAAAAATTTACGTGATGCTCAAGGTCTATAGATTTCTTTTATTCAACAATTTTCGACTTATTCACACATGGATATATAGCATCTTTCAGCCTATTTTACTTCCTGTGCATTACATTTGTAATAATTTTAATCTTGGTCTGGGGAAGGGGAGTCTGTTTGCTGAAACATTACCACAATAAATATGCAAATTATTCAAATTCTTGACACCCTGGTGGATGCACTATAAAGGTGAGAGTGTGAATCCAAAATGTACTTAGATAGATAAATATATAAATATTGGTGTTTTGAATTGCATGTGTGCTAAACACAACTGATTTTTCCATTATCCAGTTCAAATAATATGTATCCATAATTGAGTAAATCTAGAAATATAGCTATTTTTGTTATCATTTTTGTTTCATTCTCCAAGCATGTTGAACAAAGATATCGGAAAAATATAAAATATTGCGCTAAGTAATGTTTTTTTCATGCTCCTGCACTTAAAGGGACACTGAACCTAATTTTTTTCTTTTGCGATTCGTATAGAGCATGCAATTTTAAGCAACTTTATAATTTATTCCTATTATCAAAATGTTCTTCATTCTCTTTGTATGTTTATTTGAAAAGCAAGAATGTAAGTTTAGATGCTGGCCCATTTTTGGTAAACACACTGGGTTGTCCTTGCTGATTGGACAGCACCAATAAACAAGTGCTGTCCATGGTTCTGAACCAAAAATGTGCTGGCTCCTTCGCTTAGATTCCTTCTTTTTCAAATAAAGAGAGCAAGAGAACGAAGAAACATTGATAATAGGAGTAAATTAGAAACCTGCTTAAAATTGCATGCTCTATCTAAATCATGAAAGAAAAAATTTGGGTTTCAGTATCCCTTAAATGATCTATTAGGAGGTTTACTGCTAAAATGCCAAAGTTTGGAATTAGTTTGGCACAGGGGAAAGTTTCACCCACTATCCAATGACTCAGACACTGAGCAAAGCCTTGAAATAGTTCTGAAGTCACACAAGCGTCCACCATCCGTGAAAGTACAATTTAATGCTTGTTTGTGACATTAAACATTTGGCCTCAAATCTGCAGCACAAACTATCTCAGAAAAAGAAAAAAAAAAAACACACAGAGTTTTTACCTAACAGCAGCGGTTAACAGACCTGTGACTATAATCAACACTAAACATTCAGCAACAAGGGACAAAGAACCATAGAAAACAAGGCAGAATATTTTGGAAAGTGTTATTTCCTATAAACAAATCTAATAGTAACAGTATGAGCAGCATCAGCTTACTGACAAGGGTGCAATGGAAAACTGTATCACCAGATAATGTAATGAATATCATCTGATTTGCTTCTTTACCATCCCCCTTATGAATCCTTTTATTCTCATCCTCCTGCATCTTCATTCTAAATAAATAAAAACAGGGTGCCTTGTGCATTGATGACTGGCTAATTTGAGTGGGGGGCGCAGTTAGTTTTTTACTGTTAGAAGATTGCTAAATACATGTTAAAGGCAAAGACTAGCTAAAAATTAAAGGTACATGAAACACAGAATTTTTCTTTTAAGATTCAGACAGAAAATTTCCAAGTTACTTCTATTATCTAATGTGACAAAGGCTACCAAGATAATTAAAGTGACAATGTACCCTACATTTTACTCCCCTTTAATTTGTTCCTAATTATCTATTTTACCTGCTGGAGTGTATATAATTGTTTACAAATAGCCTTTTTTATTTTAGCATTTGAAATAGATGATTTTGCCTGTGGTATAGCTACCTATGCTGAAAGTCTCTATACTTAAAGGGAAACAACCCAAATGTTTTCTTTCGTGATTTAGACAGAGCATGCAATTTTAAGCAACTTTCTAATTTACTCCTATTATCAAATTTTCTTAGTTCTCTTGCTATCTTTATTTGAAAAAGAAGGCATCTAAGTTTTTTGGTTCAGTACTCTGGACAGCACTTTTTTTTTTTTTTTTTTTTTTTTTTTTTTATATTTTTATTGAGGTTTGAAAAAGGCTTACAAAATTCTTGAAATCAAGATAATAACAGTATCAGAATACAATCTTAACAGAGTTTAACGTGCCTTACAGTCTTCGAGCCTTCTGGTGTTCGCAAGGGGCCTCTTTTGGATCCCTTGATCTTCATAAAACAATATAAGGCTCCCACGGAGTATAAGAGACCACTCATGGATCTCGTTTAGTAAACCTCAGTTTTATAAAGAGTAGTGTGAACAATTTAGATAAACTATAGGGAAGGGGTTAAAGAAGGTGATAGGAAGAGAGGAATGGGGAGAGAATGAGGAGGTGGTGTTGCTGTACTTGGTGAGGTAGTTGTCAACTACTTTTCCTTTAGTTAAGACAGGCTGACTCGTTTAGGATTCTGTTTAGACAATTAGGGTTTCATGGGTTTGGCGATGTATTTGTGTTTCCCACCTTGTGTATGCTTTTAGGGTGTAAATAGGCAACAATGTTATGGTTCGTTTTGTTTAAGCGTGGTTAGTGTAGGGTGTTATAGTTTAAGGTAGTGTTCCCATAGTGCTGTCATTTCAGCGTATACCTCCATTTTGGCATATTTAACAAAATAAAACTCCTCTAGGTCAAGGAATTCTGATACTCTCTTAGTCCAAAGCAATGTGGAGGGGACCTCCTTGCGTCTCCAATTTCTAGCTAATAGGTATCTAGCACTATTAGTCATGATGTAAAAAAGCTTGAGGCAATGTTTCTGTTTAATGTGGGGAGGTCTACTTAGTAACCAGATTGTGGGGTCTAGAGGGAATTGGGTATCTAGAACTTTTTCTATTTCTCCGATTATCTCTCTCCAGTAGTTTTGGACCGCGTTACACCACCACCACATGTGAGCCAGGTTACCGCAGCTATGTCCGCATCTCCAACATTGCTTGGATGTGTCGCGGTATAGTCGGTGTAATTTAGTTGGGGAAAGATACCATCTGTGTAAGATTTTTAAGTTGATTTCCTGTATGGAGAGTGAGATTGAAGTTTTTGTGATATTTTGGAAAATTAATGTACTGGTTTGGGGTAAGATTGTTATACCTAGTTCGTCTTCCCATTTTTCTAGGAAGGGAGGGGTTTGACCAGGAGAGTTTTGTGTTAATATTCTATAAATTAGTGCAAGAGTATGTGATATTGGAGGAGTCCTTATGCAGAGTTTCTCAAAGTTGGTTAATGGTCGAACCATGTTTCTAGAGTGTTCATGTGTTGTTATGAAGTGATGGACGCGGGCATATTGGAACCAGTTTTGGAAAAGAGAATATCCCATGTTAATCAAGTCCGCTTGCGGTAATAATTTTTCATTTGATATGATATAGTGAATAGGGATATCCCTATAGTATGAACCCGGGGTATCTTTTGTTAGAGGTGTTCCTAGTATGAATTGGCCATTATCTATGATTGAGGTTAGTGGAGAAGGTTTAGATGATATATAGGGGTGTGTAGCTATTGTGATTTCCCATATTTTATATGTTTCTGTGATCAGGTGTGAGTTATAATTAAGCTTTGTAGTTGGTTTGTCGAGATTCCAGCACTGTTTTCCTAGGTGTGGATTATTTGATAATGAGTGTTCTAATTGAACCCATCTTTTATGTTCATAGTGTATACACCAGTCAACTATCCTTTGCAAGAATATGGCTTGTCGGTACTTTGATATGTTAGGTATGCCTAGTCCTCCTTGGAGTTTTGGGGTTTGCATGATGTTTTTATTTATCCTGGGGGGAGGACGACGCCAAACAAAGTCACTAAAAGCTTTCTGTAGGGTGGGAATGTAGTTTTTAGGGATCGGGATTGGTAGGGCCTGCAATATAATAGTAGTCGTGGGAATATATTCATTTTGAGAACATTTATTTTGCCCAGCCAGGAGAGCTTTTTAGAGAGCCAGGATGATAGATCCCTGATAATTGCTTTTTGTATTGGTATGTAGTTTTGTATGTAGGTTTGTTCGATAGAAGTGGTTAGTTGTATTCCTAAGTAGTGTAGGGAGTGGGTTCGCCACGTAAATGGCATTAGAGTTTTAATATTTGCTAGAGCTGTGCTGGTTAAGTTAATATTTAAGGCTTCGGATTTGGAAACATTTATAGAAAAGTTGGATAGTGACTGGAAGGTTTGGAATTCCTTTAAGAGGGGGGTTATTGAATATTCGGGGTTTGTTAACGTGAATAAGATGTCGTCGGCAAACAGAGACATTACGTATGTTTGTGTCCCTACTTGTATTCCGCTAATTGAGGGGTTTTGCCTGATTTTTGTGGCCAAGGTTCCTATGAAGCAGGCGAACAATAAGGGAGATAGGGGGCAACCTTGCCTTGTGCCGTTGGTTATGTTGAATGTATTGGATAGTGTGCCATTGATAAGTAATTTTGCGTTGGGGTGGGAATATAAGGCAAATATTCTGTTAATGATCTTAGGTCCTAGACCCAGTTTAGTTAAGGTGGCTTTAAGGAAATCCCAGCCAACACGGTCAAAGGCCTTTTCGGCATCTATTGACAGAAGGATCCCTGGGACCTCCTTATCTTGCATGTATTGAATTAAATTGAGGGCCCTGACCGTGTTATCTTTTGCCTCGCGCCTGGGGACAAATCCCACTTGATCCTGATGGATCAGGTCTGGTAGTACCAGGTTCATTCTATTAGCCAATACCTTTGCGAAAATTTTAACGTCTGAATTTATTAGTGAAATAGGGCGAAAGTGAGAGGGATGTTCTAATGATTTGTTAGGCTTAGGGAGGAGAATGATGTGGGCTTCTAACAATGTAGGGGAAAATTGTTTAGACTCATCAATGTAATTGAAAAATGAAGTAATGTGGGGGAGTAGTTCTTCCTGGAATGTCTTATAATATCGGTTGCTAAAACCGTCCGGCCCTGGTGATTTCCCAGATGGGAGATCTTTAATGGCTAGTTTGATTTCTTCTGCGGTTATAGGGTCCTCTAGTTGGTTTTGTTGGTTAGTTGTAAGATGAGGCAAATTAAGAGATGATAAGTATGTATTTATGTCATCTGATAGAGCTGTTTGTGGGCTCGCTGAATTGCCAGGGTTGGAGCGCAAGTTATATAGTTTTTGAAAGTATGTCCTAAAGGTATTTGTAATAGCCTGGGGTTGAAAAGTGTGATATATTGTTATCATCCTTGATGTGTAGGATATAGTTTTTTTTCTGTTTTAATCTGAGGTAACGACCAGGGTATCTGCTGATTTATTGCGGCCTTCATAGTTTGCTTGTTGTAAGTGGAGTGCTTGGCGTTTATGTTCCTTATTTAGTAGGACGCTAGTTTATCTTTTTCAGCTTGAATAGAAGTAGGAGGTTGTGGTCGGTTCGGGCAGCGTTATGTTGGGTTTCTAATTTGTCAATTTCTGAGAGAAGTGTTGATAGAAATGCTTGCTTTTGTTGTTAATGGAGGCCTTAAAGGAGTTCCAAAAGTTTAAATTTTTTACTATAATTACATTATCAAAAACCAATCTACATAGCTTAACAATAAAAACGTACCTAATTTCAAGTCAAAACGAGCGTTATCAGCATAATAAAACTGATATATTTTATTTTGAGAAAAAACTTCATCCAAGCCAAACCTCCTTCAGTGTGCCTTCATTACACAATCGTGTGTCCAATCACAATGCGTTATCGTGCATATGATTAACGCATTGTTTCGTCACCCGGCGCATGCGCAATTCAATCCGGCGTTTGCGCATGCACATATTAAAATCATTACATTTACTGCTCGTTATTGCAAGGGGAATTAGGACGGTGACGCAAATGATGACACATTACATAGATCGCGCATGCCGCAGTACGGACGAAAACGGCCATATTGATAACTCAGGTTATCGTGAACGATTTGTTATACAGAATACAGCTTCTAACGGTGGGTTTTGGAAAACAATTAATTTAGGAGATGAATATTCGGAGAACACTAATAATAAGATAAGTAAAGCCTATTAGAAAAATCATTATTAAAAGATGATATAGCGATTTAAAACAAGTCTTTGGCAAACGTTTAGTGTCCCTTTAATGGCCATAAGCTCACCCCGAATTACACATTTGTGGGCTTCCCATATATTTAACTGGGACGTGTCAACTGTAGAATTGTGGGTAAAGTATTCCAATATGGACTTAGATATTTGTTGGGATATTATAGGGTCGGAGAGGAGCTGTTCATCCAATCTCCATATATAATCGTGTATGGGTTTGAAGACGGCCATGTTATGTGCCTAGTACTGATGCATGGTCCGACCATGTTATGGGGGTAATTTGGGTAGATGTAAATAGTGACAGGCCCTGTGACGTCCGTGAGAATGTAATCAATCTAGAGTATTGCTTGTGAGGGTATGAGTAGAAGGTGTAGTCTTCTTTGTTAGGATGGTGGGTTCTCCATAAGTCTTGTGCTGTTAATTTTTTCAGTGAGGTGAGTGTACGAGTTATCTGTGAAGTAGGGACTGAGGAATTAGAGGAGGAGCAATCCAAAGGTGGGTTTAAGTGGCATGTTAAGATCTCCGCAAAATTATTAAGACACCTTTTTGGTGTTCTAAAATGAGATTAGTTATGTTGCTGATAAATTTGGCTGCTTTGTATTAGGGGTGTACATAGATACCAACGTGACCCGGGCGGCCATATAGTAAAGCCTACTAGGATAATATATCTACCCAGCTTTGTCTCTAAGGATTTTAAGTTCTTTAAAAGGACATTTTTCTTTATCAGTATTCCCACTCCATGCTTTTTAGATTTGGGATGGGAGCATAAAAGCAGGTGCCGAATTTGAGGTATATGTGAGGGGCTTTCTTCCTTTGCGGAAGTGTGTTTCTTGGAGAAACAGCAGGTCTGACCTGCATCTGTTAAAGTCTCTCAAGGCCTGTGTTCTTTTTGAGGGGATATTGAGTCCCTTTGCGTTTATAGATTGAATCCGTATTAAATTGGTGGGTGGTTTTCTATGTGAGTGTTCAGCCATTAGATAGTGCAGTGTGAGCTTAAGGTAGTTTGTCTATGGAGTATATTAATTCAGTATTTGTGTAGGAGTCAGTATGACCAGTAGTTTGTCAGGTGATAGTATTAGTAGTAATTTAGTACAGCAGGGGGTAAGGGGGATTAGGGTAAGAAGGAAAGAGTGAATAAAAAACATTGGTAGGAGAAATAAGATGTAGAGGAAGCGTTTCCCCTTCATTGGCTTAAGTTAACTTTTCTCAGCAATTAACAATTTATACCAGCTGTGGCAACTTGACTAACTTAGTTTGTAAATAAGACATGTTGACCTAACATGTTAAAGTATATCAGCCTATAACAGGCAAACAAGGCAACACAATACATTAACACTAGCATGTAGTACATCATAACGACATTAAACATTAAGTACTCCCCTTAGAATGTGTCTACCTGTAGACGACCAACTGGCTATTATGGTTAGACAGTAGAGGTAGGCGTTTCTAAGCACTTAAGATGTAAACTTTTGTTATTAAAAGAATAAGGGGGTAAGTAAACATAACATAACAGTATAACTTTTGTGTATTGAGATGGTAAGAGGAGTAGTTTATAGTGATTCCCTGTGGGGTATTCCTTCTCTTGCCTAAGAATAATGTCAGGTAAACTCAGCATCTTCTCAGACATTTGGGCAAAGAGCAAAAATTAGTGTG
This sequence comes from Bombina bombina, assembly GCF_027579735.1. Lineage (NCBI taxonomy): Eukaryota > Metazoa > Chordata > Amphibia > Anura > Bombinatoridae > Bombina > Bombina bombina. Next base: position 187,509,299 of record NC_069500.1, read on the forward strand.
CATTAGCGAGTTCACAGTGTCTGTCATATAAAGGGAATATGCAACCTTACTATCACATGTTTCAGGTCTCGCATTGTGAAAGACTCTTGTGGGGTAAGTTTATGTACCTCATTTAGCTTGTAGTCCTTCACATTTTTCCTGGGTACTTTGGGTCCATTGTCGATCTTTGGGGCCTTTGGGAGGGCCATCTTGTGTGGTGTCCCGGGTCGTCGCTGCAGGAGGAGGAGGTTCCGGGAAGTTGATATTGAGATTTTGGATAGAGCATCTAAGTCTTCTGGACCTTTGTAATCAATGGGTTTTGCCGTCTTTTATGCACCAGAAGGCTAAAAGGGGAATCCCATCGAGTATTTTATTTTGTGTTCTTGCAGAGGTTGTGATAAAGCGTAGGTTTCGTCTCCTTTCAATGGTAGCTGGACTAAGGTCTTGATAGACCTGGATGGTATGGCCTTGAAAGGATATTGATCGTTGGCTACGGGCTTGTTTCCACACTGCTTCTTTTGGTGGAAGTGAGTGAATTTCAGAATCACGTCCCTAGGCGGGCTCAGCGGTGTAGGTTTCGCTCTTAGGGCGCGATGGGCCCTCTCTAGAGTTGCTTCAGAGGTCTCCAGTGCGGGTTCCATCTGTCTGAAAAATTGTAGTAGGTACTCAACTAAGGATTCCTGAGTAACATCCTCAGGTTATGCCTCGGATGCGCATATTGCTGCGGCGACTGCGATTATCAAGGTCTTCGACCTTTAGGCTGTAGCGATTGGATAATGGAGTCGTGGCAGTTTAGGGCATTGGATGTTATCACTAACTTGAGACTCTAGGTATTCTTGTCCCTCCTCCAGGTATTCAAGTTTAGAGTTCATGTCAGACATATCTTTTCGTAGAGATGAAATCTCGTTCTTGATAAATGTTTCAATCAGCTATGTCGCTCTTGGAGGGTAGGGAAGCTATATTTTGTTGTATCTGTGAGAGTTGGTCATGTGGGAGAGGAGCAAGGTTTGTAGTTAAGTTGTGATTCCATTTTGTTAGGATTGTCAGGATTTTCCAGTCTGGTGAGGTGAATTTTTTTGCGTGGATTTGAAATAGGTGCAGACTGATGGTGATTTATTAGGTAGTGTTTGCCTTATGTGGTGCTTTATGTGGTCTAGTAGATCTCCTTGTTGCCATGTGCTAGTATTGTGGAGAACAATGAAGCCAATGACTTTGGCCAGATCAGAGTGCCCTGTGATGGAGCTAGGTGGTGTCGCTTGAGCTAAAGGTTCACTTCGTTTTGCACCACATAAAGGGAGAGTGCAACTTATTTGTAAAGTGTGTGCTGCAGCTGAGCTATCTTTTTGTTTCTTATCTGGGCTTATGTTTATTGACAGTATTAGCCCCCACGTAACATTTGCTTGTTATAATGTGGTATTGCCAGTGTAAAAAGGTGGGCAGTCCAAGATAGTGTTTTTACATATTGTGTATCGCTGTCTGGCCGTTATGGATACAGCTATATAGCAGCGTGGTCCTGTGTAGCTGCTGGGGTGCTTTGATGCGACTGAGCCGCGGCAGAGGAGAAGTGACCGCGCTCTGCTTTGATCTCGCCCGTATGTGTGGTATGGAGCGTGAACTTACAGTTTGTCAAGGGTAATCATATGATACTGTGTTCTCTACCCTGCCGCGCCGTGTCTTTGTTGTTGCGTGGCTTAGTCGGTTCAGGTTGCGCTGTCAAGATGGCGCCCTGTGTTAAGTTTGTTGGTCCCTGTTTTTCAAAGGGATCTGCCGACTCGGATTTGATTGTAGGGTTCCAGTACGGAAGTTATACGGTGTTCCGGTTCATTTGCTTGCTGCTTTCATGATTGCCAGAGCAAAACTGCACCATTTATGTGCCAATTGAAGGGGAAAGGCAACGGAGCTTTTTTACAGTGCAGACATGTTCCTGCACGGCTACGCCCGCCTCCTGGACAGCACTTTTTTTATTGTTGGATTGAATTTATCCACCAATCAGCAAGAACAACCCAGGTTGGTCACCAAAAATGGGGCCGGCATCTAAACTTAGATTCTTGCATTTCAAATAAAGATACCAAGAGAAATAAAGAAATTTGTGCTAATAGGAGTAAATTAGAAAGTTGCTCTATCAGAATCACGAAAGAAAAAAATGTGGGTTTAGTGTCCCTTTAAAGGGACAGTCTACAAAAGAATTGTTATTGTTTTAAAATATAGGATAATCCCTTTTTTTACCCATTCCCCAGTTTTTGCATAACCAACACCGTTATGGAACCTTCTTCCAGCCCCCTGATCACATGACTGTGACTGTTTATTATCTATTGTCTTGCAGTAGCATTGTGTGGGCTAAATCTTAAATAACTTTCTGTGCCTGTACACAGTGTTATCTATATAGCCCACGTGTACTTTCTGTCTCTCTTTCTGTCTCTTTCTGTTGAAAATAAATGTAAAAAGCATGTGATTAGAGGCAGCCTTCAAAAGGCTTAGACATTAGCATATGAGCCTACCTAGGTTTAGTTTCAACTAAGAATACCTAGAGAAAAAAGCTAATTTGATGATAAAAGTAAATTGGAAAGTTGATTAAAATGACATGTCCTACCTGAAAAATCAAAGTTTTAATTTTGACTAACTGTCCCTTTAAGTATTGGCTATAGAAAAGCAAAATTAAACATAGCCAGCCCAAAGAAATTCCACTCTCAGTGGGGGTTTAGAGACATAAATAATAAATCTTGATTTTCAATTGTTCTCTCTAAGTATAGTCTTTGTATACAGACAGATATATGACAAGGGAACCATTTTGTGTGTACAGAAAGTCATAAAACAAGATCATCTGATTTCCCTGCAAACCATCTATTTTACACACACACACATATATATATATATATATATATATATATATATATTATATATATATATAATATATATATATATATATATATATATATAAACTAAAAAAGCAAATCTCTCATAATTGTAAGGGACAGTGTTTTACAGTGCACTATCCCTTTAAGCAAATTTGATAATTAAAGTAAATTGAAAAGTGAACTGTTAAAGGGACATAAAAGCGAAAAAAAAATATTTCATGATTCAGATAGAGAATACTATTTTAAACAACTTTCCAATTTACTTCTATTATTTAATTTGCTTCCTTCCCTTGTTATCCTTTTGCTGAAAGGTTTATCTAGGCAAGCTCATGAGCAGCAGAGAATCTAGGTTCTAGCTGTTGATTGGTAGCTGCATATATATCTCGATTGTGATTGGATCACCCATGAGTTCAGTTATAAACCATTAGTGCATTGCTGCTCCTTCAACAAATGATACCAAGAGAATGAAACAAATTAGATAATAGAAGTAAATTAGAAAGTTGTTTAAAATTGTATTCTCTGTCTGAACCATGAAAGAAAATATTTGGGTTTCATGTCCCTTTAAGTACCTTTATCTAAATCATGAAAGAAAAAAAATGGACTCCCTTTAAATAAACAGCTCAAGCTCAATTATTATAAACTAGCTTTTTTATATTATTATTTTTATTCAGGATCCTTTAAAATGGGCATTCTAGGTAAAAACAAACTGCTCTATTTCATTGTTTCATTGTTTTTATTTTGGTTTGTTTTTTTAGCAGTAGTTAAACAGTCAAAGCTGTGTCTTCAGCATCTGATCAGAGGATATGGCCTGTAAGCCACTAAATAAAAGGCCACAACACCAGAAAAGGATAAATGCACAATGAAAAAAAACCTGGTTAAAAATGCTGTTCTAAAGAAATAGAGCTGTTTCATTGTTTAGAGAAAATGTCCCTTAAATGATTCAGAAATTATCCATAAATATTGGTTAAATATAGGGATGCACCGACATTTCGGCCGCAGAAACGTTTCGGCCGAAAATGGCATTTTTTGGTTTTCGGGGTTTTTTTTGCCTTTTATTTTCGGTAAACTTATTGTGTAGCATATTTTAAATTTGATGCCAGCCTAGAGCTGCTATTTGAGTTCATTACTTGACTTACAATTTTGCATATAATAGTTTTTCTAGGACTATACTTTATTTGGATAATAGGTTAAAAAAAAAAACTGTTAAATCTGATTCTGTTATACAGAACTAAATAAAGAATAATACTAGCGATGCACCAAAATTTGGGCCGCCGAAAATGTGCAATTCCAATTTCGGCACACAGAGGGCCAAAATGGCTAAAAATGTACAGCCCTCCCCTGTTCTATTGAGTTAAAGGACCAGTAAACACAGTAGATTTGCATAATCAACAAATGCAAGATAACAAGACAATACAATAGCATTTACTCTGAATTTCAAATGAGTAGTAGATTTTTTTTATAACAAATTTTAAAGTTATGTCTATTTCCACTCCCCTTGTACCATGTGATAGCAATCAGCCAATCACAAATGCATATACGTATAGTCTGTGAATTCTTGCACATGCTCAGTAGGAGCTGGTGACTCAAAAAGTGTAAATATAAAAAGACTGTGCACATTTTTTTTTAATGGAAGTAAATCGGAAAGTTGTTTAAAATTACATGCTCTATCTGAATCATGAAAATGTAATTTGACCTGAGTGTCCCTTTAAATGCCTAGCCTTAGCATAAGGTTAGCAGCACAGCACTGGCATGGTACACAGAGCACACGCATAAGTACCATGACATGATGATATTTTAAACCAGCAGTGCCCCCTTTTTTTTTTTTTTTTTTTGAGAAGGAAACCAAAGTTCTGAATACAGTATTCAAAGGAGGATAAGTAACATTGTTTATAAACACTTGATATTATCAGACACAGACCTAAGCACACACAGTGAATATGTATAAGTCTTATATACAGTGCTCATACATCAGCCTCTTGTGCGTAGACATTCTATTCGCCTGTGGCAAATATGCGTGCACACTATATATGCATAAGCCCAAGCTCGCATACAGTTAGTACAAATTAGCACCCACCAGACAGTGTATGCACCTAAGGTCGTAGCTAAGTTCCGGTTGTCCTGGTGATAGGTGACAGGCAGACTCCATTTCGGGCTCCGGACATATAATCTGACGGGTCAGTGTGAGACCCGAACCAGGAACTAGGAGAGATACAATGGGAGACAATCAGGTTCAGGCCACGCCCATCGCACGGATAACTATACCCAAAAAACAAAACACACGTCCACCTCGTATTGTTGTCTGGCTATAACCAGGCTCTCCCTTGTAGAGCTCCACCAGTTTCACTGCAGATCACACCATACGGTACAAGTGACCACGCCCATTTGTTGGAGCTTTCCCGCCTACAAGCTCTCAGCTACACACACACTGTAGTTAAAAAAGAAAAAAGGTAATTTTCGGTTTTGGTTTGGTTTTCGGCCAGGGGCATCCTGAATTTTCAGTATTGGTTTTTGGTCCAGTATTTTCATTTCGGTGCATCCCTAGTTAAATACATCCGAAATAATTACAAACTGGTTAAAATATCTGTTTGTCCTTCTCTATAGAAAAAGAACAATCACAAAGGTTAACGAAAGGACAGAACTGTATCTTTTCTGCCATAGGTAAATAGGAGAATGGTATCCACAGGAAAACAAACTTCTACAAATACGTAGCTCATAACACTTAAAAACAATAGACACTGTTGTTTGCAATCAGTGATTAGTATAAAAAACAGAAAACATTATGGAGGACAATAGTCTTAACCACTTAACGACCAACATACTCTGTACGCCAAGCGGTCGTTAAGGGGTTTACTAGCACAGTTTTGCTAACAGCGGTGAAGTTGTGCTAGTACTGCATGTCCTCACTTTCCGGGGGGCATACATATTAGTTATTTGTAGAGCACCAACAAAATTCTCATCTCTAACAGATATAGCGCGGCTTTGCCAACACTGGTAAGACCTGCGCTATTTCCAGCACATCTATGGGAGTATGTGAATGACCGCCAATTTTCCCTTTACATCGACAGGTCGTTAAGTTGATATAGAAACATTAAAGACAAAGTAAAGACCTTATAATTACAAGACGTTTCTCTTGTGTTGCTATATAATAACATATCAGCCAAGGCTAAATATCTGTAAAACATCTTTTTATTATAAAGTTTTCAAACCCCCACGCACCACCATTTGCCTTATTTGGAAGGAGACAATCTGGGCTTCAGACTATAGACAACAAGGCTAACGACAGTCACATAAACTTAGTATAAAGGGCATTGTTTTGTAGTTTTCTGATAAAACCAATTTGAGACAGATATGTAGTGGGACACTGAACCCAGTTTTTTTTCTTTTGTGATTCAGATAGAGCATGCAATATTAAGCAACTTTCTAATTTACTCCTATTGTCACATTTTCTTCATTCTCTTGGTATCTTTATTTGAAAAGCAAGAATGTAAGTTAAGATGCCGGCCCATTTTTGGTGAACAACCTGGGTTGTTCTTGTTGATGGGTGGATAAGTTCACCCACCAAAACAAGTGCTGTCCAGAGTTCTGAACCAAAAATTGCCCGGCTCTTAGCTTGGATGCCTTCTTTTTCAAATAAAGATAGCAAGAGAACGAAGAAAAATTGATAATAGGAGTAAATTGGAAAGTTGCTTAAAATTGCATGCTCTATCTGAATCGCGCAAGAAACAATTTGGGTTCAGTGTCCCTTTAGCCTTGATAAGTCACCAGAGTGGAATTATAAAGTACTGAGAATTAGTAAATCCTCAATTTTCAGAGCTAAATTCCATGAAAAGGGGACAAAATAAACAATGAAAGTATATTGCAAAGTTATTTCATATGCTGTATTATTATAATAATAAGAACAATAATAATAATAATAATAATAATAATAAATTATACTATGTACTTTTATTTTGAATGCTTTTCCAGTGATTAAAATCTGAAAACTGTGGGGAGGTTTTCAACTGCCCCGAACGAGGCTGAAGTACAATGTGAAGCCCTAAAAAAACTGCAATATCTATATATCACTAATTTCCCTAACTGGCTTTAGCAGATAAAAATTGGCCAAAAAAAATGTAGTTTATACCAGCACAATGACTGCTAGCATTGATTAGCTCAAATAAGACAAGGGGTTGGTTGCTTTTTGACATAGAAAAACAAGATGTTAATTTGTTTGTAAAATGTTTAGACTTGGCTGATATGTTATTCTATAGCTAGGCAACAGAAATGTCTTGTAATTACTAGGTGTTTACTGGCCCATTCTCCTCATCTAATTTTGACAACTGAGGCCAGTTAGGGACAGTTACACACAAGTTTATATTAAAGTAATCTTTTTAAATTTATAGTCCCTTTAACATTTAAAAAAAAAAAAATTATTACATAAGTTTTATCCTCTCCCCCCAGTGCAATACGATACATTACAAAAATGACAGGAATTCAGTTTTACTGTACACTCTATTTTCTTATGGGTAACATCACACTGAAACTTAGAAGATAAAATTTCCTTTCATGTGAATTATGAACGGATTTGTCCTTGGTTTTAATATATGACCAAACAGCTTTACCACTAACTGAGCGCATAAAAAAAATATCAAACTTAAAAGGTGGAAGAATTACAGGCAGCCCAGCCAGAAATGTGGTTGCAAAGATTTATAGCTGAAATGTTAAAGGCAATAACTGAAATCTGCTGATCACTGTTAAACTTGTTAAAACAATAACCCAATTCAATTAGATTTTAAGAATGAAATATGGCTGCTGAGTAGCAGTGGGTTTATTGTTATCCTTCAATTAGATGACCTATGTCCTTCATGTTTTATTAAACTCTTTTATGTAAACATTTTCATGGAGAAGCTCTTTTGAACAAAAATAAAAGTAGGAGTACAATAATTCTTGGGCTTAAAGTGTTAAAGGGACATAAATATCCTTTAATCACAATACTTTTGTGTGGGGTTATAAAAAAAACTAATGTACAGATCCAGTCAGCTTTTTAGAGTACATTACCATCTTGTTTTCTAAAATTGTTTTTTCCCAGTAACCATACTAATGATACTGGAGTAATAAAAAAATGCTTCAAAATATTTTTAATTCTGGGCTGAATTGATGACATACTATAAATGCAAACAAAAACAAAATGTATGCTTACCAGATAAATTCCTTTCTTTCCTGGCAGGGAGAGTCCACGACTTCATTCCTTACTGTTAAGAAATACAACACCTGGGCACCAGGAGGAGGCAAAGACACCACAGCCAAAGTCTTAAATATCCCTCCCACTTCCCCTATCCCCTAGTCATTCGGCCTAGGGAACAAGGAAAAGTAGGAGAAACATCAGGGTATAAAGGTACCAGAAGAAAAACAAAAAGGGGAGCCATCCAAACAAAGAATAACTAACGGGTTGGGGTCGTGGACTTTCCCTGCCAGGAAAGAAAGGAATTTATTTGGTGAGCATAAATTTTGTTTTGTTTATATAAGGCAGGGAGAGTCCACGACTTCATTCCTTAGTGTTGGGAAAACAAAAGCCCAGGAAGAAGCTACTCCTCTAGTTGAATGACCCATAACCCTGCCGTCTCATAAGTTAGGCGGATGACACTTCACAACCAGAAAGACAGAGAAGACGTAGTGGCCTTCTGACCCCTACGTTTACCAGCATAGATGACAAAGATGAAGATTGTCTGAATTCCTTAGTAGCCTGAAGGTAGAACTTCAAGGCACAAACCACATCTAGATTGTGAAGCAAACGTTCCTTTGCCGAAGGAGGATTGGGACACAAGGAAGGAACAACAATCTCTTGATTAATGTTGCGATCTGACACCACCTTAGGAAGGAAACCTAACTTAGTACATCAAACCGCCTTATCAGCATAAAAAAAACAAGGTATGGGGGGTCACATTGCAAGGCAGAAATCTCGGAGACTCTGCGAGCAGAGGCAATAGCCAGTAGAAACAAAACCTTCCAAGGTAACAGTTTAATGTCAACATTACGCATGGGCTCAAACTGAGCCTGCTGCAACACATGAAGAACAAGATTGAGACTCCATGGCGGAGCCATCTTTCTAAACACAGGTCTGATCCTAATCAGAGCCTTAACGAAGGACTGCCCATCCAGAAGCTCAGCTAATCTCTTATGCAGCAACATCGACAGGGCCGATATCTGTCCCTTCAGGGAACTAGCAGATAGACCCTTATCCAGTCCATCCTGGAGAAAAGATTAACCTTATACCAAGAAAAACGAAGCTCCTCACACCAGTGCAGGTAGGTCTACCACACCTTATGGCAGATGCCTCGTGTAACTGGCTTACGAGCGTGAATCAAATTGTCGATGACAGTTTTATAGAGAAAACCTCTAAGCTTCAATCTCCACGCAGTCAGCCTCAGAGAATCTCCACGGTGGAGATGAGAACATCCCCACCAGATTTGCAAGCCAAGTCCTTCACGGGCCAGGATGGAGCAATTAGAATCACTAATGCGTGCTCCTGTTTGATGCGGGCCACCACACGAGGGAGAAGAAGTAATGGAGGAAAGAGATATAGGAGTTCTGAACCTCCATGGAACTGCTGGGGCATCTATTAGAACAGCTTGAGGATCCCTCAATCTCAACCCATACTTGGGTAGTTTGGCATTGAGATGGGAGGCCATGAGGTCTTATCTCCGGTATCCCCCATCTGCTGCATATCTCTGCAAAGACCTTTGGGTGGAGAGACCATTCCCCCCGGTGAAAAGATGCCTGATGAGGAAGTCCGCTTCACAGCTGTCTACACCCTGAATGTGGATCACTGACAGTGTACAGTTGTGGGCCTCCGCCTATTCTAGGATTTGAGATACTTCTCTCATTGCTAAGGAACTTCTTGTTCCACCCTGATGTTGATGTAGACTACGGAAGGTAAATTGTCTGATTGGAATCTGATAAACTGGGACGAACCCAGAAGGGGCCAAGCCTAAGGCAAAGAATGACTTGAGGGATAGGGGAAGTGGGAGGGATATTTAAGCCTTTGGCTGGGGTGTCTTTGCCTCCTCCTGGTGCCAGGTGTTGTATTTCCCAACAGTAAGGAAGTTGTGGACTCTCCCTGCCTTATGGAAAGAAAACTAGTTAAGTGCCCCTTTAAAGAAAGATTCTAGTGATATCTGAAACACACCCAAGTATACTGCAAAAGAAATGCATTGTCCTACATCACAGGTATTGCAGGAATATTCTTCTAAAAACAGAAATAATAATAATTTTATTTTATATATATATATATATATATATATATATTATATATATATATATATATATATATATATATATATATATATATATATATATATATATATATATATATATTCCCCACTATGATGTCCAGATTTATAATAGCTAACCTAACATTATGAATAGCTAATTAGTGAAATATCTTGGCAACTCAGTCTGTGTAAACAGTGCTCTGCCCAGAGTGGTCTATTAATTATTAACATTGTTAAACTGCAAATTAAGATGGGAAAGTACTTGCTAAAACAAAATGTTAGACAAGTCTTCTTCAAGTACTATTATACAAGTACTATTATACTATATGTAATGCCCACTTATAGTCAGTATTAACAATGTATTAACCTTTAAAGGCAGCAGATTTATTTACTAATCTAATAATCTACTGAGTTAACCCAAATCAGGCTCAGGCCAACACAACTCTGTAAAAAGCCAACCATTTTCAACATATAACACAAAAAGGAGAAAAACAAAGTCTAACGTGTTTGGATTACACAAACTGTAAATGTAGATATGACATCATACAACACAAGTTTGAATTAAACCAAAAATATTACCACTAGATACACATTTAAAGGGACAGTCAACACTAAAATTGTTATTATTTAAAAAGTTAGATAATGCCTTTACTACCCATTCCCCAGCTTTGCACAACTAACATTGTTATATTAATATACTTTATAACATTTAAACCTCTACGTTTCAAAGCCACTATAGACAGCCTCTTAATCACATTCGTTTTTATTTGCTTTTCACAACAGGAAACGGCTAGTTCATGTGGGCCATATAAATAACATTCTGCTCACACCTGTGGGTTGTGCACAACACAGTACTAAATGCAAGTCAATAGATAATAAAAAGTCATGTGATCAGGGGGCTGCCAAAAGAGGATTAGATACAAGGTAATCACAGAGGTTAAAAGTACATTAATATACCCATGTTGGCTATGGAGAACTGGGGGATGGGTAATAAAGGGATTGTCTATCTGCATGTCCCTTATATAACTAAACATTTAATACCAAATACAATGTATATACAGCATTTAGTTATTAGAAAATTAGAGGAACATCTATCAACTAATATCTAGACGTTCCAATATAATCAAACACACCAGTAATGATATCTCAAGAGCATGAGAGAAAGCTAATTTAAAGGGACAGTGTCATGATACAATCATGTGGAGTATTTGATACCTGGATTGGCTACCCCACAAAGGCGGTACTGTGTTCGCAGCCTGGAAAAGGTTAATGTGAATTGCTTTTTCCTGTGTGTGAAAACTGCCTTCAGAAAAGCTGTAAGCTGAAACCCCCCTCCTTAGTAGTGTAACTGTGTGTAGGAATGCAGAACGCTCCTCCCCTTGTGAGACTGATAGTGGGAGCTAAGACTTCTTTGCATTGGTTGCCCTCGTTGTAAATTATAACCCGGGCGTTGTCTTTGACAAGACAAAGAAAAATTGGTTCAAGTATGCAAGAGGAGACATTTTAGGCAGAACTGCCTGGGACTCAAGCCACTAAACATCTGGAATGGCAGCTCTCCACATATCTAAAGGAACTTGGTAATAAGTAAGATATTGTGGTTTCTATTTTTTATGTCCCCTATTCTTTTTAAAGAACTGTAGCTTTGCAATTGTATGTTATTTTGAATTTCTTTATAATTTTGCACTGTGTAACCTGTATTGATATTTTTGTTATTAAACACATAGAAAATCTCATTCTGTCTTTTCGGCTCTAATATCCGAATTCACACTCCTGTTGAGACAAGGTTAAAGGCACGTCACCTAATTGTTAAATAGTGTGAGTTTTTAGGGGGTTCCCTAAAACTCCCCTTTAATGTAAAAGTTTTGGGTGGTGGCAGCAGAGAAATTGTTAGAGCAGTGTGGACAAGATTTGGGGTGTTAATGTGGTGTCTCTTTTAAGGTCCTTTTGCAGAGTTGCAAGGTTAAGGGAACCAGAGCTGTGTGCCATTAACCCCTTCATGCCCACAACCCCTCTATTGTGACGCTGAGAAGGTTTGATTCGTCACAGACAGTAAAGTCAAAATTAAACTTTCATGATTCAGATAGAGCATGCAATTTTGAACAACTTTCCAATTTACTTTGATGATGAAATTTGCTTTGTTCTCTTGGTATTCTTTGTTGAAAGCTAAACCTAGGTAGGTTCATATGCTAATTTCTAATCACTTGGAGGCCGCCTCTTATCTCAGTGCATTTTGACAGATTTCTACAGCAAGACAGCACTAGCTCATGTGTGCAATATAAATAACATTATGTTCACTCGCGTGGAGTTATTTATGAGTCAGCATTGATTATCTAAAATTGATGTCTGACAAAATAACGGAGATAAGGGCACAGTCTGCAGAAGTTTAGAAACACGGTAATAAAAGAGGTAAAAAGTCTATAAAAATAACAGTGTTGGTTATGCAAAACTGGGCAATGGGTAATAAAGGAATTATCTATTTTTAAAAAAAAAAAATTTTTTTTTGGAGTAGACTGTCCCTTTAAAAGGGTGCTAACAGTAAATACAAGCTAGACATAGTGATGTATTCAAAGCAAAGATTAACCTTAGAATAATATGTAGATGCATATGTTTTACAATTATATGAATCATTTAAATATTTAAAATATATGTGTAAAGGTTTAGTTTCTGTAAAGTACTTTAGTTTCTATAAACTATGATCATCCCATGTTTGAACTAGTTTTGTATTTATTTTGTTTGTGCAAAAAGGGCTGTGTGGAAACCCTTTTGAATAATCCAATGTTCCACACAGCCACATTTGTTACATGTTTTATTTTGTCCCTAGTTATCATCAGGAAGGATAAATAAAAGGAAACAAAGAGATATTAAAAAATTCATTTTCATTGTTGTAAAAAATACTAAGCAGTGGATTATACTTAGAGGGATAGGAAAGTCAAATAAAACTTGCGTGATTCAGAGAGATCATGTCATTTTAAGACACTTTTAAATTCACTTCTATTTTTAAATGTACTTTGTTCTCTTTGTATCAGTTTTTGAAAAAGAATTTGCACATATCCTTTAAAAAAACAGCCCAAAGGAATGCGATACATAGAATATGTCAAACAGTATAGATTACATTTGCCGTTTGATTGTCCTTCCGGGAAGTATATTTTATTTTTCTTAACTCTCATTGCAGGACTCAAAACAGCGTGGAGACCAACATGCTGAAACTTCACATTCTTCTTATTTTCAATTACCCTTGGAATTTTGACCTCATTAAAAAACAATATTTTTGCAATGTGTCTGAAGACGTTTATTACCTCATACTAAAAACAAATGAATTTTCTTACTTTATCTGAACCAAGACAACCTGATTTTACCAGTATTATTTCAGTCAGAAATAGAGAGGACTGAGGAAAACTGATATCGATAACATGCGAAGTACCGGTATATACACTTAGAAGCTATGTTACACATATATTTATTTATTTATGGGGGGGGGTAATTACCAACTGTGTTGCCCCTAAAACAAGAATACAGATAACAAAGTTATATAAACTGTTAAAAAATATCATAAAATCGTTATTTGAACAAAGGGCTAAACAATTTTCATTCTTAAAGCGACGGTAAACTATGTTCATCTGCTAAACAGTTTCTGAATAAAGGATTAAATTAAACCTAAGTTTCATTTATAATTTTTTAATATCTTACATAGAACTATTGATATTATCTGGGATTGATCTGTTTATATTTAGTCTCCCTCCACCCTTGGCCTCAGTGCTCTTTTTTTTTTTTTTTATGATTTTTTTTTGCATTATCCAATCATGTAGAGGCACTTTAGGCATCTGTCCAACCAGCAAATACACCAATTATCCAAAGTGCACATGTGCATCCTTTTCCGTCTTCCCAGCGAGTTTGTGCTATCAAATATTTCACGCATGCGCAATCATAGAAAGGAACCCCTGCTTACGTCACTCAGTGCCAAGACTATTGTAAGCAGTGTACTTGAAAATTATTTTTACCTTTATGTGTTTCCAATGACTTGGTTTATTAGCTGCAGAGAATAAAATGTAAGATTTATTTTTTTATTTGAAAAAGCTGGTTTTGAACTTTGAAACCACAACCCATCAAAATGGGTTGAGTTTGCAGGAAATCATATCCTTAGCTTATAACTTTATGTACACACACATGCTTCTTTATATTGCCTCTGTAAAGCAAAGCCCAATATTTAGAACAATTGAAAATTAACATTCTATTGCTTACCTATTCTACCTCCTACTGGGAGTGTAATTTATTATGCTGGCTACGTTTACACAGGTTTTCTTGAACCTATACTTAAGTATAGAAACTTTAAGAATAGGTAAGGATACCACAGCTATTTCAAATGTAAAAATAAAAACAAAGGAGCTACTTGTAAAAGTAAACTATGACATACAAGGTTTCTTAACCCTGCAACAGCCACCAGTTTGTCACAAAAAGGGTCAACCTTTCTACCTTAACCAGTTTGTCACAGTCTAGCTACTCCAGACATGACTGTGACTTAGATCAGTGGGTACAGGGGTTAACAAAAACTCTCTTGTATGTAAGACACCCAGAAAAATGCCCAAACTCCTCTATAACGCCTCCCACGCTAAACTATCTCTGCTAACACCACCTTAAAGGGATAGGAAAGTAAAATTTAAACTTGCATGATTCAGATAGAGCATGTAATTTTAAGACACTTTAAAATTTACTTCTGTTTTCAAATGTGCTTCATTCTCTTGCCTTCCTTTGTTGAAATAGAATACACACATATCCTACACTAGTGGGAGCTAGTTGCTGATTAGTGCCTGCAAACATTCGTGATTGGCTCACTATATGTGTTTTGGTGTTTCCTGTCCCTTTAAGAGAATTATATTGTAAACCCTAAGGGAAAATCCCAGACTAACAATCTTTAAAAAAAAAATCCACAATTTCACAAAAATAATTCTTAAAAACACAATACTGTTATCAC
The DNA here is from genome assembly GCF_027579735.1 of Bombina bombina. Classification (NCBI taxonomy): domain Eukaryota; kingdom Metazoa; phylum Chordata; class Amphibia; order Anura; family Bombinatoridae; genus Bombina; species Bombina bombina. Next base: position 187,524,352 of record NC_069500.1, read on the forward strand.
TAGTCTCTTCAGTAAAGTGGTTCAAATATTAAACAAATGCAAAAAATTAATAAAGGTAAATTATGAAGAGAAAAAAAAAACTGTATTTATATATAAAAAAAGGAGTTAAGTACAATTACGCACAAAAGAAAACAGTTTTTTAAAATAGAAATGCAGTTAAAAAAAAAAAAAAAAAAACCCAATACTGTACTAGCTTAGATATCTGTCCCAAGGGAGATGTTTTACGCAGCCTCACATGTAGAATAACAATATTACTTTGCTGAAATCACAATTAAATAAAAAAAAAAAATCCTGAGATAAGGTTTCCGATCACGCCTCTTCCAGAGTGGGCAAGGAAGTTAGCAATGACAGGCCATAAACCCCACATTGCAAGCTCTGGCTGAAGATTAGTTATGTATGTATAATTCACATACCCTTATTAGTAATCCCATTTTAACATAACTGATTTCTGTCACTCTGTGGTGAGATCTTTGCCTCATAAAAATCACTATCCTTAGAAGAGCAGCTTGCGCCTTATATCTAGTTCTCCAGATGTAGGTAATAAAAACCATTCTTCCCCCAAAAAACATAAATTATGCTTACCTGATAATTTCATTTCCATCGATGGGAGGAAAGTCCACGGCTTCATTCATTACTATTGGGAATTATGAACCTGGCCACCAGGAGGAGGCAAAGACACCTCAGCCAAAAGCTTAAATATCTCCCCCACGTCCCTCATCCCCCAGTCATTCTGCCGAGGGAACCAGGAACAGTAGGAGAGATATCAGGGTAAAAGAGTCCAAGCAAATCCAGCTCCTCAACCAAAAAGACAAAGAAGTAGCCGAGGTCCTTGCCCCTTGCGCTTCCCAGAATACTCCACAAAAAGAGATGTAGACTGTCTGAAACCCTTAGTAGCCTGAAGATAGAACTACGGAGATACGGACGGGAGCCGTGGACTCTCCTCCCCTCAATGGAAACAAAATTTTCAGGTAAGCATAATTTATGTTTTCCATCAAAAGGTTGAGGAGAGTCCATGGCTTCATTCATTACTATTGGGAACATATACCCAAGCTCTAGAGGACAATGAATGAAACCGGGAGGGTAAAAGGTGGACCCTAATCTTAGGGCACCACAGCCTGCAAAACCTTTCTCCCAAAAACAGCCTCCGCAAAAGCAAAAACGGAAAATTTGTAAAACTTTGTCAAAGTGTGTAAGGAAGACCAGGTAGCGCCTTACAAATTTGCTCCATAGAGGCCTCATTCTTGAAGGCCCAAGACGAAGCCACAGCTCTAGTTGAATGAGCTGTGATCCTCTAAGGAGGCTTATGTCCCGCTGTCTCATAAGCCAAGCGAATCCAGCTCCTCAACGAAAAAGACAAAGAAGTAGCCGAGGCCCTTTGCCCCTTGCGCTTCCCAGAATACACCACAAAAAGAGATGTAGACTGTCTGAAATCCTTAGTAGCCTGAAGATATAACTTCAAGGCATGAACCACATCCAGGTTATGAAGTAACCTCTCTTTTGAAGAAGAAGGGTTAGGACACAAGGAAGGAACAACTATTTCCTGATTGATGTTACGGTTAGACACCACCTTGGGGAGAAACCCCAACCCAGTGCGAAGTACAGCCTTATCCGCATGAAACACAAGATAAGGAGGATCACATTGCAAGGCAGCTAGTTCAGATACTCTGCGTGCCGATGCAATAGCCAACATGAATGTCAATGGAATGCATAGGTTCAAACGGAACCCTCTGCAAAACCCTAAAGACTAAGTTTAAGCTCCAAGGCGGAGTCGACTGTCTAAAGACAGGCCTGATTCTAGCCAGAGCCTGAACAAAAGATTGGATGTCAGGGAGCTCAGCGAGTCTCCTATGCAACAAAACTGATAATGCCGAAATCTGTCCCTTTAAGGAATCCCTGGCTTATCCCATTCCTGTGCTATGATCTCCGACACACGGTCTGGAACAGGAAACACTTCCACAGAGAAAACAACATCATAGTATTTCTTAAGCTTACTAGATTTTTTAGGGTTGACAGCAACAGAAGAATCTGAGTCGTCCAAAGTAACCAGAACCTCCTTTAGAAGTAAACAAAGATGTTCAAGCTTAAATCTGAAGTTTACTTCTTCAGAATCAGTCAAAGGATTTATAGACTGTCAGAATCTGAGATCTCATCCTCAGAAGCAACCGAGGTATCCTCCTCATCCGACCTATGGCAGAAGAAGGTGGAACAGACACCTTATTATCAGAAAAATGCTTTGATTTCCTCTTGCGCTTACCCATCATGGGAAAAGCAGATAAAGCCAAAGACACCACAGAAGATATCTGTGCAGCAAAATCTATTGGCTGAGAGGAACTGCAGGGCACTGTATGTGATGCCATTGAGGCTTGGGAAGTATGAGGAGAAAGCTGTGGCATATCCTGAACAGCATTATCCTGAGAGACAATAGGCTCAGAAGGTAGTAATTTATCTTTAAGTTTTATGGTCCTAGCTAAACATGAGGAGCAAAATTGCATAGGCAAAACAATTTGGGCCTCTAAACATAGTAAAGATTTATCAAATGAAACAGACTCCTGTTCAGTGTCCATAGCTAAGATAGTACCCCAAAAGTAAATAAAGACAAAAAAAAATATTACTATCACTTTAAGAAGGAACTGGAATCCCTCAGAGCGCAATAACGATAAGAATGCACTAAAACAGGAAAACAAAAAATGACACTGCTCCGCTCAGCGTACAAGCATAAGAGCGGGCTGTCACGTGAGCAGCACATAAGAAAACTGAGCAACAAAATGAAAGCGCACAATCGTAACTTCTAGCAAACCACTGAGCTAACGGTTACTATCCAATATATATTAAAACAGTTAAAAAAACGCCTCCATAGCGCTTCCCACTTTAAGCAATAAAATAAGTTAACAAAAACACCCTTCAACCTGAGGCACCATCCCATAACACATAAGGGAAAAGTTAACCCCATAGTCTCCCTCACATACCAAAGTGCCTGCAAGCTGCCCCAATAAATCCTTAACAAATGATTAAGTCATAATTAACTATGCAGAAATAAAAACTCCTGAAAAGTGCAAGTCTCCAATACCTAGAAGACAAAAACACTTACCTGCAAATCCAGCTGTCCGGCAGAAAGACAGCTCACAAGGTGTGAAAGGACACATACTCCTATCAGAGCTGTAGAAAAAGAAAGAACAGAGTAACCAACTCTGGCTTTCTATAACCAGGGTAGCAATTATGTTAGAAAACCAAGCAAGGACAACCTCACCACTTTCTAACTGCTTAAAAGCCACCACTACTCAAGAGATTGACGTGGATACAGCTAAACCCCAATCCGTGGCCTTTCCAAGGAACTCTGACTGGATTTCTGCTGAGGTTACTCAGTGAGCTGGACCACTGCGAAGTTCCAGTCTGCCCTACTAGCACCGTTGGGTGCTTCATGTTTGTGAGTATATACTTTTACCTACATCTACACATATTTGCTTTGGTGGTACTAGGCCATGGTGGCGCCTCTGTGCTTCTCTCTCTGAAGGTAAACTTTGGTTAATGAAAGCCTGTTTTTTAAAAATACTATTAAAAACAGGGCACTTTCATTCATGAAAGTTTACAAAGCAGCCGTTTTGTTAAACAAATAACCTTTTTTTCTTTTCACAGCTAGAGCAGCTTCCCCACATAGAGATCCTCTATTCACACATCAGCAATGACTAATCCTGCTTCCTCCAACCACAGCATGGCCTCAGGCAATGACTATCCTGGGGGGAAAGCTGTGATTGGAGGAAGCAGGATTAGTCATTGCCGACGTGTGAATAGAGGATCTCTAGGTGGGGGAAGCTGCTCTGGCTGTGAAAAGAAAAAAAAGGTATTTTTTTAACAAAACAGCTGCTTTGTAAACTTTGATGAATGTAAGTGCCCCTGTTTTTAATAGTATTTTTAAAAAACGGGCTTTCATTCACCAAACTTTACCTTCACTTTAATAAATACATTTATGTCTATTTAAGAACATGATTTATCAGAAAATTACAAAATACAATAACATTATACAATCCATATAATTTTAGTGCACTGCTATAAAGTAATGTCACCCTTATTTTATCATTTAGTTTATATGAGTGACCCTCATCTTATTTTCTGTTCCTAAAGAAGATATAATAACAAAATCTCATGTTTCTTTTTTGGCAAATTCAAAATATTATTTTTGCATAATGTGTGAGCAAAGAACACATTTTGCATGTTGGTTGTTATGTTACCTCATGGTTTAATAATTAGAACTTGTTTTCTTCCTACCACAGCTTTGCATTATGTTATATTTTGTTCAGGTCTAGGAAATTTTCAGAGATTATATAGTTTGGGTAAGCCATTTTTCTCGGATGAGATATATAAAGATATAATGGTTTTCTTTTCAAGCAAGTTTTATATTCTGAGAAATAGTTATCTACAAAATGAAAAACACAGACAAGGCAGTAATGTATTTTCAAGCTGCATATGCTATATATTTTTTTCCATTTAAAGGGACATGAAACCCATTTTAAGTTCCAGATGAAATTATTAATTATGTATTTTTTCAAGTCCTGTGAAATACTATAGACTTCGGAATGCTAACTTTCTTACATTCTACACAGTGATTATTGTAGTAGCTTATTTTAAAAAGTCCCTAATTGGCCTTAGCAGGAGAAAAAAGGCTTCTGAAAGGGTATGTCCCTGGACTGCAAAAAAACATACAAAACATGTGTGTACATATATATAAACAACATACAAATAGAGCAAAGTAAGGCACTTGTATAGTAGTGGTATAGCAATGCTTGTATAGATAAACTGTTATATTCAATGCAGTGTACGGTTACCTCACAACCTCCTGTTTACCACACAACGCAGCGTGCCGCTTGTCACTTAGATATACTCAGTTTCTTGACCGAATCACCGGTCTTTGGGGTTCTTATCGTGTATGACGTCCTTGCTATGGAGTAGCTGGTACTCTCACATGTACTCACTGCTTAACTCCTACGGCCACCGGACTTTCTTACCACGAGTCCCCTTTTCAGTGTCTCATTCACAGCTCGTTACAGACGGCAGCGTGTGACATCATCATCCAGCGACACTTCCTCTATCGCACTTCCAGTTAATCCGTATTGTGGTGCCGGAGGGGGTACACTGTCCTTCAGCAGCAGCAGGGATTCCTCTTGTGACGTGCATCACTGGCATCCAAAAACAACATGATCCACAGCAAGAAGAGAAGGAGCACCGCCACAAGATAGGATAAAAACAAGTCCTTTATTTCAAACATAAATAAAAATGTTTAATGGGTCAGAACAAATTGCCACCTTGTCAGTGGAAATGGAGAGAGGAACTCACTCCTCAGTACTGCTACACAAGTCGAAACGCGTCAGCAGCAGTACTGAGGAGTGAGTTCCTCTCTCCATTTCCACTGACAAGGTGGCAATTTGTTCTGACCCATTAAACATTTTTATTTATGTTTGAAATAAAGGACTTGTTTATATCCTACCTTGTGGCGGTGCTCCTTCTCTTCTTGTTGTGGCTCATGTACACACACACACACACACACCTATATATATATATATATATATATATATATATATATATATATATATATATATATATATATATTTAAATAAATAAATAAATAAATATAAAAGTTATCAGTTTCTAGCTATTTAAAGCTATCTGTTTAAGTAACATTAACATTTTTGTTTTATTCTATGAACTACTGACAACATTTCCCCCAAATAACAAAAAAAATGCACTGTTTTCAGACATTGTATAATGCAAAGAAAACAAGGATTATATTTGTTTCTTTTTTTTTAATTCAGAAATTAATATTTAGTGGAATAACCCTTTTCAATCCTAACTTTCATGCGTACCCTTTTTTTGTGCCATGGGAGCTCATACCAAAATATGCAGGAGACATGGGGGTTCCCTTTCTTAGCGCATGGGATAATTTGCACCACTTTTTATGTTGTATTCTTATTATTATCCGTTCGGATTACATAAAAATGTTGTTTTGTGCTTTCTTAAAGGCCGATGGCTAATATGTATAATTTGAGGACTGGTTTATCCTGTTAGTTTCTCTTATAACATCTCTTTTTATGATTATGTTAATCATATATGATAATATACCTGATGTTTTATTATTATTTAATCCCCCTTGTTGTATGTTGAGCTACTTTAAGGGTTTTGAGCAACCAGTAAGTACAGTTAGAAGACTCTTTCGGTCCTCATCTCTATTCTATATGAATCTATACTTTGACCTATGTATAATTGTATTCAAATGTTTTTTATTTCAATAAAAAATGTTCTAAAAAAATGCTAAAAATGTACTAAAAATACCAGATATCTCTATATCTCTCTCTCTATATATCTCTCTATATCTCTCTCTCTATATATCTCTCTATATCTCTCTCTCACTATATCTCTCTCTCTCTCTCTCTCTATCTCTCTCTCTATATATATATATCTCTCTCTATATCTCTCTCTCTATATCTCTCTCTCTATATCTCTCTCTCTATATCTCTCTCTCTATATATATATATATATATATAATTAAACAGAATTAACAAACTGTTTTTAATTGTTTTCACATTTTTTCTAAATGATTATTTAGGTTTAAAATAAAAGTATTTAGAAATAATGAATAGCAGTTAAACAAATGTATTTGTCTAAGCGTCTTGGCTTGTTCTGTCTGCAGCATCTGAGGACTCAAGCAGTGAAGGAATGAAAGAATGTCTGAAGTGAAAAGGATTAAAAAAAAATAGGGAACTGAGAACTATAGAGAACATATGGCAAAGAGTAAAATAGGATAACTGAAAATCTGAATAGGACGTATATTGCACAAATGCTTCTATGAAAAGTTATTACAACCTTTAGTGTGCACACAAGCCACAAAAAAGATGAGTTTGTCTCTCACACACAGTTTAAGGGTAGCAGGTTGGTTGTACATGGTGTTCATTTCAAGCGCCAGTAATGCTGTGTAGTGTGGCAGGAAACGCTCATGCACACAACATAGTGACATATGTTTGGTGGGTTGAGTGCGCAGTAAAAGTTATCACAAAAGCTGTGCAAAACTCTTACAAGAAGCATTACTGCAAACAGATGTAGACTGCAAAAACGCTTCTAACTAAAGTATTATACGGCATCTATTTTGATTGGTCATTATTTAACTGAATTAATGACCATCACAATTTGTTTAAAATGTGTCTGTGTTATTCTTGTTCTACTATTTTCAATTGTTTATTGTTGTATTCTATGGAGAAAATTGGAGAAAATTGTAGTTAATAGCTGCTAACACATTGCAGTCACAATTTTTAAGGTATATTCAGATTACATGATTTAATTAACATAACAATACTTGCTTTATAGTCATATAAACGTCCAAATGGCGGTTTGAGTATGCACAGTAGGAGACGTGGCAAAGTGCAAATTCACCACTAGAATTGTGACACATCTCAGAGCCAAACATCCACAAGATAACTTGCAAGACTAGGCTTATCAAGGGTTCAAATGATACTCAGTAAGCCAATTTCGATAACTTTCTCCGATTGGCCAATTCCCCATGCAAATCACTGTTAAGCCACTCATTCTTTACTAAGATGGACTGGATGTAGAAGTACTTTAGAATGGAAAATTTGGCATAAAAAGGTAAAATAACAAACAGTAAATATAGCACTTTAAAGAAAAAAAAAATGTAAAATAAATACAAACACTGCAGGGTATAATCTATTCCACCAGCCACATATCACATGATATGAAGTGAGTAGTTAGGGAACGCTTCAAAACATTTATTTTGCTTTAAGTACAAGCACAATCCACGTGATCTGCCAAATGTTCTTGCTAGTTGCCTGTGTACTGCGCATACTCCATAGAGACAATAAGATGCAAACATTTTGTGGGTGTTCATGCGAAGTGGTGTAATTTATAAAAAAATACATAAAGTCACTTAGATAATCTCAAACTCATGAGACTGTTTAGTTCAATTATTGTTATTTTCTAATCCAGTTTCGAGGTCTCCTCTGTATCAACCATAGCCTCACAATGTCAGTAAAAGCAAAGTATTTCTAATGCTATCAACACTCTATAAGAGAACTGAAAAAGGAGGCAGCTCTCCTAGGTTTGCTGGTCTGCTGCACATAGACGTAATTCGCCTTTATAATGCCAGACTGTTTTTATAACCAATAAAATACAAAGCGCCATTAGAGGCCGTTTTAGAATGTTAGACAAATCCCTTTAATCAGAAACAAAATCAGCTAGTTTAATTTCAGAAAACTCAACACAATAAATAAAATAATAAATCCACAATATAGTTTTTTCCATGATATAACAAAGTGTGTTTTTTTTACCGTTTGGCTTCCTCTAGGTGGCATAGGTACTCGTAAGCAATGTTCTGTCGCCTCCTTTCATCCATTTCCTCTGCAGAAAGCCTTTCATCATCGACGATTGCTGGAAATAGAAAACAGGGAGCCAAATTATACATAATTACTGAGAAGACCACTATCAAAAGAAATGTAAGCAGTATTAAATAATGGTGCACACATTCGCAGAGGTCCTGTCTGACTATTAAAATCTCATCAGTTTCAAATCTCCTGTGTATGGCTGGTAGCTTTTCCTGCTTGGACACACATTAAGCTCCCGTTACAATAGCTATAGACTCAAACACTTCCTTTTGTTTGTTTATATGGTTTGTCATTAGAAAGTTGCTTCTTTGTTTTGCACTGTAAATTCTCTTTATTGTCTTGCCAATATTATACATAGAGACAATAGGCTTTTAGAACGTAGGTGACAACACAAGACTTATTTATTATAGCTGAAAGAATAAATAAAGGAAATAAGGTTAGCTATTTGTAACAATAATGTAACCTCAAAAAGTATAAAAATGTTGTTATGCTATACCATCTTTCTTGTAAAATCTTATTACAGAGAAACAGATTTTGACATCAGATAAGAATCGGCCTAATCTGTTTATATTCCTGCATTCTTCAATTCTCTTAAAGTGATGGTAAACTCTCCCTTTATTAAGTTCATATACAGAATGTTAGGGATATTTTAGATGGAGTTTTATTCAGCAGTTGTGATGAAGATGCGCTATAACTTACTTTTTAATATAGACGGTTTGAATTGTTCTCCAGTCAGCGCTCTAGCTACAATAAAAGTGCCATATGGGAAGACAGCTGATTGGACACTAATTCAAACCATTAGATGACAGAACATTTTACTTTTGGAGTGGGTGTTTGAATTTCATATTTATAAAAAGTAATTTATAGCGCATCTTCATTACAAATTATAAATTAAACTCAATCTAAAATATCACCAACATTTTGGATTTGTTTTTAAAAAGGGGAGTTAACCATCACTTTCATTTGTCAGTAGAGTACTTGAGGACTACTCAAAGAATCAAACTTTATTTCTGTAAAGAACTGCAAATTATCTAAAGCTTGCTACCCTCTAAGGTGAAATTATTATGAAAAAATGCTGCTAATGAAATGGTTGGTATAGGAAATGTGCAGCATTTTGAAACCCTAGATTTTGCTTTTTGGCCTCTCTAGGGAAAGTGGGACAAAGCACATGTTTACACCAATGGAAGATGTGTTTAGTGTCTCTTTAATATACTCAAAGAGTTTGTCATGACTACTGACAACTTCACCATCTATACTATAATCGCGTTTGTAACGCGTCCGTCGCCAGTTGCGCACGCATCCTCAAAGGAATGTTGGCAGCGCGAGGTGGATTCCAAAAATGGCAGGGTGGTGAAAGAATCCACCGCAGGTAGAATCCACCACAGGTGGATTCTTTCACCACCCTGCCATTTTCGGAATCCACTGGGATGCAGCGAAGGCAAACGGAGCATTACAAAAAAAAAACGCTCGCCATAAGTATTAAAAAAAAAAAACTAACCATCCGCAATAAGTAATAAAAATAAAAATAACCGCCAGCAATAAGTATTTTAAAAAATTTAAAAAAACGCTCGTACAAACTATTAAGAAAATAATAAGCTAACAACCAGCACGAAATTAAGATTTTTTTTTAAAAAAAAATTACCCAATAAAATTAACCCCTAAATCCGCCCACCACAACATCGCAAACTACCTAATACATCTATTAACCAGATCCCCAAGACATATACCGTTGTAGCTGCTTAGATGCCTGAGATACAGGCTTCTAAGCAGCATGCCCCCTTTCCCTATATGTGTCATTGTATTTTGTTAATAAAGTTGCATGGTGACATCATCACGTCATTGCGCGTGACGTCACCTCGCAAAATGCAAAGACCCGGTGATGCCTATCACAAAACATGCCCGATCGCCGGGGTAGGAGCGGGTGGGAGCCCCCAGTTCTCCCTCAAGGTGGGAGAGTGCTAGTGACGGCTCTGAGCCATCGCTAGCACTAGAGTGGGAAACTCTGCGACGGCTCAGAGCCGTCGTTAGCACTTAAGGGGTTAAAAAAAACGCCCGTACGAACTATTAAGAAAAAAATAAACTAACAACCCGCACAAAGTATTAAGAAGAAAAAAAGAAAACAAATTACCCAATAAAATTATTAACCCCTAAATCCGCCAACTGCAACATTGCAAACTACCCAATACATCTATTAACCCCTAAACCGCCAACCCCCACAACACAAAAAACTAATTTAATAACAAAGCCTCCTAACCTAATACCCCCTAAATTAACGCCTTAATTACATTTTTTTTTTAAATACTACATTACAATTAAAATAAAAACAAAGAAAATTACATTACATTAATCTAAAATTAGAGAAAATAAAAAAGATAACATTACAAAAAATAATAAACAACATTATCCAAAATAAAAAAATAAACCTAATCCCTATGAAAATAGAGCCCTCCAAAATAAAAACACCCCTAATTTAAGAATAAACTACCAATAGCCCTTAAAAGGGCTTTTTGTAGGACATTGTCCTAAAGAAATCAGCTCTTTTATATAAAAAATAAACAAAGTCTCCCCTAACAGTAAAATCCACCACCCACCAAACAAACAAAAAATAATAAAAACTAATACTAATAACCCTAAAGTAACCATTGCCCTAAAGGGGCATTTGTATGGGCATTGCCCTTAAAAGGGCATTCAGCTCTCTTTCACTGCCCTTAAAAGGGCATTCAGCTCTTTTGCAAATTGCCCAATAACCCTAATCTAAAAAAACTAACCCCCCCCCCAAAAAAAAAAAAAAACAACTAACACTAAAGCCCCAAATAGGTACTCACGGTTTCAGAAGTCCGGCAGAGGTCTTCTTCCAGGCGAGTCCATCATCTTCATCCACAGCGAAGGCGGCGCAGAGGTCCAGAGCGGTCTTCCCAGATGTGCGCGGAGCAAAGGCGGCGCAGAGTGGAGGTCCGAAACAGTCTTCCTAGATGTGGCGATCCTTGGCTGCGCTCATCGGTGAAGAAGTGGAGGTTCCTCTTCATGTGATCATCTGCCGCACACTGAAGATTGAATTCAAGGTACCCCATATTTATTGGGGTACCTTGCATTCCTATTGGCTGAAATTTTTAAAATCAGCCAATAGGATGAGAGCTACTGAAATCTTCTTGGGTGATTTGAACAGCCAATAGGATTTCAGTAGCTCTAATCCTATTGGCTGAATTTTTCAAAACAGCCAATAGGAATGCAAGGTACCCCAAATTGATTGCGGTACGTTGCATTCAATCGGACATCGGATGAAGAGGAGCCTCCATGCCGCCAAAGAACACTGCCGTCGCGGACTGCCGACACTGCCACAGATGACCACCGCCAAGGATCACCACATCTGGGAAGACCGCTCCGGACCTCCGCTCCGCGCCGCCTTCGCTGTGGATGAAGATGATGGACCCACCTGGAAGAAGACCTTCTTCGCCAGACTTCTGAAACCACGAGTACCTATTTGGGGCTTAGTTTTTTTTTAAAAATAAATTTAAAAAAATAAGTTTTTTTTAGATTAGGGTTCATTGGACAATTTCAAAAAGAGATGAATGCCCTTTTAAGGGCAGTGAAAAAGAGCTGCATTCCCTTTTTAAGGGCAATGCCCATACAAATGCCCATTTAGGGGCAATGGGTAGTTTAGGTTTATTAGTGTTTTTTTTTTTTTATTTTGGAGGGCTATTGCTAATTTAGTATTAGATTAGGGGGTGTTTTTATTTTTGGGGGGATTTTTTATCTTTATAGGGGTATTAGTTTGGGTTTAATTTTATTATTTTGGATAGCTTTGTTTATTTTTCTGTATTTTTACTTGTTTATTTTTTGTAGCTCGGGGGGTTACATTTTTAACACAGACTGCCCTCTGAGCAGGCTTATCAACTAGTTATTTAATAAATTGGAAAACAAAATAGTCTAGGTTTACACCTCACATGAGGTCTTATAGTTCTCAGTGTAGGGTTGCAACTTTTTCTGAAGAAAATAAGGGAGGCTAAGGAGTCAACACATTTCACACAAGAAATTATAATTTCATAAATTTAAAATTGTTCTCTTGTACTCTTCTTTAGTTAATAATTTTGATGTATCTGACAGTTTATTGTGTTTACTACAACTGTATCTTAAATGAGAAATAGAATTCACAGGTTTTCAGAAAGTTGTTGAATGTATGATTTGTATGAAGAATTTTTTTGTACCAAACTCTATCAGATTGTAAAATAAAGTGTTTTTTTCAAGTTACTACTGTATAATTTGCCGATTTTACATGTAAAAAAAAAAATAGGAAGGGAAAAAAAAAGTTCTAAGAGCAAACAAATAAGGAAGCCTGTAAAAAAGTTTCAGCAAATAAGTGAAATCCCTAGAAAAAGGAGGGTTGGAACCCTATCTAAAATGGTGCATTTAGTTGTTAGGCTTCCCTAGGCACATAAAGTATGTTGCTCAATACCCAACCCCAGTTTTATCTCAGACTTGCTATATATATATATATATATATATATATATATCAAAAAACCTAAGGGAAAATGGTTTGTAATAAATACAGAATTGTTGTTGTTTAAAAATATAGATAAGCTGTTTATTACCCATTCCCCAGTTTTGCATAACTATCACTTTTATATTAATATACTTTTTACCTCTGTGATTAACTTGTATCTAAGCATCTTCTGAGAGCCCCCTGATCACATGACATTTTATTTATTACTAGTCCTAAAGCCCGTTCACACGGGCCATTTTTTGCAGTACAGTGGTCCCACCCCTTGCGTTCTCTCCCTCCCACTCTCTTTTGCTTTCTCTCTCTCCCCCCTCTCTTTTGCGCTCTCTCTCCCCCTCTCTTTTGCGCTCTCTCTCTCCCCCCTCTCTTTTGCGCTCTCTCCCCCCTCTTTTGTGCTCTCTCTCTCCCCCCTCTTTTGTGCTCTCTCTCTCCCCCCTCTTTTGTGCTCTCTCTCTCCCTCTCTATCAACCCTCTCCCTCTCTCTCTCCCCCCCTCTCTCTCTCCCTCTCTCCCCTCTCTCTCTCTCCCCTCTCTCTCTCTCTCTCTCTCCCCTCTCTCTCTCTCTCTCCCCCTCTCTCTCTCTCTCTCTCTCCCCTCTCTCTCTCTCCCCACCTCTCTCTCTCCCCTCTCTCTCTCTCTCTCCCCACCTCTCTCTCTCCCCACCTCTCTCTCTCCCCACCTCTCTCTCTCCCCACCTCTCTCTCTCCCCACCTCTCTCTCTCCCCACCTCTCTCTCTCTCTCTCCCCTCTCTCTCTCTCTCTCCCCTCTCTCCTCTCTCTCTCCCTCCCCTCTCTCCTCTCTCTCACCCCTCTGTCTCTCACTCCCCCTCTCTCTCTCTCTCCCCCCTCTGTCTCTCTCTCCCCCCCTCTCTCATCTCCCCCCTCTGTCTCTCTCTCCAATCTATCTCTCTCTCCCCCTCTCTCCTCTCTCTCTCTCTCTCCCCCCCCCCTCTCTCTCCTCTCTCTCTCTCTCTCCCCTCTCTCTCTCTCCCCTCTCTCTCTCTCCCCTCTCTCTCTCTCCCCTCTCTCTCTCCCTCTCCCCCCTCTCTCTCCCTCTCCCCCCCTCTCTCTCCCTCTCCCCCCTCTCTCTCCCTCTCCCCCCCTCTCTCTCCCTCTCCCCCCCTCTCTCTCCCTCTCCCCCCCTCTCTCTCTTCCCTCTCTCTCTCTCCCCCCTCTCTCTCTCTCTCTCCCCTTTCTTTTTCTCTCTCTTTCTCCCCTCTCTTTTTCTCTCTCTCCCCTCTCTCTTTTGCTCTCTCTCCCTCTTTTGCTCGCACTCTCTCTTCCCCCACTCATTTGCTCTCTCTCTCCTCTCGTTTGCTCTCTCTATCTCTCCTCTCGTTTGCGCACTCTCCCCCTCTCTTTTGCGCACTCTCCCCCTCTCTTTTGCACTCTCTCCCCCTCTCTTTTGTGCTCTCTCCGCCCTCTCTTTTGTGCTCTCTCCTCCCTCTCTTTTGTGCTCTCTCCCCTCTCTCTTTTGTGCTCTCTCCCCTCTCTCTTTTGTGCTCTCTCCTCCTCTTTTTTGTGCTCTCTCCCCCCTCTCTTTTGTGCTCTCTCCCCCCTCTCTTTTGTGCTCTCTCCCCCCTCTCTTTTGTGCTCTCTTCCCCCTCTCTTTTGTGCTCTCTTCCCTCTCTCTTTTGTGCTCTCTTCCTTCTCTTTTGTGCTCTCTCCCCCTCTCTTTTGTGCTCTCTCCCCCTCTCTCTTTTGTGCTCTCTCCCCCCTCTCTCTTTTGTGCGCTCTCCCCCCCATCTCTTTTGTGCGCTCTCTCCCTCTCTTTATCCCCCCTCTTCTGCTGCTCTCTCTATTCCCCTTTTTAGAGCTCTCAGTCTCTGTCACTTACTGCTACAGTCGGCATCTGGCCCCGCCAACGTCACGCCCGCGGCACGCCCAGCCACGCCCACGTCGCTCCTGGCCACACCTACGACGCACCTGGTCGGCCACGCCCACTCCACTTCACAGTCACGCGAAGCCAGAAGGAGCCGCCGAGGAGGTCAGTTGGAAGGCCAGGTGTGTTTGTCCTCGCGCACAGTCTCTACTGTGCATGACAGCTTCGGACAAACACACTTGGCCTTTTATTATATAGGATTATCTAGTGACTTATTTAGCCAATTAGTGCAGTGTCTGCCAAAAGCTACGAGCGTGATCACAATGTTATCTATATGGCTCACATGAACTAGCTCTCCCCTGTTGTGAAAACCAAATAAAAAAGCATGTGATTAGAGGTGGCCTTCAAGGGCTTAGAAAAACATAATTTATGCTTACCTGATAAATTCCTTTCTTCTGTAGTGTGATCAGTCCACGGGTCATCATTACTTCTGGGATATTAACTCCTCCCCAACAGGAAGTGCAAGAGGATTCACCCAGCAGAGCTGCATATAGCTCCTCCCCTCTACGTCACTCCCAGTCATTCGACCAAGGACCAACGAGAAAGGAAAAGCCAAGGGTGAAGTGGTGACTGGAGTATAAATTAAAAAATATTTACCTGCCTTAAACCAGGGCGGGCCGTGGACTGATCACACTACAGAAGAAAGGAATTTATCAGGTAAGCATAAATTATGTTTTCTTCTGTTAAGTGTGATCAGTCCACGGGTCATCATTACTTCTGGGATACCAATACCAAAGCAAAAGTACACGGATGACGGGAGGGATAGGCAGGCTCTTTATACAGAAGGAACCACTGCCTGAAGAACCTTTCTCCCAAAAATAGCCTCCGATGAAGCAAAAGTGTCAAATTTGTAAAATTTGGAAAAAGTATGAAGCGAAGACCAAGTTGCAGCCTTGCAAATCTGTTCAACAGAGGCCTCATTCTTAAAGGCCCAAGTAGAAGCCACAGCTCTAGTGGAATGAGCTGTAATCCTTTCAGGAGGCTGCTGTCCAGCAGTCTCATAAGCTAAACGAATTATGCTACGAAGCCAAAAAGAAAGAGAGGTAGCAGAAGCTTTTTGACCTCTCCTCTGCCCAGAGTAAACGACAAACAGAGAAGACGTTTGTCGAAATTCCTTAGTTGCCTGTAAGTAAAATTTTAGAGCACGGACTACATCCAGGTTGTGCAGTAGACGTTCCTTCTTCGAAGAAGGATTTGGGCATAAAGAAGGAACAACAATCTCTTGATTGATATTCCTGTTAGTAACTACCTTAGGTAAGAACCCAGGTTTAGTACGCAGAACTACCTTATCCGAATGAAAAATCAAATAAGGAGAATCACAATGTAAGGCTGATAACTCAGAGACTCTTCGAGCCGAGGAAATAGCCATTAAAAATAGAACTTTCCAAGATAACAACTTTATATCAATGGAATGAAGGGGTTCAAACGGAACGCCCTGTAAAACATTAAGAACAAGGTTTAAACTCCATGGTGGAGCAACCGTTTTAAACACAGGCTTAATCCTGGCCAAAGCCTGACAAAAAGCCTGGACGTCAGGAACTTCTGACAGACGTTTGTGTAACAGAATGGACAGAGCTGAGATCTGTCCCTTTAATGAACTAGCGGATAAACCCTTTTCTAAACCTTCTTGTAGAAAAGACAATATCCTAGGAATCCTAACCTTACTCCAAGAGTAACCCTTGGATTCACACCAATATAGGTATTTACGCCATATCTTATGGTAAATCTTTCTGGTAACAGGTTTCCTAGCCTGTATTAAGGTATCAATAACTGACTCAGAAAACCCACGTCTTGATAAAATCAAGCGTTCAATTTCCAAGCAGTCAGCTTCAGAGAAGTTAGACTTTGATGTTTGAAGGGACCCTGAATCAGAAGGTCCTGTTTCAGAGGTAGAGACCAAGGTGGACAGGATGACATGTCCACCAGATCTGCATACCAAGTCCTGCGTGGCCACGCAGGTGCTATTAGAATCACTGATGCTCTCTCTTGTTTGATTCTGGCAATCAATCGAGGAAGCATCGGGAAGGGTGGAAACACGTAAGCCATCCTGAAGTCCCAAGGTGCTGTCAGAGCATCTATCAGGACTGCTTCTGGATCCCTGGATCTGGACCCGTAACGAGGAAGCTTGGCGTTCTGTCGAGACGCCATGAGATCTATCTCTGGTTTGCCCCAACGTCGAAGTATTTGGGCAAAGACCTCCGGATGAAGTTCCCACTCCCCCGGATGCAAAGTCTGACGACTTAAGAAATCCGCCTCCCAGTTCTCCACTCCCGGGATGTGGATTGCTGACAGGTGGCAAGAGTGAGACTCTGCCCAGCGAATTATCTTTGATACTTCCATCATAGCTAGGGAGCTTCGTGTCCCTCCCTGATGGTTGATGTAAGCTACAGTCGTGATGTTGTCCGACTGAAACCTGATGAAACCCCGCGTTGTCAACTGGGGCCAAGCCAGGAGGGCATTGAGAACTGCTCTCAATTCCAGAATGTTTATTGGCAGGAGACTCTCCTCCTGACTCCATTGTCCCTGAGCCTTCAGAGAATTCCAGACGGCACCCCAACCTAGAAGGCTGGCGTCTGTTGTTACAATTGTCCAGTCTGGTCTGCTGAATGGCATCCCCCTGGACAGATGTGGCCGAGAAAGCCACCAAAGAAGAGAATTTCTGGTCTCTTGATCCAGATTCAGAGAAGGGGATAAGTCTGAGTAATCCCCATTCCACTGACTTAGCATGCACAGTTGCAGTGGTCTGAGGTGTAGGCGTGCAAAGGGTACTATGTCCATTGCCGCTACCATTAAGCCGATTACCTCCATGCATTGAGCCACTGACGGGTGTTGAATGGAATGAAGGGTGCGGCAAGCACTTTGAAGTCTTGTTAACCTGTCCTCTGTCAGGTAAATCTTCATTTTTACAGAATCTATAAGAGTCCCCAGGAAGGGAACTCTTGTGAGTGGAACGAGTGAACTTTTCTTTTCGTTCACCTTCCATCCATGTGACCTTAGAAATGCCAGTACTAACTTTGTATGAGACTTGGCAGTTTGAAAGCTTGAAGCTTGAATTAGAATGTCGTCTAGGTATGGAGCTACCGAGATTCCCCGCGGTCTTAGTACCGCCAGAAGAGCACCCAGAACCTTTGTGAAGATTCTTGGAGCTGTAGCCAATCCGAATGGAAGAGCCACAAACTGGTAATGCCTGTCTAGGAAGGCAAACCTTAGGTACCGGTAATGATCTTTGTGAATCGGTATGTGAAGGTAAGCATCTTTTAAATCTACAGTGGTCATGTACTGACCCTCTTGGATCATAGGTAAAATTGTCCGAATAGTCTCCATCTTGAACGATGGAACTCTTAGGAACTTGTTTAGGATCTTTAAGTCCAGGATTGGTCTGAAAGTTCCCTCTTTTTTGGGAACCACAAACAGATTTGAGTAAAACCCCTGTCCCTGTTCCGATCGTGGAACTGGGTGGATTACTCCCATTAACAAGAGCTCTTGTACGCAGCGTAGAAACGCCTCTTTCTTTGTCTGGATTGTTGACAACCTTGACAGATGAAATCTCTCTCTTGGAGGAGAGTATTTGAAGTCCAGAAGGTATCCCTGAGATATTATTTCTAGCGCCCAGGGATCCTGGACATCTCTTGCCCAAGCCTGGGCGAAGAGAGAAAGCCTGCCCCCCACTAGATCCGATCCCGGATCGGGGGCCCTCAATTCATGCCGTTTTAGGGGCAGCAGTAGGTTTCCTGGTCTGCTTGCCCTTGTTCCAGGACTGGTTAGGTTTCCAGCCTTGTCTGTAGCGAGCAACAGCTCCTTCCTGTTTTGGTGCAGAGGAAGTTGATGCTGCTCCTGCTTTGAAATTACGAAAGGAACGAAAATTAGACTGTCTAGTCTTAGATTTGGCTTTGTCCTGAGGCAGGGCATGGCCTTTACCTCCTGTAATGTCAGCGATAATCTCTTTCAACCCGGGCCCGAATAAGGTCTGCCCTTTGAAAGGTATATTAAGCAATTTAGACTTAGAAGTAACATCAGCTGACCAGGATTTTAGCCACAGCGCCCTGCGTGCCTGAATGGCGAATCCTGAATTCTTCGCCGTAAGTTTAGTTAGATGTACTACGGCCTCCGAAATGAATGAATTAGCTAGTTTAAGGACTCTAAGCCTGTCCGTAATGTCGTCCAGAGTAGCTGAACTAATGTTCTCTTCCAGAGACTCAATCCAGAACGCCGCTGCAGCCGTGATCGGCGCAATGCATGCAAGGGGTTGCAATATAAAACCTTGTTGAACAAACATTTTCTTAAGGTAACCCTCTAATTTTTTATCCATTGGATCTGAAAAGGCACAGCTATCCTCCACCGGGATAGTGGTACGCTTAGCTAAAGTAGAAACTGCTCCCTCTACCTTAGGGACCGTTTGCCATAAGTCCCGTGTGGTGGCGTCTATTGGAAACATTTTTCTAAATATCGGAGGGGGTGAGAACGGCACACCGGGTCTATCCCACTCCTTAGAAACAATTTCAGTAATTCTCTTAGGTATAGGAAAAACCTCAGTACTCGTCGGTACCGCAAAATATTTATCCAACCTACACATTTTCTCTGGTATTGCAACTGTGTTACAATCATTCAGAGCCGCTAACACCTCCCCTAGTAATACACGGAGGTTTTCCAGTTTAAATTTAAAATATGAAATATCTGAATCCAGTTTTGGATCAGAACCGTCACCCACAGAATGAAGTTCTCCGTCCTCATGTTCTGCAACCTGTGACGCAGTGTCTGACATGGCCCTAATATTATCAGCGCACTCTGTTCTCACCCCAGAGTGATCACGCTTACCTCTTAGTTCTGGTAATTTAGCCAAAACTTCAGTCATAACAGAAGCCATATCCTGTAATGTGA
Source organism: Bombina bombina (assembly GCF_027579735.1). Classification (NCBI taxonomy): domain Eukaryota; kingdom Metazoa; phylum Chordata; class Amphibia; order Anura; family Bombinatoridae; genus Bombina; species Bombina bombina. The sequence continues at coordinate 187,543,991 of NC_069500.1, forward strand.
TTTGTAATGGCCGGCCAGATGTACTCGGTGCTACAATATCACGCACCTCCCGAGCGGGAGATGCAGGTACTGGCACGTGAGGCGAGTTAGTCGGCATAACTCTCCCCTCGTTGTTTGGTGAAATTTGTTCAATTTGTACAGATTGACTTTTATTTAAAGTAGCATCAATACAGTTAGTACATAAATTTCTATTGGGCTCCACTTTGGCATTGCAACAAATGACACAGGTATCTTCCTCTGAATCAGACATGTTTAACACACTAGCAAATAAACTTGCAACTTGGAATACAATTCAATTAAAAACGTACTGCGCCTTTAAGAAGCACAGAAAATCTATAACAGTTGAAAATTAATAAATTGAAACAGTTATAGCCTCAATCCTTGTAAACAACACAACTTTAGCAAAGGTTTAATCCCAATAGCAAAGATAACAAATTCTGAAAGCAGGAAACAATTACAGAATAAACGTTTTTTATCACAGTCAACTATAATTCTCACAGCTCTGCTGAGAGAAATTACCTCCCTCAAAATAAGTTTGAAGACCCCTGAGTTCTGTAGAGATGAACCGGATCATGCAGGGAATACAATGAGCTGCTGACTGAAATAACTGATGCATAGAAAAGGCGCCAAAAAACGGCCCTTCCCCCTCACACACAGCAGTGAGAGAGAACAGAAACTGACAGAAAAAGATTAAGCAACTGCCAAGTGGAAAAATGGTGCCCAAACATTTATTCACTCAGTACCTCAGCAAATGAAAACGATTTTACATTCCAGCAAAAACGCTAAACATAATTTCTAGTTATTAAACAGCTTTATGTACTTCTTACAGTGTAATTCTAGTGAAGTACCATTCCCCAGAATACTGAAGTGTAAAGTATACATACATGACATTATATCGGTATGGCAGGATTTTCTCATCAATTCCATTGTCAGAAAATAAAAGCTGCTACATACCTCTATGCAGATTCATCTGCCCGCTGTCCCCTGATCTGAAGTTTACCTCTCCTCAGATGGCCGAGAAACAGCAATATGATCTTAACTACTCCGGCTAAAATCATAGCAAAAACTCTGGTAGATTCTTCTTCAAACTCTGCCAGAGAGGTAATAACACACTCCGGTGCTATTTTAAAATAACAAACTTTTGATTGAAGATATAAAACTAAGTATAATCACCATAGTCCTCTCACACCTCCTATCTAGTCGTTGGGTGCAAGAGAATGACTGGGAGTGACGTAGAGGGGAGGAGCTATATGCAGCTCTGCTGGGTGAATCCTCTTGCACTTCCTGTTGGGGAGGAGTTAATATCCCAGAAGTAATGATGACCCGTGGACTGATCACACTTAACAGAAGAAATATAATATGAGGCTTCCTAGGTTTAGCTTTCAACTAAGAATACCAAGAGAACATAGCAAAATTGGTGATAAAAGTAAATTGGAAAGTTGTTTAAAATTGCATGCCTTATTTGAAACATGAAAGTTTTTTTGGGCTTGACTGTCCCTTTAAGTCATAGTACCACCTCTCAACACAAGCTGACCCAGGCAAAGCAGTCCCTTCACTGGGTAGATTAAAGAAGAAAATGATGGTGTCTTTTTTTTTTTTTTTTAAATGCATGTTTTGTACTGAATAATCCCACATTTCCTTGCCTCTTACAACCAACAGAGCTGTAGGAGTTGTCTGTATAAGCCAATGAGAAATAGTTTCAACTTAAATTGTTTCAGTTTTTACATAATATTTTTAAGAGGAAAAAACTTTAACTTACTGTGATATAATGAATAAATCTTGCCGAGGTGCACATCATTCTTTAAACAAAATCTTCTTTAGGGATTAAAGATTAATACAGGAGAATCTGAGGACTATAGTATAGTAAAGACTTATGAATGAATCAAGACGTGCTGAACGTAACAAGTAAAAAATCTTGTTGATGCCAGGACTACACTACCTATCAGAATGCATAGTGCCTACTATAAAGTTTGGTGGAGGAGGAATAATGGTCTGCAGCTGGTTTTCAGGTTTTGGACTAGGCCCCTTAGTACCAGTGAAGGGTCATCTTAATGCTGCAGGATACAAAAACATTTTAGACAAGTAGGTGCTTCCAACTTTGTGGCAACAAAGCAAAATCTAATTAAAGGGACATAATACTCATATGCTAAATCACTTGAAACTGGAGCAGTATAACTGTAAAAAGCTGACAGGAAAATATCACCTGAGCATCTCTATGTAAAAAAGGAAGATTTTACCTCACAACTTCCTCAGCTCAGCAGAGTAAGTGCTATGTAAAAAGTTATACTTCAGCTGCTGTCAAGCTGCAGGTAAAAATCAACAGTGCTGAGATCATGATCTCTTTTACTGTGATCTCATGAGATTTCATAGTAAACTTCCTTAAAGGGACATTATACACTAGATTTTTCTTTGCATAAATGTTTTGTAGATAGTATAGTTTTGCTTATTTTTTAAATAACATTGCTCTGATTTTCAGACTCCTAACCAAGCCCCAAAGTTTTAGGAGAATACTGACATATACCTACTCCAGCTTGCTTCTGTTTGTGTAAAGGATGCAAAGGAAGGGGGAGGGGGTAGTGTCTGCTATTTCCCACTTGCAGTGAGTGTTCCAGTAACGTTTTAAACAGAGCTAAACTGGAAGCTTCTAAATAAGTTTTTAAACTGTTTTATACTGTATTTTTATATCAGTATCTGTGCATCTTATTCTTTATAGTAGTGTCTATTACATGCAGTTATATGAAAATTGGTGTATACTTCCCTTTAAACTGAATAGGGAAATTACATGAGTGTGCATGAGGCTCGCTCCCTTGCATGTCCCGGGACAGACATACTGATTTTCTGCTTAAAGTCCTTTACAGTGGGGTGTGAATACTTAGGACATTTTGAGGTAAAATATCTTTCTTTTTTACATAGAGATGTTCAGGTGATATTTTCTAGTCAGCTTTTTACAGCTATAATGCATCACTTTCCAGTGTTTCAACATTTGGGTATCATGGCCCTTTAATATTAAATTAAAATAAATATTATACCAACATCTTATACAAAATAACTACTGCACTTCTTGTTTAATCCTTCCCTTAAACACCAAATAATGGCACTGATTCATAAAGACATGAGGTCACTTGTGAAATTGTATTTTGTACTTAAAGGGACAGTATAGTCAAAATTAAACTTAAATGGATTGGAAAGAGCATTTTAAACAACTTCACCTTTTACTTCTATTGTCATATTTGCTTACTTCTCTTGGTATCCTTTGTACAGTGTAATCCTAGGTGAGCTCAGGAGCGTACACATCTTAAAGGGATATAATACTCAAATGCTAAATCACTTGAAACTGATGCAGTATAACTGTAAAAAGCTGACAGGAAAATATCACCTGAGCATCTCTATGTAAAAAAGGAAGATATTTTACCTCACAATTTCCTCAGCTCAGCAGAGTAAGTTCTGTGTAAAAAGTTATACTCAGCTGCTCCCTGCTGCAGGTAAAAAAAATAAAAAATAAAAAAAATAAAGAAATGAACAGCAGCCAATCAGCATCAGCAGTGCTGAGGTCATGAACTCTTTTACTGTGATCTCATGAGATTTGACTTAACTCTCATGAGATTTCATTGTTACACTGAATAGGGAAATAACATGAGAGTGCACGAGGCTAATCCTTTCAGCTGTCCCGGGACAGACATACTAATTTGCTGCTTAGAAGTCCTTTACAATAGGATGTGGCTACTGAGGAACTTTTGAGGTAAAATATCTTTCTTTTTTACATAGAGATGTTCAGGTGATATTTTCTAGTCAGCTTTTTACAGCTATGCTGCATCACTTTCAAGTGTTTAAACATTTGGGTATTATGGCCCTTTAAGTCATCTGGCAGCTGTGTTGTCAACAATGTTTAAAAGCAATGTTATAAATAATTGCAAACACTGCAGCCATAGACCGCTAAAGATAATGTGCAAGTTCCTGAGAGCTCCTAACAGTCTACCTAGGTTTACTCTCCAACAAAGGATACTAAAGGAACAAAGCAAATTTTTAATAGAAGAAGTAAATTGTAAAGTTGTTAAAAAATGCATGCTGTATCAATCATGAAAGTTTAATTTTGACTTTCCTGTCCCTTTAATCTCAGAAAGATGTGCATATTGTAACTATTTACATTTGCTTTCCTTCCTAGTGCATTCAGAATAAAAGTAGAAACCCACATTTTAGTACATTTAACAATAGAGTAATAGGTCCCACCACGCCAGGCAGACTCAGGAAGCAGAGTGCAATCCTAAAGTACAACACTGAGCCTTTAGACAGGCAGCACCATGGGGACCTGCGAAGCAGAGCACAACCAAGAATTATAACACTGGTCCCCAAGCAGGCAGAGACACTCCAGGGAACCAGGACAGAGCACAACATTTCATGTACTCAAACTGGCAGCACTCACTTAACATCACTGACTCCTTTACACAGGGGCGAAACTACAGGGGGTGCAGAGGTCGCAATTGCGACTGGGCCCCCAAGGGTGGGGGCCCAGCTTAAAAAAAAATAAATAAAATAAAAAACGTTGACCGGCTACTGACTGCACTGATATCATGCGAGTGTGACATGATGCTTCACTAGTGTCTCTGACTACAGGGGTTAGTGTTTCTGTTTTACCCATTGGTGTTTATGTGTGTATGTATGTATGTATGTGACTGTGTGTGTATTTATGCATGTATGTGTGTGTGTGTGTATGTGTGTATGTATGTATGTATGTGACTGTGTGTGTATTTATGCATGTATGTGTGTGTGTGTGTATGTGTGTATGTATGTATGTATGTATGTATGTGACTGTGTGTATATGTTTGTGGAACCAGCAAATTACAGACCTTGTTACTGCAGCATGGGGGGGAGGGGGTAAACAGTGTCAGTCTATACAGTACCACTATATACAGTACAGGGGGGCTGGACCATGTCACAGACTACTGTGGTCACTTTATAAAGTACTGGGGCGGGTAGGGTCAGACCAGCCATCTCACCGGCAGATTACAGACTGTTTCACTAACTCACTATATACAGTACTGGTGGGTTAAACAGTGTCACTATATACAGTAATGAGGGGTCAGACCATCTCACAGACTGTGGGCACAGGGTATCTCCTTTTGTAGACATGTAATCTGATTCACATTTTTTTCTGTGTTACATGTAAAAAAAAAAAATGATACGTATCAAAATCACTTTTTTGGGGTGGGGGTGGGGGGGGGGCCTTCTTAGATTCTTGCACCTGGGCCCTGTGGTTTCTAGTTACGCCTCGGCCTTTACATGCTGGGAATAATAGTTCCCAGAAGCCGCCAAGAGGAGATATGGTAGGTTGCCAAAAACTGTTTTGGTGATTGGCAGCTATGTACACATGCCACTCCTGATTGGCTCGCCAGCTGTGTGTTGCCACTGTGGAGTGGACTTGATTTTATACAAATTAGTACATTTTACTATTGTACTGTTATGTCCCTATAGATTTTTATTAGTATGCCCTGAAGTCACTTAATAGTTTCCTCTAGTATTAGCTGATTTAGGTAGGTTAATGCCATGGATGACTGGGGAAAAACAGGGACCTAGAAGAAATGAAAACTTCAGAAGATTAGACAGTTTATAGCTGTGACTCACTGCTGATAATATATTGTAACTTTATTTTTAGAACTATGTCCCTTCCTTTACTAAGTGACATGACTTGACGTATGTAGTGATTGAACATGAGGAACATTGTAAGCAATAAAGATTTAGATAGATGTTATAGATATAATAAGCTGCTACCAGATAATATGCTTCACAATTGGATTCATAATGAACATGTAATGTTTTAAATGGAGCAACAATTATATAATTTGTCTTGGACGTTAAAGGGACAGTCTACTCCAGAATTGTTATTGTTAAAATATATAGTTAATCCCTTTATTACCCATTCCCCAGTTTTACATAATCAACAATTATATTAATATACTTTACTTTTTACCTCTGATTACCTTGTATCTAAGCCTCTGCAGACTGCCCCCTTATTTCAGTTCTTTTGACAGGCTTGCATTTTAGCCAATCAGTGCTGGCTCATAAGTAACTCCACAGGAGTGAGCACAATTTTATCTATACGGAACACACAAACTAGCGCTCTCTAGCTGTGAAAAGCTAATAAAAACGCTGAGATAAGAGTTGGCCTTTTAAAGGCTTAGGAATTAGCGTATGAGCTAATGTTTAGCTTTCAACAAAGAATATCAGGAGAACAAAGCAAAGTTGATACTAAAAGTCAATTGGAAAGTTGTTTAAAATTGCATGCCCTATCTGAATTATGAAAATGTAATTTTGACTAGACTGTTACTTTAAAGTATTATTTTTTTATATATGCATCACATGTATCAGTGATTAAGCATTGAACAGCAAAATAAGCTAAATAAAAAGTAAATGGTTAAAAGCACTACCGTTTGTTAGTTTATTGTTCAGGGTTTTACAAACCAGAAAAAAAACAAAAAAAACTTTATAACCCTGGTGAGTAAGTTTTTCTTATTTTCTGTAATTGTGATCGATTAGGGCTAGCTGTGAATGAGTTTGTGCATTACTCTAAGTAATTACTGAGCAGTGTGTAGCTGGTTTACACTATGTGCAGCATTTTGTATCACAATTAGGTTATAGAATTTGAGCACCAGGCTCACTCGGAAACATGACCAGAACTTTGAAAGCAAAATAAAACATAATGTATAATACAATGATGTTTTATTATAATGAATTAAAGGAACATAAACAAAGTACTGTAATGCATAAGAGCATTTTAATATTGCTCTACTGGTTGCCTATACTTATGTGTCTAACCCCCACCCAAATAAAAAGGGATTGTAATTGTTTTTTTGCTCCAGAACTGAATATTGCTGCTAAACCAGTAAGGGACAGCATATGTGTGTATTCACCAATCAACTCTTGTGTTCAGCTCAGGTTCTGTAGTGCATTGTGGCTTTCTAGTTTGCTATTTGTAACCCCTAATATAGACAAGCTACAGTGTAATAAGAACATCTCTGATGCATTAGATTATTTTCTTATTGCAGTTTTATGTCCCATAAATTATATAATGGGCATTACATTTTTATTTTAATGTCCATTTAAAGGGACATTATACACTCATTTTTTCTTTGCATAAATGTTTTGTAAATGATCTATTTATATAGCCCATAAAGTGTTTTTTTTTAAAAAAATGTTTAGTTTTGCTTATTTTTAAATAACATTGCTTTGATTTTCAGACTCCTAACCAAGCCCCAAAGTTTTATTTGAATACCGTCAGTTACCTTCTCCAGCTTGCTCCTGTTTGTGTAAAGGGTCTTTTCATATGCAAAAGAAGGGGGAGGGGGGAGTGTCTTATTTGCCACTTGCAGTGGGCTTTCCAGCTACCTTTTCAACAGAGCCAAACTGACAGCTTCTAAGTAAGTTTTAAAACAGTTTTATACTGGATTTTTATATCAGTGTCTGTGCATCTTATTCTTTATAGTAGTGTCTATTACATGCAGTTATATGAAAATGAGTGTATACTGTCCCTTTAAGACATGCACAGTTGACAGACACTTTGGTCACGCCTTATTGTGCTGGTAATGGAATCACTCAGAAGCACCAAAGGTACAGCTACCTCCCTCTTTGCTATTTTTCTTCTATTAGTTGAGGGTATCTCACAAGCTAATCCAGAGCTGATACAGGAATAAGGCATAGGAGAGCGCTTTTTGGGAAGCAGTAAAAAATGCCAGAGTCCTTGCTGCCCAGTGCTGCACCTTTCTCAGAGGAAAATACCTTTTTCTTTTTCTTTTTTAAAAGGGATAGGACAGTCATGAATGATTCTGACAGAGCATCACTTGTATTTTAAAATATACTTTGTTCTCTTGGTATCCTTTCTTGCAAAATAATATGTACATGTTCTACACTACTGGGAGCTGGCTGCTGATTGGTGGTTGCACATGTCTCTTGTCACTGGCTTGCTAGATATGCTCAGCAAGTTCCCAGTAGTGCATTGCTGCTCAAGAGCTGAATTTAACTATGTGTTTAATCCCTTTGCAGATGTTAAACACACAGTTATATGCAAGCAATAGTGCAATAATACAATGCTCTAACAAGTTGGAGTATTGTCTCTTTGCAGTTCTATATCCTTTTAAGGAAGAAATACCCATTTAGTTTTGACAACCATCCAGTAGATGCTTTGGTCCATGGCACAATCACGGAATTGCCACAACTTCACCCACAGAATAACCACAGCTCCAAGCAGGTCAATCCCTGACTTGGCATAAGCCTCAGGTCCAGGGAAACGAGACGCTGCTGCACACGGTGAAGATAAAATCTGTTGTGAATATTTACTAACTAGAGTTGAACATAAAACCAGAAAATCAATTGTGCACTTCCCATGTGTAGAGATATTAAAACAGCAGAAATAACTGTGCCAGTATCATAGTATGTTTTTCAAGGACAATTCTCCCATGTTAGTTGGATTGAGTATGTGACAAGATTTCTCTAGCTTCAAGAAATGCAATGATAGCATTGATTAAAAAAAACTAAATCCAGACTGCTTTAGAATATGTATGGAATAATAATAGGATAGTTTTCCCCAAATACAGTGTGTTTCTGAGCAGCAGCTCTCTCTATGCAGTTAGGCAAATAGTTTTATTAAAATGGACAGTATACACTCATTTTCATAAAACTGCATGTAATAGACACTACTATAAAGAACAAGATGCACAGATACTAATATAAAAATCCAGAATAAAACTATACTTAGAAGCTCTCAGTTTAGCTCTGTTGAAAAGGTAGTTGGAAAGCCCACTGCACGTGGGAAATAAGACACCCCCCTCCCCCTTCTTTTGCATATGAAAAGACCCTTTACACAAACAGGAGCAAGCTGGAGAAGGTAGCTGACGGTATTCACATAAAACATTGGGGCTTGGTTAGGAGTCTGAAAATCAGAGCAATGTTATTTAAAAATAAGCAAAACTATACATTTAAAAAAAAATAAAAAAAATTATGGGCTATATAAATAGATCATCTACAAAACATTTATGCAAAGAAAAAATTAGTGTATAATGTCCCTTTAAGGGGAAAAGCTCATTTAGCTGCAGTATAAAAAAGTATTTTTCAACAGTGCATAGGGGACCTGTGCCATTCAGGCATCGATGATCTGTTGATTGATACAGAGGGATGAGGTGTGAAGTCAAGAAGAGAGAACCTGTCTGGCAGGTCACTGTGACAACCTGCTTCTGAACAGGGCACAGGTGGTGATTGGCAGCTATATGCGTATGTCCTTCCTGATTGGCTGATAGCCTGTTTCCTGTGGCAGTGAATTGCAGCTCATGACAGTAAGATAAAACAGAATTTATGTTTACCTGATAAATTACTTTCTCCAACGGTGTGTCCGGTCCACGGCGTCATCCTTACTTGTGGGATATTCTCTTCCCCAACAGGAAATGGCAAAGAGCCCAGCAAAGCTGGTCACATGATCCCTCCTAGGCTCCGCCTTCCCCAGTCATTCGACCGACGTAAAGGAGGAATATTTGCATAGGAGAAATCATATGATACCGTGGTGACTGTAGTTAAAGAAAATAAATCATCAGACCTGATTAAAAAACCAGGGCGGGCCGTGGACCGGACACACCGTTGGAGAAAGTAATTTATCAGGTAAACATAAATTCTGTTTTCTCCAACATAGGTGTGTCCGGTCCACGGCGTCATCCTTACTTGTGGGAACCAATACCAAAGCTTTAGGACACGGATGATGGGAGGGAGCAAATCAGGTCACCTAGATGGAAGGCACCACGGTTTGCAAAACCTTTCTCCCAAAAATAGCCTCAGAAGAAGCAAAAGTATCAAATTTGTAAAATTTGGTAAAAGTGTGCAGTGAAGACCAAGTCGCTGCCTTACATATCTGATCAACAGAAGCCTCGTTCTTAAAGGCCCATGTGGAAGCCACGGCCCTAGTGGAATGAGCTGTGATTCTTTCAGGAGGCTGCCGTCCGGCAGTCTCATAAGCCAATCTGATGATGCTTTTAAGCCAAAAAGATAGAGAGGTAGAAGTTGCTTTTTGACCTCTCCTTTTACCAGAATAAACAACAAACAAGGAAGATGTTTGTCTGAAATCCTTTGTAGCATCTAAATAGAATTTTAGAGCACAAACTACATCCAAATTGTGCAACAAACGTTCCTTCTTTGAAACTGGATTCGGACACAAAGAAGGCACGACTATCTCCTGGTTAATGTTTTTGTTAGAAACAACTTTCGGAAGAAAAACATAATTTATGCTTACCTGATAAATTCCTTTCTTCTGTTGTGTGATCAGTCCACGGGTCATCATTACTTCTGGGATATTATCTGCTCCCCTACAGGAAGTGCAAGAGGATTCACCCAGCAGAGTTGCTATATAGCTCCTCCCCTCTACGTCACCTCCAGTCATTCGACCAAAGACCAACGAGAAAGGAGAAGCCAAGGGTGTAGTGGTGACTGAATTATAATTTAAAAAATATGTACCTGCCTTAAAAAAACAGGGCGGGCCGTGGACTGATCACACAACAGAAGAAAGGAATTTATCAGGTAAGCATAAATTATGTTTTCTTCTGTTATGTGTGATCAGTCCACGGGTCATCATTACTTCTGGGATACCAATACCAAAGCAAAAGTACACGGATGACGGGAGGGATAGGCAGGCTCATTATACAGAAGGAACCACTGCCTGAAGAACCTTTCTCCCAAAAATAGCCTCCGAAGAAGCAAAAGTGTCAAATTTGTAAAATTTGTAAAAAGTATGAAGCGAAGACCAAGTTGCAGCCTTGCAAATCTGTTCAACAGAGGCCTCATTCTTAAAGGCCCAAGTGGAAGCCACAGCTCTAGTGGAATGAGCTGTAATTCTTTCAGGAGGCTGCTGTCCAGCAGTCTCATAGGCTAAACGTATTATGCTACGAAGCCAAAAAGAGAGAGAGGTAGCAGAAGCTTTTTGACCTCTCCTCTGTCCAGAATAAACGACAAACAGGGAAGAAGTTTGGCGAAAATCTTTAGTTGCCTGCAAGTAGAACTTGAGGGCACGAACTACATCCAGATTGTGTAGAAGACGTTCCTTCTTTGAAGAAGGATTTGGACACAAGGATGGAACAACAATCTCTTGATTGATATTCCTGTTAGAGACAACCTTAGGTAAGAACCCAGGTTTAGTACGCAGAACTACCTTGTCTGAGTGAAAGATCAGATAAGGAGAATCACAATGTAGGGCTGATAACTCAGAGACTCTTCGAGCCGAGGAAATAGCCATTAAAAATAGAACTTTCCAAGATAACAATTTTATATCAATGGAATGAAGGGGTTCAAACGGAACACCCTGTAAAACGTTAAGAACTAAGTTTAAACTCCATGGCGGAGCAACAGTTTTAAACACAGGCTTGATCCTAGCTAAAGCCTGACAAAAGGCCTGGATGTCTGAATTTTCTGACAGACGCCTGTGTAACAAGATGGACAGAGCTGAGATCTGTCCCTTTAATGAGCTAGCCGATAAACCCTTTTCTAAACCTTCTTGTAGAAAAGACAATATCCTAGGAATCTTAACCTTACTCCAGGAGTAATCTTTGGATTCACACCAGTATAGGTATTTACGCCATATTTTATGGTAAATCTTTCTGGTAACAGGCTTCCTAGCCTGTATCAGGGTATCAATAACCGACTCAGAAAAACCACGTTTTGATAAAATCAAGCGTTCAATTTCCAAGCAGTCAGCTTCAGAGAAGTTAGACTTTGATGTTTGAATGGACCCTGAATCAGAAGGTCCTGTCTTAGAGGTAGAGACCAAGGCGGACAGGATGACATGTCCACTAGATCTGCATACCAAGTCCTGCGCGGCCATGCAGGCGCTATTAGAATCACTGATGCTCTCTCCTGTTTGATTTTGGCAATCAATCGAGGAAGCAGCGGGAAGGGTGGAAACACATAAGCCATCCTGAAGTTCCAAGGTGCTGTCAAAGCATCTATCAGAACCGCTCCCGGATCCCTGGATCTGGATCCGTAGCGAGGAAGTTTGGCGTTCTGGCGAGACGCCATGAGATCTATCTCTGGTTTGCCCCAACGTCGAAGTATTTGGGCAAAGACCTCCGGATGAAGTTCCCACTCCCCCGGATGAAGAGTCTGGCGACTCAAGAAATCCGCCTCCCAGTTCTCCACTCCCGGGATGTGGATTGCTGACAGGTGGCAAGAGTGAGACTCTGCCCAGCGAATTATCTTTGATACCTCCATCATTGCTAGGGAGCTTCTTGTCCCTCCCTGATGGTTGATGTAAGCTACAGTCGTGATGTTGTCCGACTGAAACCTGATGAACCCCCGAGTCTTTAACTGGGGCCAAGCTAGAAGGGCATTGAGAACTGCTCTCAATTCCAGAATGTTTATTGGCAGGAGACTTTCCTCCTGACTCCATTGTCCCTGAGCCTTCAGAGAATTCCAGACAGCGCCCCAACCTAGAAGGCTGGCGTCTGTTGTTACAATTGTCCAGTCCGGCCTGCTGAACGGCATCCCCCTGGACAGATGTGGCCGAGAAAGCCACCATAGAAGAGAGTTTCTGGTCTCTTGATCCAGATTCAGAGTGGGGGACAAATCTGAGTAATCCCCATTCCACTGACTCAGCATGCACAATTGCAGCGGTCTGAGATGTAGGCGTGCAAAGGGTACTATGTCCATTGCTGCTACCATTAAGCCGATCACCTCCATGCATTGAGCTACTGACGGGAGTTGAATGGAATGAAGGACACGGCATGTATTTAGAAGCTTTGTTAATCTGTCTTCTGTCAGATAAATCTTCATTTCTACAGAATCTATAAGAGTCCCCAAGAATGGAACTCTTGTGAGAGGCAAGAGAGAACTCTTCTTTTCGTTCACTTTCCATCCATGCGACCTTAGAAATGCCAGAACTAACTCTGTATGAGACTTGGCAGTTTGAAAGCTTGAAGCTTGTATCAAAATGTCGTCTAGGTACGGAGCTACCGAAATTCCTCGCGGTCTCAGAACCGCTAGAAGGGCACCCAGAACCTTTGTGAAGATTCTTGGAGCCGTAGCCAATCCGAATGGAAGGGCTACAAACTGGTAATGCCTGTCTAAGAAGGCAAACCTTAGATACCGGTAATGATCTTTGTGAATCGGTATGTGAAGGTAAGCATCCTTTAAATCCACTGTGGTCATGTACTGACCCTTTTGGATCATGGGTAAGATTGTCCGAATAGTTTCCATTTTGAACGATGGAACTCTTAGGAATTTGTTTAGGATCTTTAAATCCAAGATTGGCCTGAAAGTTCCCTCTTTTTTGGGAACCACAAACAGGTTTGAGTAAAACCCTTGTCCTTGTTCCGACCGCGGAACCGGATGGATCACTCCCATTAATAATAGATCTTGTACACAGCGTAGAAACGCGTCTTTCTTTATTTGGTTTGTTGACAACCTTGACAGATGAAATCTCCCTCTTGGGGGAGATAATTTGAAGTCTAGAAGGTATCCCTGAGATATGATCTCTAGCGCCCAGGGATCCTGGACATCTCTTGCCCAAGCCTGGGTGAAGAGAGAGAGTCTGCCCCCCACTAGATCCGGTTCCGGATCGGGGGCCCTCGGTTCATGCTGTCTTAGGGGCAGCAGCAGGTTTTCTGGCCTGCTTGCCCTTATTCCAGGACTGGTTAGGTTTCCAGCCTTGTCTGTAACGAGCAACAGCTCCTTCCTGTTTTGGTGCAGTGGAAGTTGATGCTGCACCTGCTTTGAAATTCCGAAAGGGACGAAAATTAGACTGTCTAGCCTTAGCTTTGGCTTTGTCTTGAGGTAGAGCGTGGCCCTTACCTCCTGTAATGTCAGCGATAATTTTTTTCAAACCGGGCCCAAATAAAGTTTGCCCCTTGAAAGGTATATTAAGTAATTTGGACTTAGAAGTTACATCAGCCGACCAGGATTTTAGCCACAGCGCCCTACGTGCCTGAATGGCGAATCCTGAATTCTTAGCCGTAAGTTTGGTTAAATGTACTACGGCCTCCGAAATGAATGAATTAGCTAGTTTAAGGACTCTAAGCCTGTCCGTAATGTCGTCCAGCGTAGCTGAACTAAGGTTCTCTTCCAGAGACTCAATCCAAAATGCTGCCGCAGCCGTAATCGGCGCGATGCATGCAAGGGGTTGCAATATAAAACCTTGTTGAACAAACATTTTCTTAAGGTAACCCTCTAATTTTTTATCCATAGGATCTGAAAAAGCACAGCTATCCTCCACCGGGATAGTGGTGCGCTTAGCTAAAGTAGAGACTGCTCCCTCCACCTTAGGGACCGTTTGCCATAAGTCCCGTGTGGTGGCGTCTATTGGAAACATCTTTCTAAATATTGGAGGGGGTGAGAACGGCACACCGGGTCTATCCCACTCCTTAGTAACAATTTCAGTTAATCTCTTAGGTATAGGAAAAACGTCAGTACTCGCCGGTACCGCAAAGTATTTATCCAACCTACACATTTTCTCTGGTATTGCAACAGTGTTACAATCGTTAAGAGCCGCTAAGACCTCCCCTAGTAATACACGGAGGTTTTCCAATTTAAATTTAAAATTTGAAATATCTGAATCCAATCTGCTTGGATCAGAACCGTCACCTACAGAATGAAGCTCTCCGTCCTCATGCTCTGCAAGCTGTGACGCAGTATCAGACATGGCCCTAGAATTATCAGCGCACTCTGTTCTCACCCCAGAGTGATCACGCTTGCCTCTTAGTTCTGGCAACTTAGCCAAAACTTCAGTCATAACAGTAGCCATATCTTGTAATGTTATCTGTAATGGCTGCCCAGATGTACTAGGCGCCATAATATCACGCACCTCCCGGGCGGGAGACGCAGGTACTGACACGTGAGGCGAGTTAGGCGGCATAACTCTCCCCTCGCTGTTTGGTGAAATTTGTTCAATTTGTACAGATTGGCTTTTATTTAAAGTAGCATCAATACAGTTAGTACATAAATTTCTATTGGGCTCCACCTTGGCATTGGAACAAATGACACAGGTATCTTCCTCTGAATCAGACATGTTTAACACACTAGCAATAAACATGCAACTTGGTTACAATCTTATTTAACAAAAACGTACTGTGCCTCAAAGAAGCACTAAACGATTAAATGACAGTTGAAATAATGAACTGAAAAACAGTTATAGCATCACTCTTTAAAAACAACACAACTTGTTAGCAAAGGTTTGTTCCCATTAGTAAAGTAACACTAATTAAATTTTAAACATAAAAATCACAGAGCAATTTTAAAACACAGTCACTACATAAGTCTCACAGCTCTGCTGAGAGAATCTACCTCCCTTCAAAGAAGTTTGAAGACCCCTGAGTTCTGTTAGAGATGAACCGGATCATGCAGAAAATACAAGAGTAACTGACTGGAAATTTTTGATGCGTAGCAAAGAGCGCCAAAAACGACCCCTCCCCCTCACACACAGCAGTGAGAGAGAAACGAAACTGTCATAATCAAAACAAGCAAACTGCCAAGTGGAAAAATAATGCCCAAATATTTATTCACTCAGTACCTCAGAAATGCAAACGATTCTACATTCCAGCAAAAACGTTTAACATGAATTAAATACCTATTAAAAGGTTTAATGTACTTTTACAGAGTAATTCCGGTGAAATACCATCCCCAGAATACTGAAGTGTAGAGTATACATACATGTCATTATAACGGTATGGCAGGATTTTCTCATCAATTCCATTCAGAAAATAAAAACTGCTACATACCTCAATGCAGATTCAACTGCCCGCTGTCCCCTGATCTGAAGCTTTTACCTCCCTCAGATGGCCGAGAAACAGCAATATGATCTTAACTACTCCGGTTAAAATCATAAGAAAAACTCTGGTAGATTCTTCTTCAAACTCTGCCAGAGAAGTAATAACACGCTCCGGTGCTATTGTAAAATAACAAACTTTTGATTGAAGTTATAAAAACTAAGTATAATCACCATAGTCCTCTCACACCTCCTATCTAGTCTTTGGGTGCAAGAGAATGACTGGAGGTGACGTAGAGGGGAGGAGCTATATAGCAACTCTGCTGGGTGAATCCTCTTGCACTTCCTGTAGGGGAGCAGATAATATCCCAGAAGTAATGATGACCCGTGGACTGATCACACATAACAGAAGAAACCAGGTTTAGTACGCAAAACCACCTTATCTGCATGGAACACCAGATAAGGAGGAGAACACTGCAGAGAAGATAACTCTGAAACTCTTCTAGCAGAAGAAATTGCAACCAAAAACAAAACTTTCCAAGATAATAACTTGATATCAACGAAATGTAGGGGTTCAAACGGAACCCCCTGAAGAACTGAAAGAACTAAATTGAGACTCCAAGGAGGAGTCAAAGGTTTGTAAACAGGCTTGATTCTAACCAGAGCCTGAACAAAAGCCTGAACATCTGGCACAGCCGCCAGCTTTTTGTGAAGTAAAACAGATAAAGCAGAAATCTGTCCCTTCAAAGAACTTGCAGATAATCCTTTCTCCAAACCTTCTTGAAGAAAGGATAGAATCTTAGGAATTTTTATCTTGTTCCATGGTAAACCTTTAGATTCACACCAACAGATATATTTTTTCCATATTTTATGGTAGATTTTTCTAGTTACAGGCTTTCTGGCCTGAACAAGAGTATCAATGACAGAATCTGAGAACCCTCGCTTTGATAAAATCAAGCGTTCAATCTCCAAGCAGTCAGTTGGAGTGAAACCAGATTCGGATGTTCGAACGGACCTTGAACAAGAAGGTCCTGTCTCAAAGGTAGCTTCCATGGTGGAGCCGATGACATATTCACCAGGTCTGCATACCAAGTCCTGCGTGGCCACGCAGGAGCTATCAAGATCACCGATGCCCTCTCCTGATTGATCCTGGCTACCAGCCTGGGGATGAGAGGAAACGGTGGGAATACATAAGCTAGGTTGAAGGTCCAAGGTGCTACTAGTGCATCTACTAGAGTCGCCTTGGGATCCCTGGATCTGGACCCGTAGCAAGGAACCTTGAAGTTCTGACGAGAGGCCATCAGATCCATGTCTGGAATGCCCCACAATTGAGTTATTTGGGCAAAGATTTCCGGATGGAGTTCCCACTCCCCCGGATGAAATGTCTGACGACTCAGAAAATCCGCTTCCCAATTTTCCACGCCTGGGATGTGGATTGCAGACAAGTGGCAGGAGTGAGTCTCCGCCCATTGAATGATTTTGGTCACTTCTTCCATCGCCAGGGAACTCCTTGTTCCCCCCTGATGGTTGATATACGCAACAGTCGTCATGTTGTCTGATTGAAACCGTATGAATTTGGCCTTTGCTAGCTGAGGCCAAGCCTTGAGAGCATTGAATATCGCTCTCAGTTCCAGAATGTTTATCGGGAGAAGAGATTCTTCCCGAGACCAAAGACCCTGAGCTTTCAGGGGTTCCCAGACCGCGCCCCAGCCTACCAGACTGGCGTCGGTCGTGACAATGACCCACTCTGGTCTGCGGAAGCTCATCCCCTGTGACAGGTTGTCCAGGGTCAGCCACCAACGGAGTGAATCTCTGGTCCTCTGGTCTACTTGTATCGTCGGAGACAAGTCTGTATAATCCCCATTCCACTGACTGAGCATGCACAGTTGTAATGGTCTCAGATGAATTCGCGCAAAAGGAACTATGTCCATTGCCGCGACCATCAAACCTATTACTTCCATGCACTGTGCTATGGAAGGAAGAAGAACAGAATGAAGTACTTGACAAGAGCTTAGAAGTTTTGATTTTCTGGCCTCTGTCAGAAAAATCCTCATTTCTAAGGAGTCTATTATTGTTCCCAAGAAGGGAACTCTTGTTGACGGAGATAGAATACTTTTTTCTACGTTCACTTTCCACCCGTGAGATCTGAGAAAGGCTAGGACAATGTCCGTATGAGCCTTTGCTTGTGGTAGCGACGACGCTTGAATCAGTATGTCGTCCAAGTAAGGTACTACTGCAATGCCCCTTGGTCGTAGCACCGCTAGAAGGGACCCTAGTACCTTTCTGAAAATTCTTGGAGCAGTGGCTAATCCGAATGGAAGTGCCACAAACTGGTAATGCTTGTCCAGAAAGGCGAACCTTAGGAACCGATGATGTTCCTTGTGGATAGGAATATGTAGATACGCATCCTTTAAATCCACCGTGGTCATGAATTGACCTTCCTGGATGGAAGGAAGAATTGTCCGAATGGTTTCCATTTTGAACGATGGAACCTTGAGAAACTTGTTTAGGATCTTGAGATCTAAGATTGGTCTGAATGTTCCCTCTTTTTTGGGAACTATGAACAGATTGGAGTAGAATCCCATCCCTTGTTCTCCTAATGGAACAGGATGAATCACTCCCATTTTTAACAGGTCTTCTACACAATGTAAGAATGCCTGTCTTTTTATGTGGTCTGAAGACAATTGAGACCTGTGGAACCTCCCCCTTGGGGGAAGCTCCTTGAATTCCAGAAGATAACCTTGGGAGACTATTTCTAGCGCCCAAGGATCCAGAACATCTCTTGCCCAAGCCTGAGCGAAGAGAGAAAGTCTGCCCCCCCCCCAGATCCGGTCCCGGATCGGGGGCCAACATCTCATGCTGTCTTGGTAGCCGTGGCAGGTTTCTTGGCCTGCTTACCTTTGTTCCAGCCTTGCATTGGCCTCCAGGCTGGCTTGGTTTGAGAAGTATTACCCTCTTGCTTAGAGGATGTAGCACTTGGGGCTGGTCCGTTTCTGCGAAAGGGACGAAAATTTGGTTTATTTTTAGCCTTGAAAGACCTATCCTGAGGAAGGGCGTGGCCCTTACCCCCAGTGATATCAGAAATAATCTCTTTCAAGTCAGGGCCAAACAGCGTTTTCCCCTTGAAAGGTATGTTAAGCAATTTGTTCTTGGAAGACGCATCCGCTGACCAAGATTTTAGCCAAAGCGCTCTGCGCGCCACAATAGCAAACCCTGAATTTTTTGCCGCTAATCTAGCCAACTGCAAAGTGGCGTCTAAAGTAAAAGAGTTAGCCAATTTGAGAGCGTGAATTCTGTCCATAATCTCCTCATAAGAAGAATCTTTATTGAGCGACTTTTCTAGTTCATCGAACCAGAAACACGCTGCTGTAGTGACAGGAACAATGCATGAAATTGGTTGTAGAAGGTAACCTTGCTGAACAAACATCTTTTTAAGCAAACCCTCTAATTTTTTATCCATAGGATCTTTGAAAGCACAACTATCTTCTATAGGGATAGTAGTGCGTTTGTTTAGAGTAGAAACCGCCCCCTCGACCTTGGGGACTGTCTGCCATAAGTCCTTTCTGGGGTCGACCATAGGAAACAATTTCTTAAATATAGGGGGAGGGACAAAAGGTATGCCGGGCCTTTCCCATTCTTTGTTTACAATGTCCGCCACCCGCTTGGGTATAGGAAAAGCTTCGGGGGGCCCCGGGACCTCTAGGAACTTGTCCATCTTACATAATTTCTCTGGAATGACCAATTTTCTAAAACAGAGCAGTCGCGCTTTCGCTGATAAGTGGGCATTTTGGCTAAAATGTTTTTGATAGAATTATCCATTACAGCCGTTAATTGTTGCATAGTAAGGAGTATTGGCGCACTAGATGTACTAGGGGCCTCCTGTGTGGGCAAGACTGGCGTAGACGAAGGAGGGGATGATGCAGTACCATGCTTACTCCCCTCACTTGAGGAATCATCTTGGGTATCATTTTCTCTAAATTTTGTGTCATATAAATCACATCTATTTAAATGAGAAGGAACCTTGGCTACCTCACATACAGAACATGGTCTATCTGATAGTTCAGACATGTTAAACAGGCATAAACTTGATAACAAAGTACAAAAAACGTTTTAAAATAAAACCGTTACTGTCACTTTAAATTTTAAACTGAACACACTTTATTACTGAAAATGTGAAAAAGTATGAAGGAATTGTTCAAAATTCACCAAAATTTCACCACAGTGTCTTAAAGCCTTAAAAGTATTGCACACCAAATTTGAAAGCTTTAACTCTTAAAATAACGGAACCGGAGCCGTTTTTATATTTAACCCCTATACAGTCCCTGGTATCTGCTTTGCTGAGACCCAACCAAGCCCAAAGGGGAATACGATACCAAATGACGCCTTCAGTAAGCTTTTTCTATGTATCTGAGCTCCTCACACATGCATCTGCATGCCTTGCTTCCCAAAAACAACTGCGCAATAGAGGCGCGAAAATGAGGCTCTACCTATGATTAGAGAAGGCCCCCAGTGAAAAAGGTGTCCAATACAGTGCCTGCCGGTTATTTTACATAATTCCCAAGAATAAAATAACTCCTCAAAGCTATGAAGTATTAAAAATGCTTATAAATCAATCGTTTTAGCCCAGAAAAATGTCTACCAGTCTTTAAAGCCCTTGTGAAGCCCTTTATTCTTATTTAATAAAAATGGCTTACCGGATCCCATAGGGAAAATGACAGCTTCCAGCATTACCAAGTCTTGTTAGAAATGTGTCATACCTCAAGCAGCAAAAGTCTGCTCACTGTTTCCCCCAACTGAAGTTAATTCCTCTCAACAGTCCTGTGTGGAAACAGCCATCGATTTTAGTAACGGTTGCTAAAATCATTTTCCTCTTACAAACAGAAATCTTCATCTCTTTTCTGTTTCAGAGTAAATAGTACATACCAGCACTATTTTAAAATAACAAACTCTTCATTGAAGAATAAAAACTACATTTAAACACCAAAAAACTCTAAGCCATCTCCGTGGAGATGTTGCCTGTACAACGGCAAAGAGAATGACTGGGGAAGGCGGAGCCTAGGAGGGATCATGTGACCAGCTTTGCTGGGCTCTTTGCCATTTCCTGTTGGGGAAGAGAATATCCCACAAGTAAGGATGACGCCATGGACCGGACACACCTATGTTGGAGAAAAATAAACTTCCATGATTTAGACTTAGCCAAACCTAGGTAGGCTCATAGGATCGCAGGAGTGTGCACATGTCTTTAGCACTCTATGGCAGCAGTGTTTGCAACAATCTTTGCAGTAATATTATACAATGTTGCAAATGCTGCTGCCATTTAATGGTAAAATGACAAGTTTGTTAATATGCACTATTTTCTGCCTTTAAAGTGAAGGTAATGTTTGACGAATCAGTGCCCGTTTTTTTAATAATCCTATTAAAAACAGGGGCACTTTAATTCATCAAACTTTACATTTCACTTGTTTTGTTCAAATACTTACCTTTTAATCCTGACAGCCGCTGCAGCACTTCCCCCGCACATCGCAAGCTCTCTTCGCGGGTCCAAAATAACGAATCCGGCTTCCTCCAATCACGGCGTTGCCTCAGGCCATGATTCCCTCGGGGGGGGGGGGGGGGAAGCCGTGATTGGAGGAAGACGGATTCATCATTTCTGACATATGAAGAGGCTTCCAGCGGCCGGGGAAATCGCTGGAGCGGCTGTCAGGATTAAAAGGTAAGTATTTGAACAAAACAAGTGAAATGTAAAGTATGATGAATTAAAGTCCCCCTGTTTTTAATAGGATTATTAAAAACCGGACACCGATTCGTCAAACTTTACCTTCACTTTAAAATCATCTGAATTCCTAAATCTGTTCATGTCTACCTATCAGGATTGCCACTGACATTATACGTAGTTGTAATCCACTGTGATAGAGAACTGGGAGAGAGCTGGTAGCCAGAAAATAATTAAAAAAACATTACTGTCCATTAAAACCCATTCTGCTGCCAGATCTGTAATATATAAATAAAAAACATGCAAACAATATAAATAATAATTACTTCCTATTCTGCAGAGCTTACTATCTGGTTAATGTTATAATTTTCCAGACTGAAGTTTTCATGTTCATAATTTAAATTAGTACTTTAGAACGTAAGAGCAATTAGCTTTTGTATGATTTAATAGATCATTTAATATCACTTAAATTTAAATGTCTAATTACATTAGTATATTGCTATAGGCTAGTGCAAAACATAATGGTTAAATATTATAAGACTATGATTAGAAATAATTATGCCAACAATTTGTGAGTCATCCTTTATACGTTTTACCAATTAATTCTGCAGGGGAAGAGCTACTACCCACTTAACCGTCGCATATATTTTTTAACACATATGATTTTTAACTTTACTAAAAAAAAAGGAAAAGAAAAATAGTAGATAAAACACATGCCCAACTTTTCCTATTATTGATATATATTTTCTTTTCCTTTCCAAAGGATAATTCAGGTTTTGGCATGGCTATAAACCGCATGTGTGATTGATTTTAGATAGTGTGTGCTGTATCACATATTACGTAATTTGGCAGTGATGAAATAAAGTAGGCAGTTGTACAAGTAGTCCAAATGTTATTTTTAACATCTCTATAGATATAAAATGCTGTGTTAGTTGGTGAAAGCTATATATTGTGTATGGCCTGGGAACACTAGACTCAGTATGACACTCTGCCTCGAGTCTGTTCTCTAGGCTACTCTATGTTGTTTTTTTTAATTAACCTTTTCTTGTCAGGCCTGTATAGCTTTGTTTTTAAAATCATTTTTAAAAAATTGAAAGTGTTCTCCCCAGGACCTTTTTAATGGGTGCACCACCCGTCTGATATTACTGGCCCCCTGGCTAAAATTGTATCCAATATTAACCCCTTAAGGACCACGACATACCCTGTACATCGCTGGTCGTTAAAGGGATACTAAACTCAACTTTTTTCTTTAATGATTCAGATAGAGCATGCACCATGGATAGCACTTGCTTATTCATGGCTACTTTTAGCCACCAATAAGCAAGTGTAACCTAGGTTCTAAACAAAAAATGAGCCGGCTCCTAAGCTTTACATTCCTGTGTTTTTAAATAAAGATAGAAAGAGAACAAAGAAAAATTGATAATAGGTGTAAATTAGAAAGTTGCGTTAAAAGTTGGGTTTAGTGTCCCTTTAAGAGTTTTTCAGGCCATAATAGTGCGGGTCTCGCCACGAGCGGCAGGAGCATGCTATTATAACCTACCTCCTGCAGGCATCCTGGACGCACTATAAAAAAAAAAAAAAGTAATCCCCATTGAGAAAACTAGCAGCGTATAAGGTACATCGCTGGTCGTTAAGGTGTTAAGCTAAAGTTAGCTAATATTACAATGTTTTTTTCAATGTTTATTTTACAAATTACCATTAAATAAATGTATGTTAAATAATGTAATTATTTTGTACTTTGGATAGCAGAAAAGGTTATATTAGAAAGTATCACACTGCCCTCCCCCGGCTACTTTATAATGTCTCCCTGATGGTAAATTATCTGTGGAAAACACTGTAAAGGGACAGTAATTACAAGACATTTCTGTTGTGCTGCTATAGAATAACAAATCAGCCAAATCTTAAAGGGACAGTATTTACAAGACATTTCTGTTGTGCTGCTATAGAATAACAAATCAGCCAAATCTTAAAGGGACAGTAATTACAAGACATTTCTTTTGTGCTGCTATAGAATAACAAATCAGCCAAATCTTAAAGGGACAGTAATTACAAGACACTTCTGTTGTGCTGCTATAGAATAACAAATCAGCCAAATCTTAAAGGGACAGTATTTACAAGACATTTCTGTTGTGCTGCTATAGAATAACAAATCCGCCAAATCTTAAAGGGACAGTAATTACAAGACACTTCTGTTGTGCTGCTATAGAATAACAAATCAGCCAAATCTTAAAGGGACAGTATTTACAAGACATTTCTGTTGTGCTGCTATAGAATAACAAATCCGCCAAATCTTAAAGGGACAGTAATTACAAGACACTTCTGTTGTGCTGCTATAGAATAACAAATCAGCCAAATCTTAAAGGGACAGTATTTACAAGACATTTCTTTTGTGCTGCTATAGAATAACAAATCAGCCAAATCTTAAAGGGACAGTAATTACAAGACACTTCTGTTGTGCTGCTATAGAATAACAAATCAGCCAAATCTTAATGTTTACTGAAATTGTTTTTCAAAAGCCAAACTCCACCCACTATTCGCCTTATCTGGAGGAGCCAATCTAGGTTTTAAAGAGACATGAAACCCAAATGTTTTCTTTCATGATTCAGATAGAGAAAACAATTTTAATAACATTTCCAATTTACTTCTATTATCAAATTTGCTTCGTTCTCCTATTATTCTTTGTTGAAGAGATATCTGGATAGGTAGCGTGCACATGCCTGGCGCTCTACATGACAGGAAATAGTGCTCTTGCTAATGTATAACATTGTTGCAAAACTGCTGCCATATAGTGCTGCAGACACGTGCACACTCCTGAACTTACCTTTCTGCTTTTTAACAAGGGATAACAAGAAAACGAAGAACATTTGATAATAGAAGTACATTGGAAAGTTGTTTAAAATTGTTTGTTCTATCTAAATGATGAAATAAAATGTATGGATTGTATGTCCCTTTAATCATCAGACAAGGCGGCTAGTCACTGCATAGTTTTGCAGTTATCTGATAAATCCAATTAGGAATATACACGTAGCAGAGTTAGCCTTGAAAAGACAGCAGGGTGAATTTAATTTATAGAAAAATATAAAAATTGCTTGTTTTTCAAAGCTAAATTACACAAAGAGGGGCAAAATAAATAAGTATTGCAGAGTTGTTTGATTATGCATAACTAGAGCTATTCTGTCATATGTATAGCAGAACAAAATTCAGTCAAATCTACCTCTAAGGTATTCATAAAACATTATTAAATGACAATATAATACACATCTGGCATTCATTACTTGCATAGAAAACCACAATACTTAGATGATCATTTCCTGTTGAAGAAGTTAAACTGTTGGAAAGCAGAACCGAGTAATACAAGTCATGTGATGCTATTTATCTATGACCTCATCGGATATGTAAATTAGCGGCAGCAGGTTGGCCAAACTGAGACTACAAGGAACCAGTGTCATCAGGTCACATCTACCTAATTCAGATGAACTACCAGCAAACAAAGAAAATGAGGGATCTAACTAGGCATATTCCTGAGACAGAAAAAGAAAAAAAAACACAAGAACCAGAAAACTCACAGCTTCTAATATTAAAGGGACAGTCAAAACTTTCATTTTTCAAATAGGGCATGTCATTTTAAACAACTTTCCAATTTACTTTTATCAACAATTTTGCTTTGTTCTCTTGGTATTCTAGTTGAAAGCTAAACTAGGAAGGCACATATGATAATTTCTAAGCCCTTGAAGGCCGCCTCTATTTTATTTACTTTTCACAGCAGGGAAGAGCAAGCTCATGTAGGCCATATAGATAGCATTGTGATCACGCTTGTGGCTAGTGGCAGACACTGCACTTATTCGCTAAAATGCATATCAATAGATAATAACTAAAAGTCATGTGATTAGGGGCGGTCAGAAGATGCTTAGATACAAGATAATCACAGAAGTAAAAAGTGTATTAATATAACAGTGTTGGTTTTGCAAAACTGGGGAATGGGTAATAAAGGGATTATCTATCTTTTTAAACAACAAAAATTCTGGTGTTGACTGTCCCTTTAATCTTCTGGAGCCTTTAATTTTCGGCTATTCTGCTTTTGTCTATGCAAATACTCTTCTCGGACTCCAAACCTATTTTTCTCAGTCCTGTAATGCTGAATTGTTTGGATTAGAACTTCTCCTGAAATATACACTTGATAATGCTATAGTTATGTTTCTTTCAGCTGAGCCTTTTTAGTTAAAGGGATATGAAACCCAAAATGTTCTTTCGGTAATCAGAAAGAGGATAACATTTTCAAAAAAAGTTCCCAATTTACTTCTATTATCAAATTTGCTTAGTTCTTGTGTTATTCTTTGTTTAAGAGATATCTAGATAGGTAGCATGCACATGTATGGAACACTACATGACAGGAAATAGTGCTGCCATCTAGTGTTCTTGTTAATGTATAACGTTATTGCAAAATCCCTGCCATTTAGGGGACTATTTATGATGTTGCGAGCGGACATGATCTGATATTGCGGATCATGTCCGCTGCACATTGATAAATACTGACAGCATACGCTGTCGGCATTTATCATTGCACCACCAGTTCTTGTGAACTGCTGGTGCAACGCCGCCACTGCATATTCGCTAGCAGGGGGTCTCAATCAACCCGATCGGGTTGATTTCTGTCAGCCGCCTCAGAGCAGGCGGACAAGTTACGGAGCAGCGGTCTTTAGACCGCTGCTTCATCACTTCTGTTTCCGGCGAACCTGAAGGCTCGCCGGAAACAAGGGGCATCAAGCTCCATACAGAGCTCGATACATATGCCCCATAGTGTTGCAGACACATGCACACTCCTGAGGTTATCGTTCTGCTTTTCAGCAAAGGATAACATGAAAAGAAAGAAAATTTGATAATAGAAGTCAATTGGAAAGTTGATTACAATTGTATGTTCAATCTAAATCATGAAAGAACATTTTGGGGTTTTATGTCTCTTTAAATATGTATACAGCAAGAAACCAAAATATTTGTTTTTGTCACGCTAGAATCAGACAATATGATCAGCACATTCCCAGTGAGGCCAAACATACTCAAACAGCCGTTTGTGAGCCAATTAGATAGTTCTTGCTCCTCTATTACCTATATCCCTTGTAGGAATATAAATCCAAGCCAGATTTCCCGCACAGCTATTGGCTAAGAGGTGAGCATGTCATCTCTCAGCCAAATAGCGCACTGCCGTGGGCTGCTTGAGCAGCTCAGTGCGACAAACGTTGCAAACAAAGGAGCTTTCAGCATGAAGTATTTTATACTTCATGACTGAAAGTCCCCTTTATTTGTTCCAATGGTAAATCCTAGCGTTTCACAAATGCTAGGATTTACCATCACTTGATTTATTTTCACTGCCTTGTAAGTTATAGAGCTGAGGAGAAAAACATGTTTAAACCCTTTGGAAAAAAGAAAGAACTGATATTATTTGTGGATTTTATTTTAAAATACACATAGAAGAGTTAATTGTGTAACAATTTACCTCATTTCCAATAAGAAATAAAGACAGTGTAATGTAGGAGAAATTCAGTGTTAGTCTATAGACATCATGAAATAAGAATAAGGGCCTGATTATCAAAAACTGCCTGGCATAAAGAGAAATCATACAAAATCTCTGTGGGCTTTTTTGAGCATTTTATTGTAGTTTCTTTCCTTCACATCCAGAACTCTGCATCTATTGACAAAAGTTCTTAAGTCATCTTTTAAACAACTTTCCAATTTACTGCTATTATCTAACTTGCTTCATTCTCTTGCTATCCGTTGTTTCAAAAGCCTATCTAAATAGGCTCAGTAGCTGCTGATTGGTGACTGCTCCTGTTATACCAGCTGCAGAGTATATAATGTATGGGACATTTTTCCTTTAGGTTTAGTTTTATATATTAAATAACTGTTAGTGCTAATTTTAAAACCACATCCCATTTAAATGGGTTGAGCTTTCCAGGACAGTAGGCACGCTTACCTTATTTTTATCTCTATGTTATCTTATCTCTGTCTGTTTACATAAAAGCCAGTACCTAGAGACCCTCTCTAACCTCCACTGGGAGTGCAATTTCTTTGGCAGCTTCTTGGTTATAAAGCATTTCTATAACCCGTACTTAAGTACTGAAATTTTCAGTATGGGTAGGTATACAACAGGCAAAAGCAGCTATTTAAAATGAGGAAATAAAGGTATATGAGCTATCTATAAACAGTTTAATACATTCCAGCAGGTAAAATGGATCACTGGGAACACATTAAAGGGGAGAACATTTTACATTACAATGTAATTTAAAGAAATAATGTACAAACCAGGACTTTTACAGATCTTTTTGTCTCTGCCTCATACAGATACATAAAGAAAACATTTAGAAGTCCTGCTTACCAGTATGCATCCATTTCTTCTGTGTCTTTATCCATCTGGCAGCAGTGTTTGCAACAATGTTTTTTGTTTTGTTTTTATACATGGTTGCAAGCACAATAGCCAAAGAATGTTAAAAGACGTGCACTCTCCAAAGCACCCTATCAGCCTATTAAAGTGATGCTCCATTTTGATGAATTAGTGCCCGTTTTTTAATAATCCTATTAAAAACAAGGGCACTTTAATTAATCAAAATTGACATTTCACTGTTTTCTTCAAAAACTTACCTTGTAATCCTGAATGCCGCTCCAGCATTTCCCCCGGCCGTCAGAAGCCTCTGCAGACGTCAGAAATTACTAATCAGGCTTCCTCCAATCACAGCTCCCCCCCCCCCCCCCCCGGGGGAATCTTGGCCTGATGCATCGCTGTGATTGGAGGAAGCAGGATTTGTCATTTTGCACTCGCGAAGACGGCTTGCGACGGGCGGAGGAAGTGATGGATCGGCTGCCAGGATTAAAAGGTAAGTTTTTTAAGAGAACAGTGAAATGTCAATTTTGATGAATTAAAGTGCCCTTGTTTTTAATTTATTAAAAAACAGGCACTAATTCATCAAAATGGACCTTCACTTTAAGGTTTACTCTTCAACACAATACAAATACAAAAAAAAAAACAAAGCACATTTGATAATGAATTAAATTGGAAAGTTGCTAACGACTGCAGGATCTGTCTGAATCACTTTGTTATTAGAATACAAAATTATGCAAAGTGAAAAAAAACACTTTGCTAAATACTTTTAGTTTTTATTTTCCACTTCTCTAGTTTTACTTTGAACATTATAGGTTTTGGAGTTCTATAAAATGACCTCCACAAGTCTCATAGCTGTTCCTAATGAGGTTCAGAAGAGGTGATCAACTATAATGGTGCAAATTTATTTATAAAATCTTATAAGGTGTTTTATGTTCCTTTAAATGGACAGTAAATACCTTAAAGGATTACTTTCTGTTATAATTTTTAAGCTAAACAACTAACATATTAAAGTTAATAAACATTAATTAAAACCTAATGACCTATATTTTCTCCAAAACGAAGTTTCATAACGTTCTAAAAGTTATATCTTTTATTCGCCGATGATGTCACGTTATCCTGCCCACTATTTTCAGCACTGCATGTTCAAAATACTTAAACCAATAACTTTGTGTTTAAAGCGCCATTTTGAAACTTAGGTATTGTAAACGGATTGGTACAGAGCAAAGGATACTCACGGAGTGGGTTTGGAAAGCAATTAAATTTGCAGACAAGATTTCTGATATACGGTAGAGATACGTTAATGAAATGCTATTGATAAAAAGCATATTTGGGGTAGTTAGTTAGTAACAGGCATAGAAAATATTTACTTCCAGTAGCCCTTTAAGGTTTTTATGTAAAGTGTTTATGCATAATGAAACGATTTTTCAATATATTTACATACATATATTTGACTTGTCAAGGCTACTCGCATTTACACACATAGTCACAAATATATTATATATAAATATATATATATATATATATATATATATATATATATATATATATATATATATATATATATATATACACACACACACACACACATACCTAATTGGCTTTAACCGATGATAACTGCAAAATAATGCTCTTTATTCTAGCATTTTGACACTGGCTAGCCCTTTCGTCTGTGGACTAAAGCCCATATTGGCTCTTTTAAATGGTGGGCCGAGCTTGGCTTATTAAAAAATTATTGCAGTAAAAGGATGTGAATTTGTTTATAAAACATTTAGACTTGGCTGATTTGTCATTCTATAGCACTAGTTTTAAAATCTGTCCTCGGCCTCCCTAACAGGCCAGATTTTGAGGATATCTGAACTAGAGCACAGATGAAATAATCAGCTGATTAGTAAACATGGTTATTTTACCTGCTCTCACCCAAGATAATCCTGAAAATCTGGCCTGTTAGGGAGGCCTGAGGACAGGTTTGAAAACCAGAGCTCTATAGTAACACAACAGAAATATCTTGTAATTACAAGGTGTTTACTGTCCCTTTAATGAACATTATTATTGGAATATATGCACTACAGATTAACAGATTAATCACACAACTATTATATCATGCTAAAAGCCAGTGAGATCATTTGTTTAAACCATTTGCTGCCTAAAAGGGTTTCACTGCATTATGCAGCAACATTTTGCACCCGCCCCCCCCCCCCCCCAGCTGCTGAGAGGTTATTTTCACCTCTGTCAGATGGAAAAGCAGTAAAGTGACTATGTATCAAAAGTTCAATGATCTTATTGGCTAAATTGCTTGGTCAGATTTCCTTCATGATAACCTGCTTGTTTCATATAATTGCCAATTTACAAGTAAATTCTCTGTGCATTGTAAAATGTAGTTACAATTTTAATTTCTGTTGCGCTGCTGTAGAACAGAGGTTTTCACGCCTGTCCTCAGTCCTTCCTAGCAGGCGAGATATTCAGGATTACCTTGGGTGAGCAGGTTAATGACCATGTTTACTAATCAGCTGATTATTTAAGTGATACTGAAGAACGTCTGTGGTAATGAGCTTGTTGTCTCTGACATTCCCCTGGGACAGCATCTGTGCCTGTGGTTTGAACTGAAGAGTTCAGTTGTCACAAAAGCAAGTCACCTGGTGTCACCAACAGTGCCTTAAAAAGGTGACACTTATCAAGATTCAACTTTATCTGTCTATATTTTGTTGCCACTAAGCTTCCAGTATAAACTAAGATCTAAAACTTCCCATATGTGGTCTGTTTGAGATGCTACTCTTCCCTTTGTTGTTCTGTCAATGAAGTATAATAGATCACCCAGATGAAACTCACTGGCCTTCACAAGCAAGGGTAAGTAGGCAGTGCTAATAATGAGACATCAGGAGGGCACACTTGGGGAAGCCACTATGCATGAAATCACCAAGATTCTTACATGTACAGAGTTGCATGTCCTACCTCTCAGCTTTCCAATATTTAAACCAAGGTGGTGGTAACTGCCTCCTCCTATCTTTTCCATGCCCCCCAAGAACACTGGCATTCCTTTACTTGACCTTACAGATGGAAATTCAAAGTTGTGATGAACAGCTCTGTAACCAAGGGTGCTCAGGTGTCTATTGTAGATACTCTGTACTTCCCTTGGAACTTTCTCTCACCCTTTTACAAGACACCAACAGTACTGCACAAGATTATCAGCACGCCATCCTTGTTGCGACATTGGTCCCTTCAAAGCTTTTGTTTCTTAAATCAAAGTTTCTGCCGGTTCCTTCATCTGACTTCCCTTGCATATGGATCTTGTACCTCAAGGTCCATTTCTTTTCTCCTACTTCCCTATTTTAACTCTTGCAGACTATTATTGAAATCCCTAATTGTATCCTTGTTGGTGCACACAAGGATGCTGCCACTAAAAAAATAGGTCTCTGGGCTCTTTTTTGGGTCCACATTTCTTCTGTGTCTTGACTATTTCATTCTTACTGATGTCTTCACCCAAACATGATTTTTCTTCAAGCGTTGGGTAGGTTTGCTACTTCTGCCCATGATGCTATTTCCAACCTCAGTTTAGATGTGGTCAAGGATCAAAACTATTACCTAAATGCTTCAGGATTTTCTGCAAAGCTGACACTCTATTTGCCTTACCTGGCACCCAGGACTTCGTTTTCCTGTCAGCTTTGGCCAGTTATTGTGCTTTCATATCAAGAACCAGTGAAGCATGCACTTTTTCCTAATTCTGCATTGCCAGCCTCTTTGTTCTGTTTAAACATTATGAGCAAGCTGCCACAAGGCCTCACTTGAGCAGTAGTGTAAAACAGCCACATGGTCCCGTTCACATACTTTCAGAATTATACCATTTTTGAAGATGGAGAAAAACTAGTATGGAAAAGTTGTGGAGAGACCCCTGATCTCACCGTAGGTGATGAATGGTGCTTAGAATACAATCATTAACATTGGGCAGTCAGTGTATGGAAGTTCAATATCCCTCCCTGTCACACTGCCTTTGAGTAGATAAATCTGTGATATTTTTTTTTAATTGGTGTGAAGAACTTGTAGTCACGCATTTCACGAACTGTAAGTTCATCATCGCAGTTAGTGGAAGATTTAGCATTAGGTGATTGCCCCTCTCATCTGCAGGCTCCATAATTTGAGCCAGTAACTGATATTTATTTATGTATAAACCACTGCTTCCCCCCACCGACTGAATTTGTGGTGTGACTGACAAGCCACTTGAGAGCAGGGGGCAGCATTGCACAAGTAGACACTCATTCAATGCTAAATAAGGGGAATGCATGTGCCCCACAATTTGCTATCTCAGGCAGATAGGTTCACTACATATGAACCTTGTTTATCAGATAACATGATTTTTAATTAACTTGAGTGTAAGTAGTGTTATGACCTTCATATACACTTTTTTTTTTTTTGCTGAAGTTTTAAACTAGCCCTGCTGTATGCTTTTTTTAAAAAAAAATAATATACAAAAAAATATAATTTGTTTTATTCTATATGAATAAATGTGTTAGTGGACAGTATGACATTATATATTGTGGCTGTGCCTTTGCACAGGTTCCCTTTAAAGTTCTGTAAAATGGCATTTATAGAAATCTCCTACAATATCCCTGTTTAGCGACAAGCATTTAAACTCTGTTGCCATGGGACCGTAATCTGTCAGTATGTCTCTGGCAGCTCTATTTACAGCCTTTTTATATGTATATAGAGAGCAGCATCTCCATAAGATTTTTAATAGAATTTCAAAATGGATAAGTATTTTTATATGTGCGTAATATATATTAGCAATTAACCACTGCATTATAAATATAAAAATGTTTTCCAACCATTAAACCCTGTTATTTTGTCTGTGCAATACTGTACACAAGGTTTTGCAAATCAAGAGCTGTTCAGTGATGCACCCTTTGTGAAACCATATATATTGCTGATGTCATTAGCTGTGGCTAGTGAGGGACTTGTGTATAATAGTTTGTTTTCCCAGAGGCAGAACTTTTTTTTCACTTTCTGAAATGAGATTTTTTGTGTGAAATATTTTCTGCAGATCATTTTGAAATGTTTAATTAGGCAGATACTCTAAAGCACCAGTTCAATTGTGATATGTTGATTAACTGGAGAATAAAGCATTTTTTAAATTTTTATAATATACAGGGAGTGCAGAATTATTAGGCAAATGAGTATTTTGACCACATCATCCTCTTTATGCATGTTGTCTTACTCCAAGCTGTATAGGCTCGAAAGCCTACTACCAATTAAGCATATTAGGTGATGTACATCTCTGTAATGAGAAGGGGTGTGGTCTAATGACATCAACACCCTATATCAGGTGTGCATAATTATTAGGCAACTTCCTTTCCTTTGGCAAAATGGGTCAAAAGAAGGACTTGGCAGGCTCAGAAAAGTAAAAAATAGTGAGATATCTTGCAGAGGGATGCAGTACTCTTAAAATTGCAAAGCTTCTGAAGCGTGATCATCGAACAATCAAGCGTTTCATTCAAAATAGTCAACAGGGTCGCAAGAAGCGTGTGGAAAAACCAAGGCGCAAAATAACTGCCCATGAACTGAGAAAAGTCAAGCGTGCAGCTGCCAAGATGCCACTTGCCACCAGTTTGGCCATATTTCAGAGCTGCAACATCACTGGAGTGCCCAAAAGCACAAGGTGTGCAATACTCAGAGACATGGCCAAGGTAAGAAAGACTGAAAGACGACCACCACTGAACAAGACACACAAGCTGAAACGTCAAGACTGGGCCAAGAAATATCTCAAGACTGATTTTTCTAAGGTTTTATGGACTGATTAAATGAGAGTGAGTCTTGATGGGCCAGATGGATGGGTCCGTGGCTGGATTGGTAAAGGGTAGAGAGCTCCAGTCCGACTCAGACGCCAGCAAGGTGGAGGTGGAGTACTGGTTTGGGCTGGTATCATCAAAGATGAGCTTGTGGGGCCTTTTCGGGTTGAGGATGGAGTCAAGCTCAACTCCCAGTCCTACTGCCAGTTTCTGGAAGACACCTTCTTCAAGCAGTGGTACAGGAAGAAGTCTGCATCCTTCAAGAAAAACATGATTTTCATGCAGGACAATGCTCCATCACACGCGTCCAAGTACTCCACAGCGTGGCTGGCAAGAAAGGGTATAAAAGAAGAAAATCTAATGACATGGCCTCCTTGTTCACCTGATCTGAACCCCATTGAGAACCTGTGGTCCATCATCAAATGTGAGATTTACAAGGAGGGAAAACAGTACACCTCTCTGAACAGTGTCTGGGAGGCTGTGGTTGCTGCTGCACGCAATGTTGATGGTGAACAGATCAAAACACTGACAGAATCCATGGATGGCAGGCTTTTGAGTGTCCTTGCAAAGAAAGGTGGCTATATTGGTCACTGATTTGTTTTTGTTTTGTTTTTGAATGTCAGAAATGTATATTTGTGAATGTTGAGATGTTATATTGGTTTCACTGGTAAAAATAAATAATTGAAATGGGTATATATTTGTTTTTTGTTAAGTTGCCTAATAATTATCCACAGTAATAGTCACCTGCACACACAGATATCCCCCTAAAATAGCTAAAACTAAAAACAAACTAAAAACTACTTCCAAAAATATTCAGCTTTGATATTAATGAGTTTTTTGGGTTCATTGAGAACATGGTTGTTGTTCAATAATAAAATTAATCCTCAAAAATACAACTTGCCTAATAATTCTGCACTCCCTGTAGTGCAGCAATTGAAAATTTTCTTTAGGGATACTGAAAAAAATCCCTGAGAGACAGTCAACTATAATAAAGGCAGTGCAGCTTTGCAGGGATGTTCCAAATTTGACTGTTCTCTTCAAACAGCAAACAGGAAAACTTACACAGTGCAGCCAGAGCACAGTGCAGTTTGAGGGCAACAGCCTGGTGTAGAGCAGGGCTGCCAAGCATTGTGTCCCATTATTTCTACGGACATGCTGCATTTTCTGCGATGACATCTAAGATCACAGCATGCTCTGCCTTGGGGGTTGTTTTGTATTTTAAGCAAACACAGTGTTGAATGTTGCAGATTAAGTAAGTAGTAAGATGGGGGAACTTCAGTTATAGGGGTTCATTGCTTTCTATTTTGGAGAGCACATTGCACTTTCAGCTCACTCGAATCTTAATGTGACAGCAAAGTCAAAATTAAACTTTTAGTGTAACAAAATAATGGACCATGCAATGTGGAAGCTTTTATATAGGCAGCGTTCCATAGACCAGTGTTTTTCAACCAGTGTGCCGTGGCATACTAGTGTGCCATGAGAGATCCTCAGGTGTGCCACGGCACACTGACAACAGTGTGACATATTTTTTAAACTTTGCTTGATTTTTACTCCCAGTGCAGGGGTAGTTTGTAGGAGGCATGGCATAAACAGCACAATACATACAGTATGTGTGTGTTTGTGTGTATGTGTATATATATATGCTGTATTAAGCTACAATGTGTGATTTTTTTTAAAATTTTGGGATGGTGGTGTGCCACAGGATTTTTTAATGTAAAAAAGTGTGCCATGGCAAAAAAAAAGGTTAAAAATCACTGCCATAGACTAAGAAGAAGAAAAAGTAGTCAGTATGAGGTCAAACATTTAGCATAAATAGGGCTGCAGCAGACAGGAGTCTGATCTGAGGCATATTGCTGAAATAAAGGACATTCAATGACCACTGCATTCTATAAAACGTGGTTATAATTGTTAAGTCATTCCACTTCCAGAAAAAGAGAAGTGAAATAAAAATACAGGGAACTGTTGTTGTTTTTTATATAGAAAATCAGAAAAGAAAATGCCACAAAACACAAGTAAGTGAACATGTAAAACTTAGAGAGTAGGTATAACAAATATACCTATCTGCTTCTTACACCCTACGCCACCTCTGAGGTCGCGAGGGAAAATCACAGAGAGCTCGTTCGCTCTCGGTGATTGACAGCCCCTTCAGTCGCGTGATTGGTCGCCCGAATGAAGGAGCGGGCATTACACACTCCAATGAGTGTAATGATACATACGGGCAAGCAGATCAACAGATCCACTGCCCGTGTGTAGCGAAGGCGGGCGGACAGCTTCGTGAGTTGAGAAGCTGTCCGTCCGCCGCTTAGTACATGGAGCCCATAGTGTGACAGTGTAATCACACATAGTGTAACAGTGTAGTCACACAGTGCAACACTGTAATCACACATATTATACCACTGTAATCACACAGGCCTAGATTTGGAGTTTGGCGGTAAAAGGGCTGTTAACGCTCCGCGGGCTTTTTTCTGGCCGCACCATAAATTTAACTCTGGTATCGAGAGTTCAAACAAATGCTGCGTTAGGCTCCAAAAAAGGAGCGTAGAGCATTTTTACCGCAAATGCAACTCTCGATACCAGAGTTGCTTACGGACGCGGCCGGCCTCAAAAACGTGCTCGTGCACGATTCTCCCATAGGAAACAATGGGGCAGTTTGAGCTGAAAAAACACCTGCAAAAAAGCAGCGTTCAGCTCCTAACGCAGCCCCATTGTTTCCTATGGGGAAACACTTCCTACGTCTGCACCTAACACTCTAACATGTACCCCGAGTCTAAACACCCCTAACCTTACACTTATTAACCCCATTCTGCCGCTCCCGCTATCGCTGACCCCTGCATATTTTTTTAACCCCTAATCTGCCGCTCCGTAAACCGCCGCAACCTACGTTATCCCTATGTACCCCTAATCTGCTGCCCTAACATCGCCGACCCCTATATTATATTTATTAACCCCTAATCTGCCGCTCCCAACATCGCCGCCACCTACCTACACTTATTAACTCCTAATCTGCCGAGCGGACCTGAGCGCTACTATAATAAAGTTATTAACCCCTAATCCGCCTCACTAACCCTATAATAAATAGTATTAACCCCTAATCTGCCCTCCCTAACATCGCCGACACCTAACTTCAATTATTAACCCCTAATCTTCCGATCGGAGCTCACCGCTATTCTAATAAATGTATTAACCCCTAAAGCTAAGTCTAACCCTAACACTAACACCCCCTAACTTAAATATAATTTACATCTAACGAAATAAATTAACTCTTATTAAATAAATGATTCCTATTTAAAGCTAAATACTTACCTGTAAAATAAATCATAATATAGCTACAATATAAATTATAATTACATTGTAGCTATTTTAGGATTAATATTTATTTTACAGGCAACTTTGTAATTATTTTAACCAGGTACAATAGCTATTAAATAGTTAAGAACTATTTAATAGTTACCTAGTTAAAATAATAACAAATTTACCTGTAAAATAAATCCTAACCTAAGATATAATTAAACCTAACACTACCCTATCAATAAAATAATTAAACTACCTACAATTACCTACAATTAACCTAACACTACACTATCAATAAATTAATTAAACACAATTGCTACAAATAAATACAATTAAATAAACTATCTAAAGTACAAAAAATAAAAAAGAACTAAGTTACAAAAAATAAAAAACAGAATTTATGTTTACCTGATAAATTTCTTTCTCCAACGGTGTGTCCGGTCCACGGCGTCATCCTTACTTGTGGGATATTCTCTTCCCCAACAGGAAATGGCAAAGAGCCCAGCAAAGCTGGTCACATGATCCCTCCTAGGCTCCGCCTACCCCAGTCATTCGACCGACGTTAAGGAGGAATATTAGCATAGGAGAAACCATATGGTACCGTGGTGACTGTAGTTAAAGAAAATAAATTATCAGACCTGATTAAAAAAACCAGGGCGGGCCGTGGACCGGACACACCGTTGGAGAAAGAAATTTATCAGGTAAACATAAATTCTGTTTTCTCCAACATAGGTGTGTCCGGTCCACGGCGTCATCCTTACTTGTGGGAACCAATACCAAAGCTTTAGGACACGGATGAAGGGAGGGAGCAAATCAGGTCACCTAAATGGAAGGCACCACGGCTTGCAAAACCTTTCTCCCAAAAATAGCCTCAGAAGAAGCAAAAGTATCAAACTTGTAAAATTTGGTAAAAGTGTGCAGTGAAGACCAAGTCGCTGCCCTACATATCTGATCAACAGAAGCCTCGTTCTTGAAGGCCCATGTGGAAGCCACAGCCCTAGTGGAATGAGCTGTGATTCTTTCGGGAGGCTGCCGTCCGGCAGTCTCGTAAGCCAATCTGATGATGCTTTTAATCCAAAAAGAGAGAGAGGTAGAAGTTGCTTTTTGACCTCTCCTTTTACCTGAATAAACAACAAACAAGGAAGATGTTTGTCTAAAATCCCTTGTAGCATCTAAATAGAATTTTAGAGCGCGAACAACATCCAAATTGTGCAACAAACGTTCCTTCTTTGAAACTGGTTTCGGACACAGAGAAGGCACGATAATCTCCTGGTTAATGTTTTTGTTAGAAACAACTTTCGGAAGAAAACCAGGTTTAGTACGTAAAACCACCTTATCTGCATGGAACACCAGATAAGGAGGGGAACACTGCAGAGCAGATAATTCTGAAACTCTTCTAGCAGAAGAAATTGCAACTAAAAACAAAACTTTCCAAGATAATAACTTAATATCAACGGAATGTAAGGGTTCAAACGGAACCCCCTGAAGAACTGAAAGAACCAAATTGAGACTCCAAGGAGGAGTCAAAGGTTTGTAAACAGGCTTAATTCTAACCAAAGCCTGAACAAAGGCTTGAACATCTGGCACAGCTGCCAGCTTTTTGTGAAGTAACACCGACAAGGCAGAAATCTGTCCCTTCAGGGAACTTGCCGATAATCCTTTTTCCAATCCTTCTTGAAGGAAGGATAGAATCCTAGGAATCTTAACCTTGTCCCAAGGGAATCCTTTAGATTCACACCAACAGATATATTTTTTCCAAATTTTGTGGTAAATCTTTCTAGTTACAGGCTTTCTGGCCTGAACAAGAGTATCGATAACAGAATCTGAGAAACCTCGCTTCGATAAAATCAAGCGTTCAATCTCCAGGCAGTCAGCTGGAGTGAAACCAGATTCGGATGTTCGAACGGACCCTGAACAAGAAGGTCTCGTCTCAAAGGTAGCTTCCAAGGTGGAGCCGATGACATATTCACCAGATCTGCATACCAAGTCCTGCGTGGCCACGCAGGAGCTATCAAGATCACCGACGCCCTCTCCTGATTGATCCTGGCTACCAGCCTGGGAATGAGAGGAAACGGCGGAAACACATAAGCTAGTTTGAAGGTCCAAGGTGCTACTAGTGCATCCACTAGAGCCGCCTTGGGATCCCTGGATCTGGACCCGTAACAGGGAACTTTGAAGTTCTGACGAGAGGCCATCAGATCCATGTCTGGAATGCCCCACAGCTGAGTGACTAGGGCAAAGATTTCCGGATGGAGTTCCCACTCCCCCGGATGCAATGTCTGACGACTCAGAAAATCCGCTTCCCAATTTTCCACTCCCGGGATGTGGATAGCAGACAGGTGGCAGGAGTGAGACTCCGCCCATAGAATAATCTTGGTCACTTCCTCCATCGCTAGGGAACTCCTTGTTCCCCCCTGATGGTTGATGTACGCAACAGTCGTCATGTTGTCTGATTGAAATCGTATGAACTTGGTCCTTGCTAGCTGAGGCCAAGCCTTGAGAGCATTGAATATCGCTCTCAGTTCCAGAATATTTATCGGTAGAAGAGATTCTTCCCGAGACCAAAGACCCTGAGCTTTCAGGGATCCCCAGACCGCGCCCCAGCCCGTCAGACTGGCGTCGGTCGTGACAATGACCCACTCTGGTCTGCGGAATGTCATCCCTTGTGACAGGTTGTCCAGGGACAGCCACCAACGGAGTGAGTCTCTGGTCCTCTGATTTACTTGTATCTTTGGAGACAAGTCTGTATAGTCCCCATTCCACTGACTGAGCATGCACAGTTGTAATGGTCTTAGATGAATGCGCGCAAAAGGAACTATGTCCATTGCCGCTACCATCAACCCGATCACTTCCATGCACTGAGCTACGGAAGGAAGAGGAACGGAATGAAGAATCCGACAAGAGTCCAGAAGCTTTGTTATTCTGGCCTCTGTTAGAAAAATCCTCATTTCTGAGGAATCTATAATTGTTCCCAAGAAGGGAACCCTTGTTGACGGGGATAGAGAACTCTTTTCCACGTTCACTTTCCAGCCGTGAGATCTGAGAAAGGCCAGGACGATGTCCGTGTGAGCCTTTGCTCGAGGGAGGGACGACGCTTGAATCAGAATGTCGTCCAGGTAAGGTACTACTGCAATGCCCCTTGGTCTTAGCACCGCTAGAAGGGACCCTAGTACCTTTGTGAAAATCCTTGGAGCAGTGGCTAATCCGAAAGGAAGCGCCACGAACTGGTAATGTTTGTCCAGGAATGCAAACCTTAGGAACCGATGATGTTCCTTGTGGATAGGAATATGTAGATACGCATCCTTTAAATCCACCGTGGTCATGAATTGACCTTCCTGGATGGAAGGAAGGATAGTTCGAATGGTTTCCATCTTGAACGATGGGACCTTGAGAAATTTGTTTAAGATCTTGAGATCTAGGATTGGTCTGAACGTTCCCTCTTTTTTGGGAACTATGAACAGATTGGAGTAGAACCCCATCCCTTGTTCTCTTAATGGAACAGGATGAATCACTCCCATTTTTAACAGGTCTTCTACACAATGTAAGAACGCCTGTCTTTTTATGTGGTCTGAAGACAACTGAGACCTGTGGAACCTCCCCCTTGGGGGAAGTCCCTTGAATTCCAGAAGATAACCCTGGGAGACTATTTCTAGCGCCCAAGGATCCAGAACATCTCTTGCCCAAGCCTGAGCGAAGAGAGAGAGTCTGCCCCCCACCAGATCCGGTCCCGGATCGGGGG
Source organism: Bombina bombina (assembly GCF_027579735.1). Lineage (NCBI taxonomy): Eukaryota > Metazoa > Chordata > Amphibia > Anura > Bombinatoridae > Bombina > Bombina bombina. The sequence goes on from NC_069500.1 coordinate 187,584,602, forward strand.
CCAATATCTCATGCTGTCTTGGTAGCAGTGGCAGGTTTCTTGGCCTGCTTTCCCTTGTTCCAGCCTTGCATTGGTCTCCAAGCTGGCTTGGCCTGAGAAGTATTACCCTCTTGCTTAGAGGACGTAGCACCTTGGGCTGGTCCGTTTTTACGAAAGGGACGAAAATTAGGTCTATTTTTTGCCTTGAAAGGCCGATCCTGAGGAAGGGCGTGGCCCTTACCCCCAGTGATATCAGAGATAATCTCTTTCAAGTCAGGACCAAACAGCGTTTTCCCCTTGAAAGGAATGTTTAGTAGCTTGTTCTTGGAAGACGCATCAGCCGACCAAGATTTCAACCAAAGCGCTCTGCGCGCCACAATAGCAAACCCAGAATTCTTAGCCGCTAACTTAGCCAATTGCAAAGAGGCGTCTAGAGTGAAAGAATTAGCCAATTTGAGAGCATTGATTCTGTCCATAATCTCCTCATAAGGAGGAGAGTCACTATCGAGCACCTTAATCAGTTCATCAAACCAGAAATATGCGGCTGTAGTGACAGGGACAATGCATGAAATGGGTTGTAGAAGGTAACCCTGCTGAACAAACATCTTTTTAAGCAAACCTTCTAATTTTTTATCCATAGGATCTTTGAAAGCACAACTATCCTCTATGGGAATAGTGGTGCGTTTGTTTAAAGTAGAAACCGCTCCCTCGACCTTGGGGACTGACTGCCATAAGTCCTTTCTGGGGTCGACCATAGGAAACAATTTTTTAAATATGGGGGGAGGGACGAAAGGAATACCGGGCCTTTCCCATTCTTTATTAACAATGTCCGCCACCCGCTTGGGTATAGGAAAAGCTTCTGGGAGCCCCGGCACCTCTAGGAACTTGTCCATTTTACATAGTTTCTCTGGGATGACCAAATTTTCACAATCATCCAGAGTGGATAATACCTCCTTAAGCAAAATGCGGAGATGTTCCAATTTAAATTTAAATGTAATCACATCAGATTCAGCCTGCTGAGAAATGTTCCCTAAATCAGTAATTTCTCCCTCAGACAAAACCTCCCTGGCCCCCTCAGATTGGGTTAGGGGCCCTTCAGAGATATTAATATCAGCGTCGTCATGCTCTTCAGTAACTAAAACAGAGCATCCACGCTTACGCTGACAAGGGTTCATTTTGGCTAAAATGTTTTTGACAGAATTATCCATTACAGCCGTTAATTGTTGCATAGTAAGGAGTATTGGCGCGCTAGATGTACTAGGGGCCTCCTGAGTGGGCAAGACTCGTGTAGACGAAGGAGGGAATGATGCAGTACCATGCTTACTCCCCTCACTTGAGGAATCATCTTGGGCATCATTGTCATTATCACATAAATCACATTTATTTAAATGAATAGGAATTCTGGCTTCCCCACATTCAGAACACAGTCTATCTGGTAGTTCAGACATGTTAAACAGGCATAAACTTGATAAGAAAGTACAAAAAAACGTTTTGAAATAAAACCGTTACTGTCACTTTAAATTTTAAACTGAACGCACTTTATTACTGCAATTGCGAAAAAACATGAAGGAATTGTTCAAAATTCACCAAACTTTCACCACAGTGTCTTAAAGCCTTGAAAATATTGCACACCAATTTTGGAAGCTTTAACCCTTAAAATAACGGAACCGGAGCCGTTTTAAGCTTTAACCCCTTTACAGTCCCTGGTATCTGCTTTGCTGAGACCCAACCAAACCCAAAGGGGAATACGATACCAAATGACGCCTTCAGAAGTCTTTTATAAGTATCAGAGCTCCTCTCACATGCGACTGCATGCCATGCCTCTCAAAAACAAGTGCGCAACACCGGCGCGAAAATGAGACTCTGCCTATGCTTTGGGAAAGCCCCTAAAGAATAAGGTGACTAAAACAGTGCCTGCCGATATTATTATATCAAAATACCCAGAATAAATGATTCCTCAAGGCTAAATAAGTGTTAATATCAATCGATTTAGCCCAAAAAAAGTCTACAGTCTAAATAAGCCCTTGTGAAGCCCTTATTTACAATCGTAATAAACATGGCTTACCGGATCCCATAGGGAAAATGACAGCTTCCAGCATTACATCGTCTTGTTAGAATGTGTCATACCTCAAGCAGCAAAGGACTGCAAACTGTTGCCCCAACTGAAGTTAATTGCTCTCAACAGTCCTGTGTGGAACAGCCATGGATTTTAGTTACGGTTGCTAAAATCATTTTCCTCATACAAACAGAATTCTTCATCTCTTTTCTGTTTCTGAGTAAATAGTACGTACCAGCACTATTTGAAAATAACAAACTCTTGATTGAATAATGAAAAACTACAGTTAAACACTAAAAAACTCTAAGCCATCTCCGTGGAGATGTTGCCTGTACAACGGCAAAGAGAATGACTGGGGTAGGCGGAGCCTAGGAGGGATCATGTGACCAGCTTTGCTGGGCTCTTTGCCATTTCCTGTTGGGGAAGAGAATATCCCACAAGTAAGGATGACGCCGTGGACCGGACACACCTATGTTGGAGAAAAATATTTACAAACATAAGAAAAATATTACAACAATTTTAAACTAATTACACCTACTCTAAGCCCCCTAATAAAACAACAAAGCCCCCCAAAATAAAAAATTCCCTACCCTATTCTAAATTAAAAAAGTTACAAGCTCTTTTACCTTACCGGCCCCGAACAGGGCCCTTTGCGGGGCATGCCCCAAGAATTTCAGCTCTTTTGCCTGTAAAAAAAAAACATACCATACCCCCCCCCCCAACATTACAACCCACCACCCACATACCCCTAATCTAACCCAAACCCCCCTTAAATAAACCTAACACTAAGCCCCTGAAGATCTTCCTACCTTGTCTTCACCATCCAGGTATCACCGATCCGTCCTGGCTCCAACATCTTCATCCAACCCAAGCGGGGGTTGGCGATCCATAATCCGGTGCTGAAGAGGTCCAGAAGAGGCTCCAAAGTCTTCGTCCTATCCGGCAAGAAGAGGACATCCGGACCGGCAAACATCTTCTCCAAGCGGCATCTTCGATCTTCTTCCACCCGGAGCGAAGCGGCAGGATCCTGAAGACCTCCAGCGCGGAACATCCATCCGGACCGACGACTGAACGACGAATGACTGTTCCTTTAAGGGACGTCATCCAAGATGGCGTCCCTCAAATTCCGATTGGCTGATAGGATTCTATCAGCCAATCGGAATTAAGGTAGGAATTTTCTCATTGGCTGATGGAATCAGCCAATCAGAATCTAGTTCAATCCGATTGGCCGATCCAATCAGCCAATCAGATTGAGCTCGCATTCTATTGGCTGATCGGAACAGCCAATAGAATGCGAGCTCAATCTGATTGGCTGATTGGATCAGCCAATCGGATTGAACTTGATTCTGATTGGCTGATTCCATCAGCCAATGAGAAAATTCCTACCTTAATTCCGATTGGCTGATAGAATCCTATCAGCCAATCGGAATTCGAGGGACGCCATCTTGGATGACGTCCCTTAAAGGAACAGTCATTCGTCGTTCAGTCGTCGGTCCGGATGGATGTTCCGCGCTGGAGGTCTTCAGGATCCTGCCGCTTCGCTCCGGATGGAAGAAGATCGAAGATGCCGCTTGGAGAAGATGTTTGCCGGTCCGGATGTCCTCTTCTTGCCGGATAGGAGGAAGACTTTGGAGCCTCTTCTGGACCTCTTCAGCACCGAATTATGGATCGCCAACCCCCGCTTGGGTTGGATGAAGATGTTGGAGCCAGGACGGATCGGTGATACCTGGATGGTGAAGACAAGGTAGGAAGATCTTCAGGGGCTTAGTGTTAGGTTTATTTAAGGGGGGTTTGGGTTAGATTAGGGGTATGTGGGTGGTGGGTTGTAATGTTGGGGGGGGGGGTATGGTTTTTTTTTTACAGGCAAAAGAGCTGAAATTCTTGGGGCATGCCCCGCAAAGGGCCCTGTTCAGGGCTGGTAAGGTAAAAGAGCTTGTAACTTTTTTAATTTAGAATAGGGTAGGGAATTTTTTATTTTGGGGGGCTTTGTTGTTTTATTAGGGGGCTTAGAGTAGGTGTAATTAGTTTAAAATTGTTGTAATATTTTTCTTATGTTTGTAAATATTTTTTTATTTTTTGTAACTTAGTTCTTTTTTATTTTTTGTACTTTAGATAGTTTATTTAATTGTATTTATTTGTAGCAATTGTGTTTAATTAATTTATTGATAGTGTAGTGTTAGGTTAATTGTAGGTAATTGTAGGTAGTTTATTTAATTATTTTATTGATAGGGTAGTGTTAAGTTTAATTATATCTTAGGTTAGGATTTATTTTACAGGTAAATTTGTTATTATTTTAACTAGGTAGCTATTAAATAGTTCTTAACTATTTAATAGCTATTGTACCTGGTTAAAATAATTACAAAGTTACCTGTAAAATAAATATTAATCCTAAAATAGCTATAATATAATTATAATTTATATTGTAGCTATATTAGGATTTATTTTACAGGTAAGTATTTAGCTTTAAATAGGAATAATTTATTTAATAAGAGTTAATTTATTTCGTTAGATGTAAATTATATTTAAGTTAGGGGGGTGTTAGTGTTAGGGTTAGACTTAGCTTTAGGGGTTAATACATTTATTAGAATAGCGGTGAGATCCGGTCGTCAGATTAGGGGTTAATAATTGAAGTTAGGTGTCGGCGATGTTAGGGAGGGCAGATTAGGGGTTAATACTATTTATTATAGGGTTAGTGAGGCGGATTAGGGGTTAATAACTTTATTATAGTAGCGCTCAGGTCCGCTCGGCAGATTAGGAGTTAATAAGTGTAGGCAGGTGTCGGCGACGTTGAGGGGGGCAGATTAGGGGTTAATAAATATAATATAGGGGTCGGCGGTGTTAGGGGTAGCAGATTAGGGGTACATAGGGATAACGTAGGTGGCGGCGCTTTGCGGTCGGAAGATTAGGGGTTAATTATTTTAAGTATCTGGCGGCGACGTTGTGGGGGGCAGGTTAGGGGTTAATAAATGTAATACAGGGGTCGGCGGGGATAGGGGCAGCAGATTAGGGGTACATAAGTATAACGTAGGTGGCGGTCGGCAGATTAGGGGTTAAAAATTTTAATCGAGTGGCGGCGATGTGGGGGGAGCTCGGTTTAGGGGTACATAGGTAGTTTATGGGTGTTAGTGTACTTTAGGGTACAGTAGTTAAGAGCTTTATAAACCGGCGTTAGCCAGAAAGCTCTTAACTCCTGCTATTTTCAGGCGGCTGGAGTTTTGTCGTTAGAGCTCTAACGCTCACTTCAGAAACGACTCTAAATACCATCGTTAGAAAGATCCCATTGAAAAGATAGGATACGCAATTGACGTAAGGGGATCTGCGGTATGGAAAAGTTGCGGCTGAAAAGTGAGCGTTAGACCCTTTAATCACTGACTCCAAATACCAGCGGGCGGCCAAAACCAGCGTTAGGAGCCTCTAACGCTGGTTTTCACGGCTACCGCCGAACTCCAAATCTAGGCCACAGAGTGTAACAGTGTAATCACACATAGTGTAACAGTGTAGTCACACATAGTGTAACAGTGTAGTCACACATAGTGTAACAGTGTAGTCACACATAGTGTAACAGTGTAGTCACACATAGTGTAACAGTGTAGTCACACATAGTGTAACAGTGTAGTCACACATAGTGTAACAGTGTAGTCACACATAGTGTAACAGTGTAATAACACAGTGTAACAGTGTAGTCACACATAGTGTAACAGTGTAGTCACACATAGTGTTACAGTGTAGTCACACATAGTGTAAAAGTGTAATCACACATAGTGTAAAAGTGTAATCAAACATAGTGTAACTGTGAAATCACACATAGTGTAATAGTGTAGTCACATCACACCTAGTGTAATAGTGTAATAGTGTAATCAAACATAGTGTAACACTGTAATCACACATAGTATAACACATAGTGTAACAGTGTAATCACACATAGTGTAACAGTGTAATCACACATAGTGTAACAGTGTAATCACACAGTGTAACAGTGTAGTCACACATAGTGTAACAGTGTAATAACACAGTGTAACAGTGTAGTCACACATAGGGCAAGATTTATCAAAGTGAGAATAAGAAAATTCTCACATTTGTCGTCAAAAAAACCTCACAAATTATATCACCATATTTATGAAAGGTTATGCGCCAATAAAGTCTCAACTTTTCATATGTGCGAACAAATTGACTCATAACATTCGCAAGTCTTAAGTATATGCGAATAAATTGTCTGGAAATGCCTAATTCTTGAATTATTCTCTATTGGCATTTTAAAATGCCTGTATATATTCGCAGTTCTCATATATTTATGAAAAGTGGTGCATGTAATATTCACTGCTTTTAATCTCGCCAATTTTGTAGGTTGCGAGGAGTGAAAAATAAAGAGCAATATTGTTGTTTGTCTGGAGGGAAAATGGAAATATTTCTTTTACTTGCTTTATCTAGGGTTAGAAATTGCCCACAACAAGGCGCAGATCCTGAATAATAATAAATATATTATAAAAAAGTAAAATAATTTAAGTGCAATTGAAATAAGTGTATTAAAAAGAACGAAGATGAGCTCCAAAAAACGGGCAACCTTCCTTAATGAAAGAGAGCCAAAGAAGGGGCAAAATAAAACTAACTTTAATATATAAGAAATAGCATTCTTTTAAACAATCACTTGATTAAAACAATAAACCATTTATTGGTGTCTAAAATTAAGATTGATAAATAAAGTGAAAATGACATTTTCGCAAGAAAACTAGGATCAGCCATTCGCTTGACATCGCAAAAAAGTTTTGCCCCAAAAATGTCTCTAGAATTTTGATAAATACTGGCGACATTTTTGAATTCACACATTGCGAACTATAGCGAAAATAATCGCGACTTTTTCGGCGCATTTTTTCGGGGCTTGATAAATTTTGCCCATAGTGTAACAGTGTAGTCACACATAGTGTAACAGTGTAGTCACACATAGTGTAACAGTGTAGTCACACATAGCAAAACAGTGTAATAACACAGTGTAACAGTGTAGTCACACATAGTGTAACAGTGTAGTCACACATAGTGTTACAGTGTAGTCACACATAGTGTAAAAGTGTAATCAAACATAGTGTAACCGTGTAATCACACATAGTGTAATAGTGTAGTCACATCACACCTAGTGTAATAGTGTAATCAAACAGTGTAATAGTGTAGTCACACATAGGGGTTTCACACATAATTACAGTTAAGCAATAATGCAATAACATTTTTAAGCTCATGAGAGTATTTCACTATTGTGGGCGAGATTACATATACGGCGCAGGCTTCAGCGCAAGCGCTGCAACCTGTGCCGCCCGTAATTTCACCATGCACATCGGGTTATTACATAAAACCCGCCGGCAGTTCATAAAGTGCCGTAAATCTGATAACTAGCAATGTCCAGAAATAAGCGTAAATTCACATTTCTAGAGTCGCCAGTGACTTACGGCACTTTCGAAACTGCCGGTGCCTAAGAAAAGTAAAGAAAAATATAAAATCTCCCGTAAATGTCTAACACGCCTCCCAAAAAAAAGCATGACACATAAAAACCCCTATATCCGCAATCCCCCCCTCTCGCTACTAATAATAATAAATGTATTAGCCCCTAAACCGACAACCCCCCCACAACGCAATAAGCCTGATTAAACTATTAACCCCTATATCCGCATCAAACCCACACCGCAAGTAATAACTAAATTATTAACCCCTAAATCCGCCAACCCCAACATCGCAAACTACCTATTAAAACTATTAACCCCTAATCCGCCATTAACTCACAACGCAATAAACCTATTAAAGTATTAACCCTTAAACCAACAACGCAATAAAACTAACACCCCCTAAAGGAACCCAAATTACATAATTTACAAAATACTAAAGTTACTATTAAATTTAAAAAAAAACTAACAATACTTTAAAAATAAAAATAAACTAAGTATAAATTAAAGGGACAGTCTAATCAAAATTAATATTCTGGTGTAGACTGTTCCTTTAAAGGGACACTGAACCCACATTTTTTCTTTTGTGATTCATATAGAGCAAGCAATTTTAAGCAACTTTCTAATTTACTCCTATTATCAATTTTTCTTCGTTCTCTTGCTTTCTTTATTTGAAAAAGAAGTCATCTAAGCTAAAGAGCCAGCCAATTTGTGGTTCAGGACCATGGACAGCACTTGTTTATTGGTGCTGTCCAATCAGCAAGGACAACCCAGGTTGTTCACCAAAAATGGGCCGGCATCTAAACTTAAATTCTTGCTTTTCAAATAAAGATACCAAGAGAAAAGAGAAAATTTGACAATAGGAGTATATTAGAAAGATGCTTAAAATTGCATGCTCTATCTGAATCATGAAAGAAAAAATTTGGGTACAGTGTCCCTTTAAGCTAAAATTACAGAAAATAAAAAAGAAAATTACCAAATTTTTAAAATTTATACCTAATCCCTATGAAAATAAAAAAGCCCCCCCAAAATAAAAACACCCCCTACTCTAATAAACTACCAGTAGTCCCAAAAGGGCTTTTTGCAGGGCATTGCCCCAAGATAATCAGCTCTTTCACAACAAAATACACAAAGTCCCCCTAACAGTAAAACCCCCCACCCACCAACTCCCCCAAATAAAAGAACCCAACACTAAAAACCCTAAACTACCCATTGCCCATTATAAGGACATTTGTTGGGCATTGCCCTTAAAAAGGCATTTAGCTCTTTTACTGCCCACCCTATCTAAATAAAACAAACCCCCCAAAAAAACCTTAAAAAAAGTCTAACCCCCAGGTTGATGCTCACCGCTCCTGAAGTCCGGCGGAGAATGTCCTGTTCCAGGCGGTGAAGTCTTCTTCCAAGCGGCGACCTCTTTTTTCTTCTTCCAGGAACATCCTGCGCGGAGCTGAAGACCGGCGACCCTGGAGCCATCGAGCGTGGATGATCCTCTTCAAACGATCTTCGCCGCACACTGGTTAGAGAATTCAAGGTACGCGATTAAAAATGGCGTCCCTTGAAGTCCTATTGGCCGATTTGATTCTTGAAATTCAAATCAGCCAATAGGATCAAAGCTACTCAAATCGTATTGGCTGTTCAAATCAGCCAATAGGATGAGAGCTACTGAAATTCTATTGGCTATTCAAATCAGCCAATAGAATTTTAGTAGCTTTCATCCTATTGGCTGATTTGAACAGCCAATAGGATTTGAGTAGCTTTCATCCTATTGGCTGATTTGAATTTGAAGAATCAAATCAGCCAATAGGAATTGAAGGGACACCATTTTTAATCAAGTACCTTGAATTCTCTAACCAGTGTGCGGCGAAGATAGTATGAAGAGGATCATCCATGCTCCGCGGTAGCCGTTCTTCAGTTCCAGGGTTGCCGGTCTTCAGCTCCGCGGTCTTCAGTCTTCAGCTCCGTGCAGGATGTTCCTGGAAGAAGAAAGAAGAGGTCGCCGCATGGAAGAAGACTTTACCGCCTGGAACAGGACCTTCTCCGCCGGACTTCAGGAACAGTGAGTATCAACCTGGGGGTTAGACTTAGGGTTTTTTAAGGTTTTTTTTGGGGGGGGGTTGTTTTATTTAGATAGGGTGGGCAATAAAAGAGCTAAATGCCTTTTAAGGGCAATGCCCAACAAATGCCATTTTCAGGGCAATGGGTAGTTTAGGGTTTTTAGTGTTAGGTTCTTTTATTTGGGGGGGTTTTACTGTTTTGTTGTAAAAGAGCTGATTATCTTGGGGCAACGCCCTGCAAAAAGCCCTTTTTAGGGCTACTGGTAGTTTATTAGAGTAGGGGGTGTTTTTATTTTGGGGGGCTTTTATTTTTATAGGGATTAGGTATAATTTTTTAAAATTTGGTAATTTTCTTTTTTATTTTCTGTAATTGTAGTTTAAAGGGACAGTCTACACCAGAATTTTAATTTTGATTAGACTGTCCCTTTAATTTATACTTAGTCTTTATTTAGTTAGTATTTTGTAAATTAGGTAATTTGGGTTAATTTAGGGGGTGTTAGGTTAGGGGTTAGGTTTATTGCGTTGTGGGCTTTGGTGGTTTAGGGGTTAATAATTTAATAGGTAGTTTGCGTTGTGGCTTGATGGCGGATTAGGGGTTAATAGTTTTAATAGGTAGTTTGCGATGTTGGGGTTGGCTGATATAGGGGTTAATAGTTTTATTAGGCTTATTGCGTTGTGGGGGGGTTGTCGGTTTAGGGGTTAATACTTTTATTCGTTGCGGTGGGGGTTTGATGGTGGATATAGGGGTTAATACACTTTATTAGTTATTGCGGTGGGGGATAGCGGTTGACAGGTAGATATTGCGCATGCGTTAGGTGTTAGTATATTTTTTAAGGCCTTTTCAGGAGTTAGGGTGCTCCCATACTCAGCGCAAGGCCTGCTACTGCTGCCTTTTATGGCGAGGGGAAAATGAAGTAAGATTTCTCCATTTTCGCTACGTAAGTCCTTGCTCTGAATATTAGATACTGATTTGCGACGCAGTCCCATGTTAGCTTATGGGAGTAAAAATTGCGGGCGACGGGTGAAATATACGTGCCACATTTATATGCGGCCCTGTATATAGGAAGCCAAACCCGCGCAAAAACCGGTGTCACCGGCCTTTGCGGGAGACGCCGCATATGTGATCGAGCCCTGTATTATGATGTCCCATTAAAAACAGTAGCTCCAACTCAGTGTAACTGTGTGAGAATCTTGGGTGTAAGTATGTGCTCCTCTACCACAGTGTGTTATATGTAAGGTGCCTAACAAAAAATAAGCAGTGATGTTTGTATTTGTATTCCAAAAGTGTGTTAATATAACAAAGTATAACAAAGAAACATAGGGCCTGGCGAGATTATCTAAGAAGTCTTGTCAGTAATGAGAGGTCTCCAAAATACTATTAGAAAGCAGATTTTAGCTTGTGAGTTGTTTATCTCACTATGCTGGGTTCAGATGTGAAGCAGAGAAACATACTTTACAATATAATCCCTAAAAAAAAAAAAAGGTTTGCCTGACTTCTCTCCTTGCTGTCAAGTTTTTGATCATTGGAACCACAACTTCATTAATTAAATGACTCACAATATTACCACTATTCAGGCAAACAATGAAGGCACCGCCATTGCTTCCACAGTTTTCCACTGCCATTCTAATGTGTACCAGTGCATTGTCATCTTATTGCCTCCGGCTGCATGACTGCTCCCAGCTAATGGCTTTACAGAAGGAATGCACAAAAGTAAATTTTTTTTTTGGTCATAATCTTTACAAGGGACAGTACAGTCAAAATTAAACCTTTAGTGTTCAGATAGAGCATGCCAATTTAAACCATTTTCCAATTTACTTCTATTATCTAATGTTATATCTGGTTAACTCTAATGGCAGGTAGGGTGACTAACAAACGGCTAGATTACGAGTTTTGCATTATGGTGAAAAAGCAGCGTTATGGCTCTTTTTCACTATCGCTGGTATTATGAGTTTTGCAGGTATATCTGTACCACACACCTTTTTGGCCGTAACGCAACGTAACTACCGCAGCTTTCACAAAGTCCTTTTTTTCCAATGGGACTTCCACAGCGCTGGTATTACGAGTTTGCCTGTCCGACCAAAAAGTGAGCGGTACACCCTATACCATCAAGATCCGTACCATAAACTGAAAGTCAGTAGTTATGGCTTTTAGGTTACAGAGCTGTAGCATAAAACTCATAACTAAAGTGCTAAAAAGTACACTAGCACCCATAAACTACCTATTAACGCCTAAACCGAGGCCCTCCCGCATCGCAAACACTAGTTAAATATTATTAACCCCTAATCTGCCACTCCAGACATCACTGCCACTATAATAAACATATTAACCCCTAAACAGCTGCACTCCCGCATCGCAAACACTAGTTAAATATTATTAACCCCTTATCTGCTGTCCCTAACATCACCTCAACCTACATTACTGTTATTAACCCCTAATCTGTTATTAACCCCTAACAGCCAATAGAATGCAAGCTCAATCCTATTAGCTGATTGAATCAGCGAATAGGATTTTTTCACCTTTAATTCCGATTGGCTGATAGAATTCTATCAGCCAATTGGAATTCAAGGGACGCCATCTTGGATGACATCATTTAAAGGATCCTTCAGTGTACGGCTGGAACCGTATGAAGAGGATGCTCCGCGCCGGATGTCTTGAAGATGGAGCTGCACCGCGTCGGAAGGATGAAGATAGAAGATGCCGTCTGGATGAAGAGACTTATGCCCGCCTGGAGGACCACTTCTTGCCACTTGAATGAAGACTTCTCCCGGCTTCGTTGAGGATGGATGTCTGGTCTTCAAAAACTAAGTGGATCTTCAGGGGTTAGTGTTAGTTTTTTTTAAGGGTTAATTGGGTGGGTTTTATTTTTAGATTAGGGTTTGGGCTGAAAAACAGCTAAATGCCCTGTTAAGGGCAATGCCCACCCAAATGCCCTTTTCAGGGCAATGGGGAGCTTAGGTTTTTTAGATAGGATTTTATTTGGGGGTTTGGTTGTGTGGGTGGTGGGTTTTACTGTTGGGCAGTTGTTTGTATATTTTTTTTTTACAGGTAAAAGAGCTGATTTCTTTGGGGCAATGCCCCGTAAAAGGTAATTTTAAGGGCTATTGGCAGTTTACTTTAGGCTAGTGGGTTTTTTATTTTGGGGGGGGGGGGGCTTTTTTATTTTGATAGGGCTTTTAGATTAGGTGTAATTATTTTAAATGTTTGATAAAAAAAAAAATATTTTGTGTAATTTAGTGTTTGTTTTTTGCAATTTAGTTAATTGTGTTTAATTAATGTAAATTATTTAATTGTAGTGTAAGGTTAGGTGTTAGTGTAAGACAGGTTAGGTTTTATTTTACAGGTAAATTTGTATTTATTTTAGCTAGGTAGCTAGTAAATAGTTAATAACTATTTACTAACTATTCTACCTAGTTAAAATAAATACAAACTTGCCTGTGAAATAAAAATAAAACCTAAGATAGCTACAATGTAACTATTAGTTATATTGTAGCAAGCTTAGGGTTTATTTTATAGGCAAGTATTTAGTTTTAAAAAGGAATTAGTTAGGTAATGATAGTCATTTTTATCTAGATTTATTTTAATTAGATTACAGTTAGTGGGTGTTAGGGTTAGACTTAGGGGTTAATAACTTTAGTATAGGGCGGCAGATTAGGGGTTAATAAGTGTAGGTAGGTAGCGAGGACATTGGGGGTGGCAGATAGGGGTTAGTAAGTGTAGTTAGCGATGATATTGGTGCGGCAGATTAGGGGTTAATAAGTGTTATATAGGTGTCGGCGATGTCGGGGGCGGCAAATTAGGGGTTAATAAGTAATGTAGGTGTCGGTGATGTCGGGGGCGGCAGATTAGGGGTATTTAGACTCAGGGGTTATGTTAGGGTGTTAGGTGTAAACATAGGTTTTCTTTCCCCATAGGAATCAATGGGGCTGCGTTACGGAGCTTTACGCTCCTTTATTGCAGGTGTTAGGCTTTTTTTTAGCCGGCTCTCCCCATTGAAGTCTATGGGGAAATCGTGCACGAGCACGTAAAACCAGTTTAAAGCAGTGCTGGTATTTGAGTGCGGTATGGAGCTCAATTTTTCTCAATGCTGCAATATTGCCTGCTAACGCCGGGTTTTTGCAAACCTGTAATAGCAGCGCTATACGGAGGTGAGCGGTGGAAATAACTTGCAAGTTAGTACCGAGCCGCTCATAACACAAAACTTGTAATCTGGCCGTATGGAAGAAATAAAAAAAGGAATTATACTTGCAGTCAAGTCATAACACAGGTTGCTTAGCTCTTGCATATCCAGCTTCATGCTACTTTGTGATTCCTTTCCATATTTCTCATGTCACAGACAATCTAGGCTGGTCTGAAGAGAGAAAGAAAACTGAACCCAGCAATATCTCTGAGGGCAGTCTAGACAAAAAATGTCATGGTGGCCTTACCCGTTTTATTATCCAACTCAACTCTAGTCCTCAAGTTCCCCAAACAAGACAGATTTTCATTATATCTTAACTAGAGCACAGGGGAAATACTCATCTGAGAGCAAGTTATTAATCATTATTACTGGTCAGCTGATTATTTTACCTGTGCTCTAGATAAGCTATAATGAAAATCTGGCCTGTTAGGGATACCTAAAAAACACCTAGACCTAGAATATGAAGAAATCGATATAAAAAAGTTGAACACATTTTTTTCACATTCTAACAATTTCTAAATGGTGGATAGTACTACCAAAGCAACTCAAAGTAAAGATGAATTGTCCGCAAACATTTGCATCCTTTTATTAAATAGCACAATTTATACATATTACACATTTGTTGCCAGAAGAATGTGAAGAAAAAGCTATTTAAATTTTAGTTAAGTTTAAAGTTGAGTTGAATCCGAGTGTGTGTTTCCTACAAATGCTCACTGATTATAGGTACTTTCTACAAATGCTTACTGGCTGATTTAACATTCATTAAAGTGTACAACTGATACTGCTGTATTAAATGTAATTCAAATTTAAACTGGATTCTACTTCAAGTGTTTTTGGCACTAACAAATAAAATAAAAATCAATGACACAATGCCCTGGTGAAAAAAACTCCATGCCTTGGTCTGGGGAAGAGATGTTTACAAGACCTATCAGACACTTCTTACAAAGAATTAAGAACAATAAGATAGCTGCAATTTTTGGCAAAGTGATTAAAATGTGTGTGTAATTTATTCCTGATTGCGTCACAATTGAAAGTGTTGTAAAAGGTAATACACACACTCCTACAATACACAGCACACACACTCTCATAACACACACACACTCATAACACACACACACTCATAACACTCACAACACACACACACTCACAACACACACTCACAACACACACACTCTCACAACACACACACTCTCATAACAGAGTTTCTAGTTTCTTATCAATAGGTTTCTTAAACGAAATATCCTCAAGCGGGATAGTGGTGCGCTTAGCCAGCATGGAGATAGTTCCACCACCTTAGGGACAGACCCCCACAACTCTAATTGGGAGTCAGGAACTGGGAACAATTTCTTAAAGGAAGAAGAAGGGGAAAAAGAGGAATCGGAGTTGTTCCCATTCATTCTTAATAATATTTGCCATCTTAACGGGAACTGAGAAGGTTTGCAGCACCACCCTGTCCTCAAGCTTAGGAATAGAAAGTTCCTCGGGCAACTTAGGTTCCAGAGCCTCTAACACAGCCAACACTTCCTTCAACAGAAAGCGTAGTGCTCTATCCTAAATCTAAAGTCTGGTTCCCCCACAGCCGGAGGCTTAGAGACACCAGATTCCAACCAAGAAAAACCCCCCTCTGAAGTATCAGAGGCGTCTTCATCGGCGGATAATCTAGTATCAGATAAATCCAGCAAGCTGGTAGATGACCCCTGGGGAGGATAGAAGTATTTAACCTTTCGCTTGCGCTTAGCAGGGCGAGGTAAAGCACTGAAGGCCGCAGACACTGCTGTTTGCAACTGTTCAGTAAAGTCTGGCGGTAAGAGGGCCCCTCCCAAGGAGGATTAGTAGTGCAATGGGGAGCTGCATGTGTAGTAGGAGATGATTGCAGGGAACGCACCTCGCGAGACGGAGACCCCTCAGAGGTGGACGACTCAGTGGTACTAAACATCTTGGGTTTCTTAGATATAAGTACTTTGTCAAGGCATGTGGAACATAATTGAGCAGGTGGGTATACCATAGCCTCCTCACAATAAAAACAGAATTTATGCTTACCTGATAAATTACTTTCTCTTGTGGTGTATCCAGTCCACGGATTCATCCTTTACTTGTGGGATATTCTCCTTCCTAACAGGAAGTGGCAAAGAGAGCACACAGCAGAGCTGTCCATATAGCTCCCCCTCTAGCTCCATCCCCCAGTCATTCGACCGGAGGTTAGGAAGAAAAAGGAGAAACCATAGGGTGCAGTGGTGACTGTAGTTTAAACAAAAAGATCTACCTGACTTAATAGCCAGGGCGGGCCGTGGACTGGATACACCACAAGAGAAAGTAATTCATCAGGTAAACATAAATTCTGTTTTCTCTTGTAAGAGAAAGTAATTTATCAGGTAAGCATAAATTCTGTTTTCTCTTGTAAGGTGTATCCAGTCCACGGATTCATCCTTTACTTGTGGGATACCAATACCAAAGCTTTAGGACACGGATGAAGGGAGGGAACAAGACAGGTACCTTAAACGGAAGGCACCACTGCTTGTAAAACCTTTCTCCCAAAAATAGCCTCCGAAGAAGCAAAAGTATTGAATTTGTAAAATTTGGAAAAGGTATGCAGCGAAGACCAAGTCGCTGCCTTACAAATCTGTTCAACAGAAGCCTCATTTTTAAAGGCCCATGTGGAAGCCACTGCTCTGGTAGAATGAGCAGTAATTGTTTCAGGAGGTTGCTGGCCAGCAGTCTCATAGGCCAGACGGATGATGTTGTTCAGCCAAAAGGAAAGAGAGGTAGCAGTCGCCTTCTGACCTCTCCTCTTACCAGAATAGATGACAAACAATGAAGTTGTTTGTCTGAAATCCTTAGTTGCTTGTAAATAGAACTTTAAAGCACGAACCACATCAAGATTGTGTAACAGACGTTCTTTCTTCGAAGAAGGATTAGGACACAGGGAAGGAACAACAATTTCCTGATTAATATTCTTATTAGACACAACCTTAGGAAGAAAACCGGGTTTGGTATGCAAAACTACCTTATCTGCGTGGAACACCAAGTAAGGTGAGTCACCCTGCAAAGCAGATAACTCTGAAACTCTTCGAGCAGAAGAGATAGCTACCAAAAACAAAACTTTCCAAGATAAAAGTTTAATATCTATGGAATGTAAAGGTTCAAACGGAACCCCTTGCAGAACGGAAAGAACTAAATTCAGACTCCATAGGGGAGCCACAGGTCTATAAACAGGCTTGATTCTGACTAAAGCCTGACTAAACGCTTGAACGTCTGGTACCTCTGCCAGACGTTTGTGTAAAAGAATAGACAAAGCCGATATCTGTCCTTTTAAGGAACTAGCTGATAATCCTTTCTCCAATCCTTCTTGGAGAAAAGACAATATCCTGGGAATCCTAATCTTACTCCATGAGTAACCCTTGGATTCGCACCAACAAAGATTTTCGCCAAATCTTATGGTAGATTTTCCTGGTGACAGGCTTTCTGGCCTGAATCAGGGTATCCATAACCGACTCAGAGAAACCACGCTTAGATAGAATTAGGCGTTCAATCTCCAAGCAGTCAGACGCAGAGAAATTAGATTTGGATGTTTGAAAGGACCTTGAAGTAGAAGGTCCTGCCTCATTGGCAGAGTCCATGGTGGAACGGATGACATGTCCACTAGGTCTGCATACCATGTCCTGCGTGGCCACGCAGGCGCTATTAGAATCACCGACGCCCTCTCCTGCTTGATTCTGGAAACCAGACGAGGAAGGAGAGGAAACACATAGGCCAGATTGAAGGACCAAATCTAACACCACATTCACTTTACCCTTCCGAGAGAGACCCTATTGCTTAGAGCCGGCAAAGAGAATGACTGGGGGGTGGAGCTAGAGGGGGAGCTATATGGACAGCTTTGCTGTGTGCTCTCTTTGCCACTTCCTGTTAGGAAGGAGAATATCCCACAAGTAAAGGATGAATCCGTGGACTGGATACACCTTACAAGAGAAAGCAGGTATTAGATTTAGGTAAAGAGGGAGTACCTTCTAACGTATCAGAGTCCTCCATAGCTTGCGCTTTCAAGATGTACTATAGAAAAATATAAATGGAACCTTTATACCCCCAATGGCTGGGGCACTCACCACCTACTATGACCAAAATGACGAATCCGGCTTGCTCCAATCACGCCGTTGCATCAGGCCAAGATTCCCCCGGGGGGAAGCCGCAATTGTGTCATATCCCTATGTTATGTACCTATGTACCTTTAAGATGATATCTCCTCCTACACATTTACCTTTAAAAGGATGTTCATTCCCCTTCCTCTTTGCTTGATAATTAGTGCGTATCCAGTGCATCTGTCTCTCACTGCTCTCTGAGCCGAATGTGTCTACTTTGAATCCTGATCTCTTTGAGACGTTTACATCCCTGCTTCGTGGGACACTTCGCTACTACAAAGTTTGCTTTTTCAACTCGAATTCTTTTATGCATTGATCATCATCATATGTGCTTACTTACTGTTTTCAACTGTTTACCAAATACTAAATTGAATCAAGTTTACTTTCAGTTACCTTTGCTACTCAATCTACTTTGCTACGGTCTTATCCGATTCACAGAGATACAACTAAGTTGTGTTGATGTCACGAGCCTCGCTTCCAACTCCGCTCACTGCCGCAACTTACACAGTTACTCTCTGTCGCAGCAAGTCAGTACATCCGATACAGGTACTCTGCATTCTCCTTGCATAAAGTGAAATAAGTACTTACTGTGAAATACTATTAAATGTTTATATTCATATATATCTGGGACAATACGACTTAGAACTGCATAAATTCATTATTGTGCTTTCTCTAAATACAATCTGACATCAAGGTATAAACTATGAACTTTATGAACACTTTGTTAGATTGCAATTGCTGAAGAATCACATTTTCTCTATAATTTACTTAATACATTCAAGTCTCTTTTTTCCCCAACTTCTTGTTAAACCCAGCTTGTGCTGATTATGTTTAACCTAATTTTATCTAGAGACTAAATGCTTCTCTTTTTCAAAGTTCAATCCTTCAATATTGAATTTAATAACTTGAGAAGCTACAAAAGCCTTACAGATTGGAGGAAGCCGGATTCGTCATTTCTGACATCTGCAGAGACTTCTGACGGCCGTGGGAATCGCTGGAGTGGCTGCCAGAATGAAAAGGTACGTTTTTGAAGAAAAAGAGTGAAATGTCAATTTTGATGAATTAAAGTGCCCTTGTTTTTAATAGGATTATTAAAAAGCGGGAACTAATTCATCAAAATTGACCTTCACTTTGCCTTTGGCTTCAGTGTCTTTGCTTCCTCCTGATGGCCAGGTTCAGTATTTCCCAACAGTAAGGAATGAAGCCATGGACTCTCCTTGTATTAAGAAGGAAACTATACATTTCTAAAAAAAAAAAAAAAAACTGTATAGGCTATATAAATGGATAATCTACAAAACATTTATGCTAAAAAAAAAATCTAGTGTATAATGTCCCTTTAATGAAACTTTGCATTACTCAGGGGAATACTAATTAGTGTAAATAATTTCATTAAACTAATCTAATATTATATTTGCTAGGTATTTTAAACTTCTAATTTAAAAAAGTATGCTTTGGGGAAGACATTTTGGGCCAGATTATCAAAAAATCTCCAGCATGGAGAGAAATTCTGCATGATATTTTGAGCATAATATTGTAATATATGAATCTCTACTTCACATTCATCACCTTGACTTAGCGAAATAAACAACTACCAGGCTAAAAATTTCCTTTTTAAAACTTTTATAGGTGCCTTCCAGTATTGATAAGACGTCTATAGATAATTTCACAATACCAGAGATCTTTTGTGACACATGATCGCTAATCTGCAAACTACTTCACATTGCCTATATAAAGAAGGTGTTTAAAATTTTGGAGTGGGTGGAAACAATTTTATTCTCAGAATAAATATCTAAAGATTGTCTCTAAAACAATTAACAACCTAAGATTTGTTTTTAAAGGTTGACAAAAGAAAATCGTCAGGGTGCCAGGAATCAGACTGAGATGAGAAGTGCAAAAATAATCGCACCTTTATTAATAGCAAAAAATAATAAAAAGTCCACAAGTCAAATAACAAGCCAGGAATCAAAACCAGAGCTGGTAGTCAGACGAGCCGAGTCAGGAGCCAAAGCGAGTAGTCAGACGAGCCGGAATCAGAAACAAGGAGAACAGCAGAGTCAGGAATAAGCCAGGGATCAGGAACCAGGGATGGACGTCAGACAGCCAGGTAATACACAGGAGCTCTCACAAACAGATCTGAGACAATGCAAGGGCAAAGAATACTGAACAGAGGCCCTTTAAATAATAAGTGATGACATCACAATTCTGAGACTGCATCCTGTCTCACACGGATGATGTACACCAGTCTGGACATAAAAGGAAGTGCAGGAAATGAGCAGCATCACACAGTATGCACCAGAGTCAGCAAGAGAGGTGAGTAAAATGGCTCCCAGCAGCACAAGGCAGACAAAGCAGGGAAAAAACCCTGACAGAAATGCAAGCACAGGGGTTAATGTTTAACCCTGTAAGACAAGGGCTTAGTTATGTGGAGAGTGTTAGAAACGTTGCTGCATTTTTTGAAGGGGTTAAATTACTTATCTTATAGGCTGTAGGCTTAGTATTCCCTTCCTCTTTCTCCTGCTTCCCATCTTGGGTTTTCTGCAACTCCCTTTTAATTGCTCTTTCTTCATTGGAACTTTTCTGGGAGGCAGCACAGAGATTTCATCTTCCTGGGCAGTCACCCTTGCTACACCATGGTAACATTTTCTTCCCTTGGCGTACATTTATAAAGGCTAGCACAGCCTTGGTCCCTACTGGGATGGAGTCAATTTTTTGTTGTTGCTAGTTTCGTTTTCATCCTAGCATGCGTGGTCAGGGCCCATTGTCCATACCAGAGTCTTGACAGATAGGGCTGAGATAATAGAAGGGGCATGACATGTTAAGTTAGAGCCTGGAGTGCTCCCCCCCCCCCATGGATCTGCTGACCTAAACTTGGTTTAGAAATTAAGATTGTAATTGAGGGCCCAAACCTGCTATCACATGGGTGCTACTTTTAGGTACTCAGTTGCCACCTCCTTATGGTTTGAAATGTTTTTTCTTTTTAAAAAGTTTAGTTCCATGCCTTAAAGGGACAGTAAACGTAAAAAATAATACATAGTACAGAATTATGTAACATTATCTTAGCGACAGCTTGAAAAAACAAAAGATTTCAGAGTTTCTATTTCCACTCCTCCTGTGCCATGTGACAGCCGTCAGCCAATCACAAATGTATATACATATATTCTATAAATTCTTTCACATGCTCAGTAGGAGCTGGTTACTCAAAAATTTTAAATATGAAAAGGACTGTACATTGTGTTAATGGAAGTATATTGGAAAGTTGTTTAAAATTGAATGCTCTATCTGAATCATGAATAAAACATGGTGTAGAACTTGTGATGTTCAAAAGATAATATCTGTGCTTAAAGTGAATGTAAATTTAGATGAAGTGCCTGGTTTTTAAAAATCAGATTAAAAACAGGGGCACTTTAATTCATCAAAATTTACATTTCACTCATGTTGTTAAAATACTTGCCTTTTAATGTTGACTTCCCCCAGTCGTTGCAAGCCTCTTCATACGTCAGAAATGACGGATCAGTCATCCTCCAATCACGGCTTCCCCACCGGGGGAGTCGGTGTCTGATTCAAGACTCTGATTCATTCACAACTCTATGTGAGTAATAATTGTAGCACAGACATTACCTTTTGAACATCACAAGTTCTACACTACAAGGCGCTCTTCTTTGTTTTATTTATAGATCATCTCTGCAAGCCCAATCCGCCAGAAGAAGAGCTGACTTGTGGATTTTCCACAATCTCATAAGAGACATTTAATATTTTTTATTTTATTTTCCAATTGTGGTGTTACTATTTTGTTTGTTCAGTACATTATAGTATAGCGCCCCCTACAATTTTCTCTTTTGAGCAAATTTGTCATTCTATCTGAATCATGAAAGTTTAATTTTAACTTGAGTGTCCCTTTAAATAAAAAAAATCTGATTTGATTTAAAAAAAAAAAAAAAAAAAACCTTTAAATTTTTTTTTCCCATCCTGTTCTCTTGGTATCTGTTGTTGAAAAAGAATATGCAAATACCCTACACTGGTGGGAGCTAGTTGCTGATTTGTGCCTGCACACATTTGTCTCTTGTGATTGGCTAACTAGATGTGTTCAGCTAGCTGCCAGTAGTACAATGCTGCTCCTTCAGCAAAGGATAACAAGATAATGAAACAAATTTGATAAAATAAGTAAATTAGAAAGTTGCTTAAAATTAGGGTTGCCACCCATCCCTTAAAATACAGAACACTTATAAGTTACTGAATATGAATATTGCTGTCCAGAAACACAATACATGTTCCTCCCTGCACACCCTGCAGCATGTGTAACTCATAAGTGTCCAGGAAAACATGGCTGAGGTGGCAACCCTACTTAAAATTGTATGTTCTATCCAAATCATGAAAGAAAAATTTGGGGTTTCCTGTCCCTTTAAATGAGTTACACACGTGTATGCCTGTATACAACATGGGCAATTATTTATGGAATATGTTTTGAGAAACACGGTTGTAAAGACAGTGCAGTTCTGAACCAATAACCCGCAGCAATGTCTTATAACAAGTATTTATTTTCTCCTAGGCAACACTAACCACCCTCTGAATGTTAATTGAAATGAAGAAAACAAAACTACTTGGAAAGACCACCACATAGCCTATGAAACAATAATATACCTTTGTGCTGACAAGAGGATTTAATCATTCTGATGAACTGCTGGCTCCACACACAGAGCAGGGCTGACAAAACTTTAGTACACATTTGCTTCTGCATTCATTGTGCACATTTATTCCCACTAAGCTAATCTTTTCTTCCCCAAACTAATTTCACTAAAGGCTCATTCTTGTTTATGAGACACACAGGATTCTGGGTATGGGAATTCAATCTGTAGTACGGTCATATGGAATACTTTTACAGCACATTACATAATCTTAGCTAAATGTAACTCATATGGTCTACTTCAAAAAAACATAATTTATGTAAGAACTTACCTGATAAATTCATTTCTTTCATATTAGCAAGAGTCCATGAGCTAGTGACGTATGGGATATACATTCCTACCAGGAGGGGCAAAGTTTCCCAAACCACAAAATGCCTATAAATACACCCCTCACCACACCCACAATTCAGTTTAACGAATAGCCAAGAAGTGGGGTGATAAGAAAAAAGTGCGAAAGCATAAAAAAATAAGGAATTGGAATAATTGTGCTTTATACAAAAAATCATAACCACCACAAAAAAGGGTGGGCCTCATGGACTCTTGCTAATATGAAAGAAATGAATTTATCAGGTAAGTTCTTACATAAATTATGTTTTCTTTCATGTAATTAGCAAGAGTCCATGAGCTAGTGACGTATGGGATAATGAATACCCAAGATGTGGATCTTCCACGCAAGAGTCACTAAAGAGGGAGGGATAAAATAAAGACAGCCAATTCCGCTGAAAATAATCCACACCCAAAACAAAGTTTAAATCTTATAATGAAAAAAACTGAAATTATAAGCAGAAGAATCAAACTGAAACAGCTGCCTGAAGTACTTTTCTACCAAAAACTGCTTCAGAAGAAGAAAACACATCAAAATGGTAGAATTTAGTAAAAGTATGCAAAGAAGACCAAGTTGCTGCTTTGCAAATCTGATCAACCGAAGCTTCATTTCTAAACGCCCAGGAAGTAGAAACTGACCTAGTAGAATGAGCTGTAATCCTTTGAGGCGGAGTTTTACCCGACTCGACATAAGCATGATGAATCAAAGACTTTAACCAAGACGCCAAAGAAATGGCAGAGGCCTTCTGACCTTTCCTAGAACCGGAAAAGATAACAAATAGACTAGAAGTCTTTCGGAAATTTTTAGTAGCTTCAACATAACATTTCAAAGCTCTAACTACATCCAAAGAATGCAACGATCTTTCCTTAGAATTCTTAGGATTAGGACACAATGAAGGAACCACAATTTCTCTACTAATGTTGTTAGAATTCACAACCTTAGGTAAAAATTTAAAAGAAGTTCGCAACACCGCCTTATCCTGATGAAAAATCAGAAAAGGAGACTCACAAGAAAGAGCAGATAATTCAGAAACTCTTCTAGCAGAAGAGATGGCCAAAAGAAACAAAACTTTCCAAGAAGTAATTTAATGTCCAGCGAATGCATAGGTTCAAACGGAGGAGCTTGAAGAGCCCCCAGAACCAAATTCAAACTCCAAGGAAGAGAAATTGACTTAATAACAGGTTTTATACGAACCAAAGCTTGTACAAAACAATGAATATCAGGAAGACTAGCAATCTTTCTGTGGAAAAGAACAGAAAGAGCAGAGATTTGTAGTTTCAAGGAACTTGCAGACAAACCTTTATCCAAACCATCCTGAAGAAACTTTAAAATTCTAGGAATTCTAAAAGAATGCCAAGAAAAATGATGAGAAAAACACCAAGAAATGTAAATCTTCCAGACTCGATAATATATCTTCCTAGATACAGATTTGCGAGCCTGTAACATAGTATTAATCACAGAGTCAGAGAAACCTCTATGACTGAGAATCAAGCGTTCAATCTCCATACCTTCAAATTTAAGGATTTGAGATCCTGATGGAAAAAAGGACCTTGCGATAGAAGGTCTGGTCTTAACGGAAGAGTCCACGGTTGGCAAGTGGCCATCCGGACAAGATCCGCATACCAAAACCTGTGAGGCCATGCTGGAGCCACCAGCAGAACAAACGAGCACTCCTTTAGAATCTTGGAAATCACTCTTGGAAGAAGAACTAGAGGCGGAAAGATATAGGCAGGATGATACTTCCAAGGAAGTGACAATGCATCCACTGCCTCCGCCTGAGGATCCCTGGATCTGGACAGATACCTGGGAAGTTTCTTGTTTAGATGAGAAGCCATCAGATCTATTTCTGGAAGTCCCCACATTTGAACAATCTGAAGAAATACCTCTGGGTGAAGAGACCATTCGCCCGGATGTAACGTTTGGCGAATGAGATAATCCGCTTCCCAATTGTCTATACCTGGGATATGAACCGCAGAAATTAGACAGGAGCTGGATTCCGCCCATACCAGTATTCGAGATACTTCTTTCATAGCCAGAGGACTGTGAGTCCCTCCTTGATGATTGACATATGCCACGGTTGTGACATTGTCCGTCTGAAAACAAATGAACGACTCTCTCTTTAGAAGAGGCCATGACTGAAGAGCTCTGAAAATTGCACGGAGTTCCAAAATGTTGATTGGTAATCTCACCTCCTGAGATTCCCAAACCCCTTGTGCTGTCAGAGACCCCCAAACAGCTCCCCAACCTGTCAGACTTGCATCTGTTGAAATCACAGTCCAGGTCGGAAGAACAAAAGAAGCCCCCTGAACTAAACGATGGTGGTCTGTCCACCACGTCAGAGAGTGTCGTACAATCGGTTTTAAAGATATTAATTGAGATATCTTTGTATAATCCCTGCACCACTGGTTCAGCATACAGAGCTGAAGAGGTCGCACGTGAAAACGAGCAAAGGGGATCGCGTCCGATGCAGCAGTCTTAAGACCTAGAATTTCCATGCATAAGGCTACCGAAGGGAATGATTGAGACTGAAGGTTTCGACAAGCTGAAACCAATTTTAGACGTCTCTTGTCTGTCAGAGACAGAGTCATGGACACTGAATCTATCTGGAAACCTAAAAAGGTTACCCTTGTCTGAAGAATCAATGAACTTTTTGGTAAATTGATCCTCCAACCATGTTCTCGAAGAAACAATACAAGTCGATTCGTATGAGATT
Organism: Bombina bombina; assembly: GCF_027579735.1. NCBI lineage: Eukaryota > Metazoa > Chordata > Amphibia > Anura > Bombinatoridae > Bombina > Bombina bombina. The sequence continues at coordinate 187,610,148 of NC_069500.1, forward strand.
CTGCTAAATGTGAAGACTGAGCAAGTACCAAGATATTGTCCAAATAAGGAAATACCACAATACCCTGTTCTCTGATTACAGACAGAAGGGCACCGAGAACCTTTGTAAAAATCCTTGGAGCTGTTGCTAGGCCAAACGGCAGAGCCACAAACTGGTAATGCTTGTCTAGGAAAGAGAATCTCAGAAACTGATAGTGATCTGGATGAATCGGAATATGCAGATATGCATCCTGTAAATCTATTGTGGACATATAATGCCCTTGCTGAACAAAAGGCAGAATAGTCCTTATAGTTACCATTTTGAATGTTGGTATCCTTACATAATGATTCAATATTTTTAAATCCAGAACTGGTCTGAAGGAATTCTCCTTCTTTGGTACAATGAAGAGATTTGAGTAAAACCCCAGCCCCTGTTCCAGAACTGGAACTGGCATAATTACTCCAGCCAACTCTAGATCTGAAACACATTTCAGAAATGCTTGAGCCTTCACTGGATTTACTGGGACACGGGAAAGAAAAAATCTTCTTGCAGGAGGCCTTATCTTGAAGCCTATTCTGTACCCTTGTGAAACAATGTTCTGAATCCAAAGATTGTGAATCGAATTGATCCAAATTTCTTTGAAAAATCGTAATCTGCCCCCTACCAGCTGGGCTGGAATGAGGGCCGCACCTTCATGTTGACTTGGGAGCTGGCTTTGGCTTTCTAAAAGGCTTGGATTTATTCCAGACTGGAGATGGTTTCCAAACTGATACTGCTCCTGTAGGGGAAGGATCAGGCTTTTGTTCCTTATTGTGACGAAAGGAACGAAAATGATTAGTAGACCTAAATTTACCTTTAGATTTTTTATCCTGTGGTAAAAAAGTTCCTTTCCCCCCAGTAACAGTTGAAATAATAGAATCCAACTGTGAACCAAATAATTTATTACCCTGGAAAGAAAGGGAAAGCAAAGTTGACTTGGAAGACATATCAGCATTCCAAGTTTTAAGCCATAAAGCTCTTCTAGCTAAAATAGCTAGAGACATATACCTGACATCAACCCTAATGATATCAAAGATGGCATCACAAATAAAATTATTAGCATGTTGAAGAAGATTAACAATGCTATGAGAATTATGATCTGTTACTTGTTGAGCTAAAGCTTCCAACCAAAAAGTTGAAGCTGCAGCAACATCCGCTAAAGATATAGCAGGTCTAAGAAGATTACCTGAACATAAGTAAGCTTTTCTTAGAAAGGTTCAATTTTCCTATCTAAAGGATCCTTAAAGGAAGTACTCTCTGCCGTAGGAATAGTAGTACGTTTAGCAAGAGTAGAGATAGCCCCATCAACCTTAGGGATTTTGTCCCAAAACTCTAATCTGTCAGATGGCACAGGATATAATTGCTTAAAACGTTTAGAAGGAGTAAATGAATTACCCAAATTATTCCATTCCCTGGAAATTACTTCAGAAATAGCATCAGGGACAGGAAAAACTTCTGGAATAACTACAGGAGATTTAAAAACCTTATTTAAACGTTTAGATTTAGTATCAAGAGGACCAGATTCCTCTATTTCTAATGCAATTAAGACTTCTTTAAGTAAAGAACGAATAAATTCCATTTTGAATAAATATGAAGATTTATCAGCATCAACCTCTGAAACAGAATCCTCTGAACCAGAGGAATCATTATCAGAATCAGAATGATGATGTTCATTTCAAAATTCATCTGAAAAATGAGAGGTTTTAAAAGACCTTTTACGTTTACTAGAAGGAGGAATAACAGACATAGCCTTCTTAATGGATTTAGAAACAAAATCTCTTATGTTAACAGGAACACTCTGAGTATTAGATGTTGATGGAACAGCAACAGGTAATGTAACATTACTAAAGGAAATATTATCTGCATTAACAAGTTTGTCATGACATTCATTACAAACAACAGCTGGAGGAACAGATACCACAAGTTTACAGCAAATACACTTAACTTTGGTAGATCCAGCATCAGGCAGCGATTTTTCCAGAAGTATCTTCCAATTCAGGGTCAATCTGAGACATCTTGCAATATGTAATAGAAAAAACAACATATAAAGCAAAATTGATCAAATTCCTTAAATGACAGTTTCAGGAATGGGAAAAAATGCCAGTGAACAAGCTTCTAGCAACCAGAAGCAAATAAACAATGAGACTTATATATATAATTAATAATGTGGAGACAATAATGACGCCCATATTTTTTAGCGCCAAAAAAGACGCCCACATTATTTGGCGCCTAAATGCTTTTAGCGCCAAAAATGACGCCACATCTAGTAACGCCGACACTTTTGCCGCAAAAACGTCAAAAATGACGCAACTTCCGGTGACAAGTATGACGCCGGAAATAACAAAGATATTTTTTTGCGCCAAAAAAGTCTGCGCCAAGAATGACGCAATAAAATGAAGCATTTTCAGCCCCCGCGAGCCTAACAGCCCACAGGGAAAAAAGTCAAATTTTAAGGTAAGAAAATTTTTTATTATTCAAATGCATCCAAAATAATGAAACTGACTGTCTGAAATAAGGAATATTGAACATCCTGAATCAAGGCAAATAAATGTTTAAACACAAATATTTAGAACTTTATATATAAGTGCCCAACCATAGCTTAGAGTGTCACAAAAATAAGACTTACTTACCCCAGGACACTCATCTACATGTAGTAGAAAGCCAAACCAGTACTGAAACGAGAATCAGTAGAGGTAATGGTATATATAAGAGTATATCGTTGATCTGAAAAGGGAGGTAAGAGATGAATCTCTACGACCGATAACAGAGAGCCTATGAAATAGACCCCGTAGAAGGAGATCATTGAATTCAAATAGGCAATACTCTCTTCACATCGCTCTGACATTCACTGCACGCTGAGAGGAAAACCGGGCTCCAACCTGCTGCGGAGCGCATATCAACGTAGAATCTAGCACAAACTTACTTCACCACCTCCACGGGAGGCAAAGTTTGTAAAACTGATTTGTGGGTGTGGTGAGGGGTGTATTTATAGGCATTTTGAGGTTTGGGAAACTTTGCCCCTCCTGGTAGGAATGTATATCCCATACGTCACTAGCTCATGGACTCTTGCTAATTACATATATATTTTCATTTGGAGAACTCCATGACCGCTTTCTTTTTCATCTACCACAGCAACAACATTATGTTAACAGTAAATATTTCGAGATTGTAATATAAAATGCACAATTATACATAGTAAAACAACTTTGCAATATAATTTTTATTATTTATTTTGCCTGTAATTTAAAATTGTGGATTTTTCTCCTGAAAATTGAAACATATCAGGGTTCACCCATATCTGTCACAAATTTGTCGTTTGCAATATTATTCTTCCTGCTGAATCCAAACAATGCAGATTTTGTTAAAACAATGACAGTGGCAAACCGTTTCATCTTCTGACTCATGTCCAGTTTAGGCCCTCCAAATAAGCAAAGCTGGGGATAGAGTTTGAAAAACAATTGCAGCAAATAATGTATTAATCTGTTCTAATAACATTTAGACTCAGCAAATAGGTTAATATACTGGAAGACTACAAAATGTTTTTGTTACAAGTTGTTAAAGTGAAGTGAAAAGTTTTCTTTCCACATACATACCTTAAATTACATTGTATGCTCTAGCTCACTGGTTTTCAAACCTGTCCTCAGATCTCCCTAACAGGCCAGATTTTGAGGATATCTGAACTGATGCACAGGTGAAAAAAATCAGCTGATTAGTAAACCTGGTTATTTTACCTACTATCATCCAAGGTAATCCTGAAAATCTGACCTGTTGGGGAGGCTCAAGGATAGGTTTGAAAAACAGTGCTCTAGCTGAATCATGAAAATTGAGTTTTGACTTCAGTGTCTCATTAAAGGAACACTCAAATCAAAATGAAACTTTCATGATTCAGATAGAACATGCAATTTTAAACAACTTTTAAATGTACTCCCATTAAGAAATGTGCAGGTTGTTTTTATATTTAGACTTTTTGAGTAACCAGCTCCTACTGAGCGTGTGCAAAAATTCACAGAATATATGTATATGCATTTGTGATTGGCTGATTGCTGTCACCTGATACAGGGGGAGTGGAAAGCCATAAAATATTTGTTACAAAAAAACATAATTTATGCTTGCCTGATAAATTCCTTTCTTCTGTTGTGTGATCAGTCCACGGGTCATCATTACTTCTGGGATATTATCTGCTCCCCTACAGGAAGTGCAAGAGGATTCACCCAGCAGAGTTGCTATATAGCTCCTCCCCTCTACGTCACCTCCAGTCATTCGACCAAAGACCAACGAGAAAGGAGAAGCCAAGGGTGTAGTGGTGACTGAATTATAATTTAAAAAATATTTACCTGCCTTAAAAAACAGGGCGGGCCGTGGACTGATCACACAACAGAAGAAAGGAATTTATCAGGCAAGCATAAATTATGTTTTCTTCTGTTATGTGTGATCAGTCCACGGGTCATCATTACTTCTGGGATACCAATACCAAAGCAAAAGTACACGGATGACGGGAGGGATAGGCAGGCTCATTATACAGAAGGAACCACTGCCTGAAGAACCTTTCTCCCAAAAATAGCCTCCGAAGAAGCAAAAGTGTCAAATTTGTAAAATTTGGAAAAAGTATGAAGCGAAGACCAAGTTGCAGCCTTGCAAATCTGTTCAACAGAGGCCTCATTCTTAAAGGCCCAAGTGGAAGCCACAGCTCTAGTGGAATGAGCTGTAATTCTTTCAGGAGGCTGCTGTCCAGCAGTCTCATAGGCTAAACGTATTATGCTACGAAGCCAAAAAGAGAGAGAGGTAGCAGAAGCTTTTTGACCTCTCCTCTGTCCAGAATAAACGACAAACAGGGAAGAAGTTTGGCGAAAATCTTTAGTTGCCTGCAAGTAGAACTTGAGGGCACGAACTACATCCAGATTGTGTAGAAGACGTTCCTTCTTTGAAGAAGGATTTGGACACAAGGATGGAACAACAATCTCTTGATTGATATTCCTGTTAGAGACAACCTTAGGTAAGAAACCAGGTTTAGTACGCAGAACTACCTTGTCTGAGTGAAAGATCAGATAAGGAGAATCACAATGTAGGGCTGATAACTCAGAGACTCTTCGAGCCGAGGAAATAGCCATTAAAAATAGAACTTTCCAAGATAACAATTTTATATCAATGGAATGAAGGGGTTCAAACGGAACACCCTGTAAAACGTTAAGAACTAAGTTTAAACTCCATGGCGGAGTAACAGTTTTAAACACAGGCTTGATCCTAGCTAAAGCCTGACAAAAGGCCTGGATGTCTGAATTTTCTGACAGACGCCTGTGTAACAAGATGGACAGAGCTGAGATCTGTCCCTTTAATGAGCTAGCCGATAAACCCTTTTCTAAACCTTCTTGTAGAAAAGACAATATCCTAGGAATCCTAACCTTACTCCAGGAGTAATCTTTGGATTCACACCAGTATAGGTATTTACGCCATATTTTATGGTAAATCTTTCTGGTAACAGGCTTCCTAGCCTGTATCAGGGTATCAATAACCGACTCAGAAAAACCACGTTTTGATAAAATCAAGCGTTCAATTTCCAAGCAGTCAGCTTCAGAGAAGTTAGACTTTGATGTTTGAATGGACCCTGAATCAGAAGGTCCTGTCTTAGAGGTAGAGACCAAGGCGGACAGGATGACATGTCCACTAGATCTGCATACCAAGTCCTGCGCGGCCATGCAGGCGCTATTAGAATCACTGATGCTCTCTCCTGTTTGATCTTGGCAATCAATCGAGGAAGCAGCGGGAAGGGTGGAAACACATAAGCCATCCTGAAGTTCCAAGGTGCTGTCAAAGCATCTATCAGAACCGCTCCCGGATCCCTGGATCTGGATCCGTAGCGAGGAAGTTTGGCGTTCTGGCGAGACGCCATGAGATCTATCTCTGGTTTGCCCCAACGTCGAAGTATTTGGGCAAAGACCTCCGGATGAAGTTCCCACTCCCCCGGATGAAGAGTCTGGCGACTCAAGAAATCCGCCTCCCAGTTCTCCACTCCCGGGATGTGGATTGCTGACAGGTGGCAAGAGTGAGACTCTGCCCAGCGAATTATCTTTGATACTTCTATCATTGCTAGGGAGCTTCTTGTCCCTCCCTGATGGTTGATGTAAGCTACAGTCGTGATGTTGTCCGACTGAAACCTGATGAACCCCCGAGTCTTTAACTGGGGCCAAGCTAGAAGGGCATTGAGAACTGCTCTCAATTCCAGAATGTTTATTGGCAGGAGACTTTCCTCCTGACTCCATTGTCCCTGAGCCTTCAGAGAATTCCAGACAGCGCCCCAACCTAGAAGGCTGGCGTCTGTTGTTACAATTGTCCAGTCCGGCCTGCTGAACGGCATCCCCTTGGACAGATGTGGCCGAGAAAGCCACCATAGAAGAGAGTTTCTGGTCTCTTGATCCAGATTCAGAGTGGGGGACAAATCTGAGTAATCCCCATTCCACTGACTCAGCATGCACAATTGCAGCGGTCTGAGATGTAGGCATGCAAAGGGTACTATGTCCATTGCTGCTACCATTAAGCCGATCACCTCCATGCATTGAGCTACTGACGGGAGTTGAATGGAATGAAGGACACGGCATGCATTTAGAAGCTTTGTTAATCTGTCTTCTGTCAGATAAATCTTCATTTCTACAGAATCTATAAGAGTCCCCAAGAATGGAACTCTTGTGAGAGGCAAGAGAGAACTCTTCTTTTCGTTCACTTTCCATCCATGCGACCTTAGAAATGCCAGAACTAACTCTGTATGAGACTTGGCAGTTTGAAAGCTTGAAGCTTGTATCAGAATGTCGTCTAGGTACGGAGCTACCGAAATTCCTCGCGGTCTCAGAACCGCTAGAAGGGCACCCAGAACCTTTGTGAAGATTCTTGGAGCCGTAGCCAATCCGAATGGAAGGGCTACAAACTGGTAATGCCTGTCTAAGAAGGCAAACCTTAGATACCGGTAATGATCTTTGTGAATCGGTATGTGAAGGTAAGCATCCTTTAAATCCACTGTGGTCATGTACTGACCCTTTTGGATCATGGGTAAGATTGTCCGAATAGTTTCCATTTTGAACGATGGAACTCTTAGGAATTTGTTTAGGATCTTTAAATCCAAGATTGGCCTGAAAGTTCCCTCTTTTTTGGGAACCACAAACAGGTTTGAGTAAAACCCTTGTCCTTGTTCCGACCGCGGAACCGGATGGATCACTCCCATTAATAATAGATCTTGTACACAGCGTAGAAACGCGTCTTTCTTTATTTGGTTTGTTGACAACCTTGACAGATGAAATCTCCCTCTTGGGGGAGATAATTTGAAGTCTAGAAGGTATCCCTGAGATATGATCTCTAGCGCCCAGGGATCCTGGACATCTCTTGCCCAAGCCTGGGCGAAGAGAGAGAGTCTGCCCCCCACTAGATCCGGTTCCGGATCGGGGGCCCTCGGTTCATGCTGTCTTAGGGGCAGCAGCAGGTTTTCTGGCCTGCTTGCCCTTATTCCAGGACTGGTTAGGTTTCCAGCCTTGTCTGTAACGAGCAACAGCTCCTTCCTGTTTTGGTGCAGTGGAAGTTGATGCTGCACCTGCTTTGAAATTCCGAAAGGGACGAAAATTAGACTGTCTAGCCTTAGCTTTGGCTTTGTCTTGAGGTAGAGCGTGGCCCTTACCTCCTGTAATGTCAGCGATAATTTCTTTCAAACCGGGCCCAAATAAAGTTTGCCCCTTGAAAGGTATATTAAGTAATTTGGACTTAGAAGTTACATCAGCCGACCAGGATTTTAGCCACAGCGCCCTACGTGCCTGAATGGCGAATCCTGAATTTTTAGCCGTAAGTTTGGTTAAATGTACTACGGCCTCCGAAATGAATGAATTAGCTAGTTTAAGGACTCTAAGCCTGTCCGTAATGTCGTCCAGCGTAGCGGAACTAAGGTTCTCTTCCAGAGACTCAATCCAAAATGCTGCCGCAGCCGTAATCGGCGCGATGCATGCAAGGGGTTGCAATATAAAACCTTGTTGAACAAACATTTTCTTAAGGTAACCCTCTAATTTTTTATCCATAGGATCTGAAAAAGCACAGCTATCCTCCACCGGGATAGTGGTGCGCTTAGCTAAAGTAGAAACTGCTCCCTCCACCTTAGGGACCGTTTGCCATAAGTCCCGTGTGGTGGCGTCTATTGGAAACATCTTTCTAAATATAGGAGGGGGTGAGAACGGCACACCGGGTCTATCCCACTCCTTAGTAACAATTTCAGTTAATCTCTTAGGTATAGGAAAAACGTCAGTACTCGCCGGGTACCGCAAAGTATTTATCCAACCTACACATTTTCTCTGGTATTGCAACAGTGTTACAATCGTTAAGAGCCGCTAAGACCTCCCCTAGTAATACACGGAGGTTTTCCAATTTAAATTTAAAATTTGAAATATCTGAATCCAATCTGCTTGGATCAGAACCGTCACCTACAGAATGAAGCTCTCCGTCCTCATGCTCTGCAAGCTGTGACGCAGTATCAGACATGGCCCTAGGATTATCAGCGCACTCTGTTCTCACCCCAGAGTGATCACGCTTGCCTCTTAGTTCTGGTAACTTAGCCAAAACTTCAGTCATAACAGTAGCCATATCTTGTAATGTTATCTGTAATGGCTGCCCAGATGTACTAGGCGCCATAATATCACGCACCTCCCGGGCGGGAGACGCAGGTACTGACACGTGAGGCGAGTTAGACGGCATAACTCTCCCCTCGCTGTTTGGTGAAATTTGTTCAATTTGTACAGATCGGCTTTTATTTAAAGTAGCATCAATACAGTTAGTACATAAATTTCTATTGGGCTCCACCTTGGCATTGGAACAAATGACACAGGTATCTTCCTCTGAATCAGACATGTTTAACACACTAGCAATAAACATGCAACTTGGTTACAATTTTATTTAACAAAAACGTACTGTGCCTCAAAGAAGCACTAAACGATTAAATGACAGTTGAAATAATGAACTGAAAAACAGTTATAGCATCACTCTTAAAAAACAACACAACTTTTAGCAAAGGTTTGTTCCCATTAGTAAAGTAACACTAATTAAATTTTAAACATAAAAATCACAGAGCAACGTTTTAAAACACAGTCACTACATAAGTCTCACAGCTCTGCTGAGAGAATCTACCTCCCTTCAAAGAAGTTTGAAGACCCCTGAGTTCTGTTAGAGATGAACCGGATCATGCAGAAAATACAAGAGTAACTGACTGGAAATTTTTGATGCGTAGCAAAGAGCACCAAAAACGGCCCCTCCCCCTCACACACAGCAGTGAGAGAGAAACGAAACTGTCATAATCAAAACAAGCAAACTGCCAAGTGGAAAAAATAATGCCCAAATATTTATTCACTCAGTACCTCAGAAATGCAAACGATTCTACATTCCAGCAAAAACGTTTAACATGAATTAAATACCTATTAAAAGGTTTAATGTACTTTTACAGAGTAATTCCGGTGAAATACCATCCCCAGAATACTGAAGTGTAGAGTATACATACATGTCATTATAACGGTATGGCAGGATTTTCTCATCAATTCCATTCTGAAAATAAAAACTGCTACATACCTCAATGCAGATTCAACTGCCCGCTGTCCCCTGATCTGAAGCTTTTACCTCCCTCAGATGGCCGAGAAACAGCAATATGATCTTAACTACTCCGGTTAAAATCATAAGAAAAACTCTGGTAGATTCTTCTTCAAACTCTGCCAGAGAAGTAATAACACGCTCCGGTGCTATTGTAAAATAACAAACTTTTGATTGAAGTTATAAAAACTAAGTATAATCACCATAGTCCTCTCACACCTCCTATCTAGTCTTTGGGTGCAAGAGAATGACTAGAGGTGACGTAGAGGGGAGGAGCTATATAGCAACTCTGCTGGGTGAATCCTCTTGCACTTCCTGTAGGGGAGCAGATAATATCCCAGAAGTAATGATGACCCGTGGACTGATCACACATAACAGAAGAAATATACTTCTCATTTAAAGTTTAGACTATGTGCTACTGAATTGTCTTTCTATCATGCATTTGTTGATTATGCAAATATACTGTATTTACTGGTCCTTTACATTGGAACTTTTTTCCAATCTAAATGTTAAACACTTGCAGGAAAACTGAAATCACGTGATCGTCGATTTGAACACGATTTCAAGGATGGGATCAGATCAGGGGGGACTGTCTAAGCTGCTAGGCACGCCCCCCATTCTGATTTCTCATTAGCAAAAAGATGGAGGCTGCAGTACACCATGTAAGGTAGGATGTTACATGCCGTCCTAACGGCATTAAAGCCCAGAGCTGTATCGATGGCATGGAAAGTCCTAACGGTGTGAAGGAGTTCAACTAATACATGCTCTAACATCTATATGATAAATCAGGGCTCAACAAACCCAGGAACCAGGGAGCCACTGGATCCTGCGCCTAAATATTCTTACTAGTTCCTAAAACTTAGCCACCAATCAGAAAGCGCTACCCAGGTGCTGAGCCAAAAATGGGCCGGCTCCTAAGCTTACATTCCTGCTTTTCAAATTAAGATACATAGAGATCGAAGAAAATTTGATAATAGGAGTAAATTAGAAAGTTACTTAAAACTGCCTGCTCTATTTGAATCCTAAAAGAAAAAAAGAAAAGGAAAAAACACCAGGCACTGCCTTCAGATTTGAACATCGCTCCAAAAGTTGCAAACATTCATTCTATTGCCATTTTTATTATATTTGTAAGCAGTTGCTAATGTCTGTAGCACTAACATATGAAGCTAAATATATGCCCAAACCCCAGCATCCTATGGGTAAAGCCAGAGCTTACTTTCCCAAGAGGAAGTGTAAATTCACACAAGGATGAAGAGCCTTAATTTGCAACTGACAACTAGCAGACAATTACAACAAATGTGAGTAAGAACAAAAGGATGACTATTCACACTCTTCTTCATTGCCAGATGTTTCCACTTTAATCAACTTATTTAATTTAGGTCTCAAATTTTCAGCTGCTGACTTTCCATTTGGATTGCGCCCCATATGACAACTGCAACCAATCCCCTGGTGATGCTGTGCAGCCCTCTGTGGCAGCTTAAGGGTTAAAAGGCTGAAGCCCCTCCGTTACATCATCATATAAGACATGTGGTGATACAATATAAACACACAATTTTATTCAAATAAATATAATGCATATTTAACAACCTGCAGTCACAAAGAGGAAAGTATAAACAACCTTATCAATACTGGTGGCTTAGTGAGTTCAGCAGTATGTGCAGGGTTTAATGATAAACAATTCTTCTGCATCATAAAGTTTAGTAAATAAGGAGAGAACAATCTAAAATGTACACCTCTCCATAAATCCAGTTGGGTTAGAGCCAACTATGCTGTAGGAAAAGAGAAATCTGTGCCCTCCCCCCCCCCCCCGTGCCAAACCTGCAAGTATGCATAAATGGCCTTCCAAACTCTACAAAACAGAATTTATGTTTACCTGATAAATTTCTTTCTCCAACGGTGTGTCCGGTCCACGGCGTCATCCTTACTTGTGGGATATTCTCCTCCCCAACAGGAAATGGCAAAGAGCCCAGCAAAGCTGGTCACATGATCCCTCCTAGGCTCCGCCTACCCCAGTCATTCGACCGACGTTAAGGAGGAATAATAGCATAGGAGAAACCATATGGTACCGTGGTGACTGTAGTTAAAGAAAATAAATTATCAGACCTGATTAAAAAACCAGGGCGGGCCGTGGACCGGACACACCGTTGGAGAAAGAAATTTATCAGGTAAACATAAATTCTGTTTTCTCCAACATAGGTGTGTCCGGTCCACGGCGTCATCCTTACTTGTGGGAACCAATACCAAAGCTTTAGGACACGGATGAAGGGAGGGAGCAAATCAGGTCACCTAAATGGAAGGCACCACGGCTTGCAAAACCTTTCTCCCAAAAATAGCCTCAGAAGAAGCAAAAGTATCAAACTTGTAAAATTTGGTAAAAGTGTGCAGTGAAGACCAAGTCGCTGCCCTACATATCTGATCAACAGAAGCCTCGTTCTTGAAGGCCCATGTGGAAGCCACAGCCCTAGTGGAATGAGCCGTGATTCTTTCGGGAGGCTGCCGTCCGGCAGTCTCGTAAGCCAATCTGATGATGCTTTTAATCCAAAAAGAGAGAGAGGTAGAAGTTGCTTTTTGACCTCTCCTTTTACCTGAATAAACAACAAACAGGGAAGATGTTTGTCTAAAATCCTTTGTAGCATCTAAATAGAATTTTAGAGCGCGAACAACATCCAAATTGTGCAACAAGCGTTCCTTCTTTGAAACTGGTTTCGGACACAGAGAAGGTACGATAATCTCCTGGTTAATGTTTTTGTTAGAAACAACTTTTGGAAGAAAACCAGGTTTAGTACGTAAAACCACCTTATCTGCATGGAACACCAGATAAGGAGGAGAACACTGCAGAGCAGATAATTCTGAAACTCTTCTAGCAGAAGAAATTGCAACTAAAAACAAAACTTTCCAAGATAATAACTTAATATCAACGGAATGTAAGGGTTCAAACGGAACCCCCTGAAGAACTGAAAGAACTAGATTGAGACTCCAAGGAGGAGTCAAAGGTTTGTAAACAGGCTTGATTCTAACCAGAGCCTGAACAAAGGCTTGAACATCTGGCACAGCTGCCAGTTTTTTGTGAAGTAACACCGACAAGGCAGAAATCTGTCCCTTCAGGGAACTTGCCGATAATCCTTTTTCCAATCCTTCTTGAAGGAAGGATAGAATCCTAGGAATCTTAACCTTGTCCCAAGGGAATCCTTTAGATTCACACCAACAGATATATTTTTTCCAAATTTTGTGGTAAATCTTTCTAGTTACAGGCTTTCTGGCCTGAACAAGAGTATCGATAACAGAATCTGAGAAACCTCGCTTCGATAAAATCAAGCGTTCAATCTCCAAGCAGTCAGCTGGAGTGAAACCAGATTCGGATGTTCGAACGGACCCTGAACAAGAAGGTCTCGTCTCAAAGGTAGCTTCCAAGGTGGAGCCGATGACATATTCACCAGATCTGCATACCAAGTCCTGCGTGGCCACGCAGGAGCTATCAAGATCACCGACGCCCTCTCCTGATTGATCCTGGCTACCAGCCTGGGGATGAGAGGAAACGGCGGGAACACATAAGCTAGTTTGAAGGTCCAAGGTGCTACTAGTGCATCCACTAGAGCCGCCTTGGGATCCCTGGATCTGGACCCGTAGCAAGGAACTTTGAAGTTCTGACGAGAGGCCATCAGATCCATGTCTGGAATGCCCCAAAGTTGAGTGACTTGGGCAAAGATTTCCGGATGGAGTTCCCACTCCCCCGGATGCAATGTCTGACGACTCAGAAAATCCGCTTCCCAATTTTCCACTCCCGGGATGTGGATAGCAGACAGGTGGCAGGAGTGAGACTCCGCCCATAGAATAATCTTGGTCACTTCTTCCATCGCTAGGGAACTCCTTGTTCCCCCCTGATGGTTGATGTACGCAACAGTCGTCATGTTGTCTGATTGAAACCGTATGAACTTGGTCCTCGCTAGCTGAGGCCAAGCCTTGAGAGCATTGAATATCGCTCTCAGTTCCAGAATATTTATCGGTAGAAGAGATTCTTCCCGAGACCAAAGACCCTGAGCTTTCAGGGATCCCCAGACCGCGCCCCAGCCCATCAGACTGGCGTCGGTCGTGACAATGACCCACTCTGGTCTGTGGAATGTCATCCCTCGTGACAGGTTGTCCAGGGACAGCCACCAACGGAGTGAGTCTCTGGTCCTCTGATTTACTTGTATCTTTGGAGACAAGTCTGTATAGTCCCCATTCCACTGACTGAGCATGCACAGTTGTAATGGTCTTAGATGAATGCGCGCAAAAGGAACTATGTCCATTGTCGCTACCATCAACCCGATCACTTCCATGCACTGAGCTACGGAAGGAAGAGGAACGGAATGAAGTATTCGACAAGAGTCCAGAAGCTTTGTCTTTCTGGCCTCTGTTAGAAAAATCCTCATTTCTGAGGAGTCTATAATTGTTCCCAAGAAGGGAACCCTTGTTGACGGGGATAGAGAACTCTTTTCCACGTTCACTTTCCAGCCGTGCGATCTGAGAAAGGCCAGGACGATGTCCGTGTGAGCCTTTGCTCGAGGGAGGGACGACGCTTGAATCAGAATGTCGTCCAGGTAAGGTACAACTGCAATGCCCCTTGGTCTTAGCACAGCTAGAAGGGACCCTAGTACCTTTGTGAAAATCCTTGGAGCAGTGGCTAATCCGAAAGGAAGCGCCACGAACTGGTAATGTTTGTCCAGGAATGCAAACCTTAGGAACCGATGATGTTCCTTGTGGATAGGAATATGTAGATACGCATCCTTTAAATCCACCGAGGTCATGAATTGACCTTCCTGGATGGAAGGAAGGATAGTTCGAATGGTTTCCATCTTGAAAGATGGGACCTTGAGAAATTTGTTTAAGATCTTGAGATCTAGGATTGGTCTGAACGTTCCCTCTTTTTTGGGAACTATGAACAGATTGGAGTAGAACCCCATCCCTTGTTCTCTCAATGGAACAGGATGAATCACTCCCATTTTTAACAGGTCTTCTACACAATGTAAGAACGCCTGTCTTTTTATGTGGTCTGAAGACAACTGAGACCTGTGGAACCTTCCCCTTGGGGGAAGTCCCTTGAATTCCAGAAGATAACCCTGGGAGACTATTTCTAGCGCCCAAGGATCCAGAACATCTCTTGCCCAAGCCTGAGCGAAGAGAGAGAGTCTGCCCCCCACCAGATCCGGTCCCGGATCGGGGGCCGATATTTCATGCTGTCTTGGTAGCAGTGGCAGGTTTCTTTGCCTGCTTTCCCTTGTTCCAGCCTTGCATTGGTCTCCAAGCTGGCTTGGCCTGAGAAGTATTACCCTCTTGCTTAGAGGACGTAGCACCTTGGGCTGGTCCGTTTTTACGAAAGGGACGAAAATTAGGTCTATTTTTTGCCTTGAAAGGCCGATCCTGAGGAAGGGCATGGCCCTTACCCCCAGTGATATCAGAGATAATCTCTTTCAAGTCAGGACCAAACAGCGTTTTCCCCTTGAAAGGAATGTTTAGTAGCTTGTTCTTGGAAGACGCATCAGCCGACCAAGATTTCAACCAAAGCGCTCTGCGCGCCACAATAGCAAACCCAGAATTCTTAGCCGCTAACTTAGCCAATTGCAAAGAGGCGTCTAGAGTGAAAGAATTAGCCAATTTGAGAGCATTGACTCTGTCCATAATCTCCTCATAAGGAGGAGAGTCACTATCGAGCACCTTAATCAGTTCATCAAACCAGAAATATGCGGCTGTAGTGACAGGGACAATGCATGAAATGGGTTGTAGAAGGTAACCCTGCTGAACAAACATCTTTTTAAGCAAACCTTCTAATTTTTTATCCATAGGATCTTTGAAAGCACAACTATCCTCTATGGGAATAGTGGTGCGTTTGTTTAAAGTAGAAACCGCTCCCTCGACCTTGGGGACTGACTGCCATAAGTCCTTTCTGGGGTCGACCATAGGAAACAATTTTTTAAATATGGGGGGAGGGACGAAAGGAATACCGGGCCTTTCCCATTCTTTATTAACAATGTCCGCCACCCGCTTGGGTATAGGAAAAGCTTCTGGGAGCCCCGGCACCTCTAGGAACTTGTCCATTTTACATAGTTTCTCTGGGATGACCAAATTTTCACAATCATCCAGAGTGGATAATACCTCCTTAAGCAAAATGCGGAGATGTTCCAATTTAAATTTAAAAGTAATCACATCAGATTCAGCCTGCTGAGAAATGTTCCCTAAATCAGTAATTTCTCCCTCAGACAAAACCTCCCTGGCTCCCTCAGATTGGGTTAGGGGCCCTTCAGAGATATTAATATCAGCGTCGTCATGCTCTTCAGTAACTAAAACAGAGCATCCACGCTTACGCTGACAAGGGTTCATTTTGGCTAAAATGTTTTTGACAGAATTATCCATTACAGCCGTTAATTGTTGCATAGTAAGGAGTATTGGCGCGCTAGATGTACTAGGGGCCTCCTGAGTGGGCAAGACTCGTGTAGACGAAGGAGGGAATGATGCAGTACCATGCTTACTCCCCTCACTTGAGGAATCATCTTGGGCATCATTGTCATTATCACATAAATCACATTTATTTAAATGAATAGGAATTCTGGCTTCCCCACATTCAGAACACAGTCTATCTGGTAGTTCAGACATGTTAAACAGGCATAAACTTGATAAGAAAGTACAAAAAACGTTTTGAAATAAAACCGTTACTGTCACTTTAAATTTTAAACTGAACACACTTTATTACTGCAATTGCGAAAAAACATGAAGGAATTGTTCAAAATTCACCAAACTTTCACCACAGTGTCTTAAAGCCTTGAAAATATTGCACACCAATTTTGGAAGCTTTAACCCTTAAAATAACGGAACCGGAGCCGTTTTAAGCTTTAACCCCTTTACAGTCCCTGGTATCTGCTTTGCTGAGACCCAACCAAACCCAAGGGGAATACGATACCAAATGATGCCTTCAGAAGTCTTTTATCAGTATCAGAGCTCCTCTCACATGCGACTGCATGCCATGCCTCTCAAAAACAAGTGCGCAACACCGGCGCGAAAATGAGACTCTGCCTATGCTTTGGGAAAGCCCCTAAAGAATAAGGTGTCTAAAACAGTGCCTGCCGATATAATTATATCAAAATACCCAGAATAAATGATTCCTCAAGGCTAAATAAGTGTTAATATCAATCGATTTAGCCCAAAAAATGTCTACAGTCTAAATAAGCCCTTGTGAAGCCCTTATTTACAATCGTAATAAACATGGCTTACCGGATCCCATAGGGAAAATGACAGCTTCCAGCATTACATCGTCTTGTTAGAATGTGTCATACCTCAAGCAGCAAAGGACTGCAAACTGTTCCCCCAACTGAAGTTAATGCTCTCAACAGTCCTGTGTGGAACAGCCATGGATTTTAGTTACGGTTGCTAAAATCATTTTCCTCATACAAACAGAATTCTTCATCTCTTTTCTGTTTCTGAGTAAATAGTACGTACCAGCACTATTTGAAAATAACAAACTCTTGATTGAATAATGAAAAACTACAGTTAAACACTAAAAAACTCTAAGCCATCTCCGTGGAGATGTTGCCTGTACAACGGCAAAGAGAATGACTGGGGTAGGCGGAGCCTAGGAGGGATCATGTGACCAGCTTTGCTGGGCTCTTTGCCATTTCCTGTTGGGGAGGAGAATATCCCACAAGTAAGGATGACGCCGTGGACCGGACACACCTATGTTGGAGAAAACC
The DNA here is from genome assembly GCF_027579735.1 of Bombina bombina. Lineage (NCBI taxonomy): Eukaryota > Metazoa > Chordata > Amphibia > Anura > Bombinatoridae > Bombina > Bombina bombina. The sequence goes on from NC_069500.1 coordinate 187,627,487, forward strand.
AGACCTTTGGGTGTTGCACTTTCACACAAATGCCACTACCATGTCCATATTTAGCATTTGTTTATAAAACGAATAGCCTAATGCACATGCCTGGCTAAAATACAATCCACCACCCGTTGTTCGAGCAGACCTAGTGAGCGTATGTTGTTGAGCTAACTATTACTAGAAGCATATTGCAAAAAGGATATTTTAAATTGGAATGCATTGATGCACTTTTCCAAAAAATGTGAACAAATAAGAAAAACAGAATTTATGTTTACCTGATAAATTACTTTCTCCAACGGTGTGTCCGGTCCACGGCGTCATCCTTACTTGTGGGATATTCTCTTCCCCAACAGGAAATGGCAAAGAGCCCAGCAAAGCTGGTCACATGATCCCTCCTAGGCTCCGCCTACCCCAGTCATTCGACCGACGTTAAGGAGGAATATTTGCATAGGAGAAACCATATGGTACCGTGGTGACTGTAGTTAAAGAAAATAAATTATCAGACCTGATTAAAAAAACCAGGGCGGGCCGTGGACCGGACACACCGTTGGAGAAAGTAATTTATCAGGTAAACATAAATTCTGTTTTCTCCAACATAGGTGTGTCCGGTCCACGGCGTCATCCTTACTTGTGGGAACCAATACCAAAGCTTTAGGACACGGATGAAGGGAGGGAGCAAATCAGGTCACCTAAATGGAAGGCACCACGGCTTGCAAAACCTTTCTCCCAAAAATAGCCTCAGAAGAAGCAAAAGTATCAAACTTGTAAAATTTGGTAAAAGTGTGCAGTGAAGACCAAGTCGCTGCCCTACATATCTGATCAACAGAAGCCTCGTTCTTGAAGGCCCATGTGGAAGCCACAGCCCTAATGGAATGAGCCGTGATTCTTTCGGGAGGCTGCCGTCCGGCAGTCTCGTAAGCCAATCTGATGATGCTTTTAATCCAAAAAGAGAGAGAGGTAGAAGTTGCTTTTTGACCTCTCCTTTTACCGGAATAAACAACAAACAAGGAAGATGTTTGTCTAAAATCCTTTGTAGCATCTAAATAGAATTTTAGAGCGCGAACAACATCCAGATTGTGCAACAAACGTTCCTTCTTTGACACTGGTTTCGGACACAGAGAAGGTACGATAATCTCCTGGTTAATGTTTTTGTTAGAAACAACTTTTGGAAGAAAACCAGGTTTAGTACGTAAAACCACCTTATCTGCATGGAACACCAGATAAGGAGGAGAACACTGCAGAGCAGATAATTCTGAAACTCTTCTAGCAGAAGAAATCGCAACTAAAAACAAAACTTTCCAAGATAATAACTTAATATCAACGGAATGTAGGGGTTCAAACGGAACCCCCTGAAGAACTGAAAGAACTAAGTTGAGACTCCAAGGAGGAGTCAAAGGTTTGTAAACAGGCTTAATTCTAACCAGAGCCTGAACAAAGGCTTGAACATCTGGCACAGCTGCCAGCTTTTTGTGAAGTAACACAGACAAGGCAGAAATCTGTCCCTTCAGGGAACTAGCAGATAATCCTTTTTCCAATCCTTCTTGAAGGAAGGATAGAATCTTAGGAATCTTAACCTTGTCCCAAGGGAATCCTTTAGATTCACACCAACAGATATATTTTTTCCAAATTTTGTGGTAAATCTTTCTAGTTACAGGCTTTCTGGCCTGAACAAGAGTATCGATAACAGAATCTGAGAACCCTCGCTTCGATAAGATCAAGCGTTCAATCTCCAAGCAGTCAGCTGGAGTGAAACCAGATTCGGATGTTCGAACGGACCCTGAACAAGAAGGTCTCGTCTCAAAGGTAGCTTCCAAGGTGGAGCCGATGACATATTCACCAGATCTGCATACCAAGTCCTGCGTGGCCACGCAGGAGCTATCAAGATCACCGACGCCCTCTCCTGATTGATCCTGGCTACCAGCCTGGGGATGAGAGGAAACGGCGGGAACACATAAGCTAGTTTGAAGGTCCAAGGTGCTACTAGTGCATCCACTAGAGCCGCCTTGGGATCCCTGGATCTGGACCCGTAGCAAGGAACTTTGAAGTTCTGACGAGAGGCCATCAGATCCATGTCTGGAATGCCCCACAGCTGAGTGACTTGGGCAAAGATTTCCGGATGGAGTTCCCACTCCCCCGGATGCAATGTCTGACGACTCAGAAAATCCGCTTCCCAATTTTCCACTCATGGGTTGTGGATAGCAGACAGGTGGCAGGAGTGAGACTCCGCCCATAGAATGATTTTGGTCACTTCTTCCATCGCTAGGGAACTCCTTGTTCCCCCCTGATGGTTGATGTACGCAACAGTTGTCATGTTGTCTGATTGAAACCGTATGAACTTGGCCCTCGCTAGCTGAGGCCAAGCCTTGAGAGCATTGAATATCGCTCTCAGTTCCAGAATATTTATCGGTAGAAGAGATTCTTCCCGAGACCAAAGACCCTGAGCTTTCAGGGATCCCCAGACCGCGCCCCAGCCCATCAGACTGGCGTCGGTCGTGACGATGACCCACTCCGGTCTGCGGAATGTCATCCCTTGTGACAGGTTGTCCAGGGACAGCCACCAACGGAGTGAGTCTCTGGTCCTCTGATTTACTTGTATCTTCGGAGACAAGTCTGTATAGTCCCCATTCCACTGACTGAGCATGCACAGTTGTAATGGTCTTAGATGAATGCGCGCAAAAGGAACTATGTCCATTGCCGCTACCATCAAACCGATCACTTCCATGCACTGCGCTATGGAAGGAAGAGGAACGGAATGAAGTATCCGACAAGAGTCTAGAAGTTTTGTTTTTCTGGCCTCTGTCAGAAAAATCCTCATTTCTAAGGAGTCTATTATTGTTCCCAAGAAGGGAACCCTTGTTGACGGAGATAGAGAACTCTTTTCCACGTTCACTTTCCATCCGAGAGATCTGAGAAAGGCCAGGACAATGTCCGTGTGAGCCTTTGCTTGAGGAAGGGACGACGCTTGAATCAGAATGTCGTCCAAGTAAGGTACTACAGCAATGCCCCTTGGTCTTAGCACAGCTAGAAGGGACCCTAGTACCTTTGTGAAAATCCTTGGAGCAGTGGCTAATCCGAAAGGAAGCGCCACGAACTGGTAATGCTTGTCCAGGAATGCGAACCTTAGGAACCGATGATGTTCCTTGTGGATAGGAATATGTAGATACGCATCCTTTAAATCCACCGTGGTCATGAATTGACCTTCCTGGATGGAAGGAAGAATAGTTCGAATGGTTTCCATCTTGAACGATGGAACCTTGAGAAACTTGTTTAAGATCTTGAGATCTAAGATTGGTCTGAACGTTCCCTCTTTTTTGGGAACTATGAACAGATTGGAGTAGAACCCCATCCCTTGTTCTCTTAATGGAACAGGATGAATCACTCCCATTTTTAACAGGTCTTCTACACAATGTAAGAATGCCTGTCTTTTTATGTGGTCTGAAGACAACTGAGACCTGTGGAACCTCCCCCTTGGGGGAAGCCCCTTGAATTCCAGAAGATAACCTTGGGAGACTATTTCTAGCGCCCAAGGATCCAGAACATCTCTTGCCCTTAAAATAACGGAACCGGAGCCGTTTTTAACTTTAACCCCTTTACAGTCCCTGGTATCTGCTTTGCTGAGACCCAACCAAGCCCAAAGGGGAATACGATACCAAATGACGCCTTCAGAAAGTCTTTTCTAAGTATCAGAGCTCCTCTCACATGCGACTGCATGTCATGCCTCTCAAAAACAAGTGCGCAACACCGGCGCGAAAATGAGGCTCTGCCTATGATTTGGGAAAGCCCCTAAATAATAAGGAGTCTAAAACAGTGCCTGCCGATATTATTATATCAAAATACCCAGATAAAATGATTCCTCAAGGCTAAATATGTGTTAATAATGAATCGATTTAGCCCAGAAAAAGTCTACAGTCTTAATAAGCCCTTGTGAAGCCCTTATTTACGATCTTTATAAACATGGCTTACCGGATCCCATAGGGAAAATGACAGCTTCCAGCATTACATCGTCTTGTTAGAATGTGTCATACCTCAAGCAGCAAGAGACTGCTCACTGTTCCCCCAACTGAAGTTAATTGCTCTCAACAGTCCTGTGTGGAACAGCCATGGATTTTAGTGACGGTTGCTAAAATCATTTTCCTCATACAAACAGAAATCTTCATCTCTTTTCTGTTTCTGAGTAAATAGTACATACCAGCACTATTTTAAAATAACAAACTCTTGATTGAATAATAAAAACTACAGTTAAACACTAAAAAACTCTAAGCCATCTCCGTGGAGATGTTGCCTGTACAACGGCAAAGAGAATGAAAGGGGTAGGCGGAGCCTAGGAGGGATCATGTGACCAGCTTTGCTGGGCTCTTTGCCATTTCCTGTTGGGGAAGAGAATATCCCACAAGTAAGGATGACGCCGTGGACCGGACACACCTATGTTGGAGAAATAGTGAACAAACTGATCGATATATGAAACACAAGAATATCTCAATAATTGTCGATAAGAGATGTGTGTATCTGCTTCAAGATCTTCTTCAGACAAAACAACTCTACAAATGTGGGGAGAAAGCACGTAAAATAGTCTAGTACGTTTAACACTCAATTTGCGGTTATAGATACCACTAAATATACTGCAAAGCAATCACTGCTCTGTTTTAAAGGGACACTCAGGTTTTATTAAATTTTCATGATTCAGATACAGCATGTAATTTTAAACAACTTTCCAATTTACTTCCATTAAAAAAAATGTGCACAGTCTTTTATATTTACACTTTGAGTCAGCAGCTCCTACTGAGCATGTGCAAGAACTCAGACTATACGTATATGCATTAGTGATTGGCTGATTGCTATCACATGGTACAGGGGGGGAGTGGAAATATACATAACTTTAAAATGTGTTAGAAAAGAATCTACTACTCATTTGAAAATCAGAGTAAATGCTATTGTATTGTCTTGTTATCTTGCATTTGTGGATTATGCAAATCTGCTGTGTTTACTGTTCCTTTAACTGCTTGCTCTATGATTTCAGGTTTATACATTGCCCCTCAAATGGTATTATCTCCATTTCCTAGGACCAAGTGACTAGAAGGCAGATGAGTTATATTCCTTCAGGAATATGTTCTTTTAGATTGTAAGCACTTGTGGAATGAACTACATATCTATTGTGTTCTGCTTTTCTTTATGGTAAAATTAATCTACATCCTGTATTGTATTTGTCTATCAAAACTGAAAGGTGCAATGCACCTGGGGAACAATACAAATAAGTAAATAAATAAATAAATATACGAATAGAAAAATAATTGCATTAACTAAAAACAAATCGAGGTTAAAGTAGTCATTCTCCACCAACACACTTTGATGGAAGCTGCAGCAGTTTGCCAAACAGTCAGCGTGTATAAAATAGTTTCCTTTTTGAAACCTAGACAAGCTCATTGCTATGGAAACACTCGTACATGTTCTGCATCTTGATTTGCCACATACTCTAAGTTACGATATTTTTATTAAATTACATTTATGAAAGTTAATGAGCCACAGATCTTAAACTATAGTATTTTGTTAATTGATGCATTACTGCTGGAATAAAAACAGAGAAGAAATAAAATTAATTTCAGTTCTATAATCAAAAACTTTAAAAAAAAAAAGGATTTTCAGCATTATGTCTGGCAAGTTCATGTCAGGTAATTAATCATGGAGTGCACTCCAGTCACACTGAGGCCTCGTTATCCAACTAACAAATGAGGCATCACAACCCTGGAACAAAAAAAAAAATCCCTAGATTTTGTTTTCATTCTACACAGAATTTATAATGGCCAGGCAGGATAATGACATTTTTATCCCCAACTAATATTTACAAAATCCCAAGGATCTGCAGGATGTAAGAAAAAAAGCATTATTGTATATACAGAAGTATAAGCAATGAATGTAAGTCAAGCAGTTAAAGTGCTGGAACAAATTCAACAAAAAAATAAATGATGTGTTCAGTGTAGGGTTGGAAACACAATATAATATATATAATATATATATATATATATATATATATATATATATATATATATATATATATATATATATATATATATATATATATATATATATATATATATACACATATATACACACACACACACACAAACATACACTTATACATACACCCACAAATATACTGTATATACACAAACACTATAGATCTGCAAAAGATCAAAATATCTCCATACATAATAAATGTTTACAACTTTGATTTTGTTAGCAAAACCTGCATTGTTTTGCAGTCCAGGGACATACCCTTTGGGGAAAAAACGATGACCATTAAACAACTGTTAAGATGTCAACTCTCTGGTAGAACACTACAATATGCATTCAACCCCTTACCACTCGACATAAAGCTCCATGGTTTGACAGTACCATCAGAGAGATGAAAATGAGGGGGCGTGCTCTTGGGGAGATGAAGAAAACGTTTACTAAAAATTAATCACACAGAAAAAAAAAAAAGTCAGATTTCCTTTCTCAAGAAATCACAAATGGAAAACATAGACCAGCCCAACTTTTTCATGCAGTTGATAAACTGTGCAATCCATCTTGCCTAAATAGTGTTTCAACCTACACTCAGTCAAAATGTCAGGAGTTTGCTGTCCTTGCAAACAAAAGGGGAGATTTATCAAAGGCTAGGCGAACTGTCTATGTGCTTCGCCTGTAACTGCGCCCCAGCTCGCATCCAGAGAAGCGCACATATGCACCTGAATTTATAAAAAAATAGACGCAACTTTGCGTGTTTAGTAAAAGGCAAGCTGGGGCGTAATAATGATAAATTATCTTTATATAATGTTTGCCAACTATGAAGCTTTCCCCTAACAACTTAGTAATGAGGACCGTATCACAAAGAGATAACTGTTAAAACTATGGAGGAGGTGTTACTGAGGTGGCGGTAGTGCTAAAAAGCCGGCTATAGACCCACCGCTCCCCACAACTCACCTGTGTCCTCCATTACATAAAATGGGCGGAAAAAGCATTTACTCCTTATTTATCATAGTACATCCTTATAAAAAGCCGCCATGTCTTGATAATTAAAGATGCGTTTTTTTAGGTATCTATTTTGCAATTTATATGTCATATCTTTTAAAGATTAGTTAGGTACAGTTAGGTACAGTACCTAATTTAATAATGTGTTAATGTTATATTTTCTATTTTTGACATATTTAATAATGATTCTGTGCAGTTTTTCCCCATATGTTCTTCCTTGTTGGTAATTTAAGATCAAACAAATCAATATATATCTCATTGTCAGTCAAGGCTTATAAAGACGACAATGAGCAAGAAAACTCTTGGTACCCCTATGCGCCTGTGGAAGCGCAAATGTCTGGCAATATCAGTTTCTTCTTGGCGCTGAACCTTGAATAAAGCAGTTAAAAGAAGAAAATACTCCATCACAAGCTGTAAAATAATAATAATAATTATAAAATAATGATAATGCTGTTCGCCTATGTATGTATAACGAAATATAGAACATGCAATTTAAGGAGAAATTTCAGTTCCTTATCAGCCCAAAGCAATGAAAAATAAGAAACTGGGCGTATTTGTTGTTCGGGCTGTGAACCTAGGCGAATGCAAGAGGATACGAAGAAGTTTTTTTCAGATTTGCGCAATTATAGGCGCAGATTGCTTACATAAATATAGAGATATGGTCGTATGCGTAGTTTTGGGTGCAATTGCGGGCATATTACTATGATAAATCGCCCCTAAAGTGTCAATTATCTGTTCCAACATACCATCATCAACTAACATTCTCACAGGACTATGAAGACCCCACAACAATTCCTCATCATACTGGAAAAACTTTGATCACATTGATGAAAACAACATCATGCCACAACCTGCAATCTGAATCCTGGCCCAACATGCCTTTTATCTGGATGTATAAGCCTCACTGCACCAATCTTCACCAAAATTATTCAGCGCTCTCTGCAGACAGGGACCTTTCCAACATAATTAAAACAAGCAGTTCTCCATCCTCTCCTAAAAAAAAAGCAATTTCTGGATCCTGACTGCATGAGAATTACAACCCTATTTCAAACCTTCCTTTCCTAGGGACAGCCATTGAGCTTGAAAGGACCTTGACAAGGTACCTGGGCTTGTCCCATTTGGCCAGATGCGGTGACTAACCTTTCCATTTTTGCTTTTAAATCTTAGCTGAGAGCTTGTGAGTGAGTGCTGGGTTTTCTCTGTGTGTTGTATTAATTTGTTTTGTAATTTTCCCTATGGTTCTTGCACCCAGACCTGTCTGGGGTTAACTACCTGTGACTCTGGGGACAGCACAGCTTCCTGTGAGTGCCAGTGGCACCCAGGGCTGAGCATGTTGCAGGGTCATGGGATGTGTACCCAGTCCGGTATGAGAGTGCAGTCCCCTTCCGTGTTTTGTGTATATATATATATATATATATATACATACATATATACACACACACACACATACACACAGTATATATATATATATATATATATATATATATATATAAACACATATACACACACACACTATCTCTCTCTCTCTCTCATATATATATATATATATATATATATATATATATATATATATATATATATATATATATATATATATATATATATATATATATATATATATACACACACACACACACGTTTCATACACATACATTCCCTCTCAAAGACACTTTATAACTACAGACCTTTTTTTTTTGTTTTCTTTTGAATAACCACCATAATAATAATAAGACATATTTAAAAAATTACATTCACACCAGTAAAGAGCTAGTAGTAAGCTTGGCAGCCTATGAGCTGCATCAGCGAGCCCCCATGCATACGTGGGCATACACAAGCTGCAGATACAAACAGAGAGCTATATCAACTGCTAGGCAGGGACACAGTGTTTATTTGTAATTAGAATCTTTCGGCTAGATTTCGAGTTCTGTGGCCAAAGGGGTGCGTTAGCTACGCATGCTTTTTTCCCCCGCACCTTTTAAATACCGCTGGTATTTAGAGTTCACAGAATGGCTGCGTTAGGCTCCAAAAAGGGAGCGTAGAGGCATATTTACCGCCACTGCAACTCCAAATACCAGCGGTGCTTACGGACGCGGCCAGCTTCAAAAATGTGCTTGTGCACGATTCCCCCAAAGGAAACAATGGGGCAGTTTGAGCTGGAAAAAAACCTAACACCTGCAAAAAAGCAGCGTTCAGCTCCTAACGCAGCCCCATTGTTTCCTATGGGGAAACACTTCCTATGTCTGCACCTAACACCCTAACATGAACCCCGAGTCTAAACACCCCTAACCTTACACTTATTAACCCCTAATCTGCCGACCCCGCTATCGCTGACCCCTGCATATTATTATTAACCCCTAATCTGCCGCTCCGTACACCACCGCAACCTACGTTATCCCTATGTACCCCTAATCTGCTGTCCCTAACACCGCCGACCCCTATATTATATTTATTAATCCCTAATCTGCCGCCCCCAACGTCGCCGCCACCTACCTTCAATAACATCAGCCAGGATGGATGTTCCGCGTCGGCGGGATGAAGATGGATCCGGAAGAAAGAAGATTGAAGATGCCGCTTGATAGAAGACTTCAGCCGGATGATGGATCTCTTCAGCCCGCGCTTGGATCAAGACTTCAGCCGGATGATGGATCTCTTCAGCCCGCGCTTGGATCAAGACTTCAGCCCAATGATGGACCTCTTCAGCCCCTGCTTGGGCTTGGATGAAGACTTCGGAGCCTCCTCTGGACGGATCGGTGATACCCGGCGTGGTGAAGACAAGGTAGGAAGATCTTCAGGGGCTTAGTGTTAGGTTTATTTAAGGGGGGTTTGGGTTAGATTAGGGGTATGTGGGTGGTGGGATGTAATGTTGGGGGGGGGTATTGTATGTTTTTTTTTACAGGCAAAAGAGCAGAATTCTTTGGGGCATGCCCCGCAAAAGGCCCTTTAAAAGGCTGGTAAGGTAAGAGAGCTTTTCTATTTTTATTTTAGAATAGGGTAGGGCATTTTTTTATTTTGGGGGGCTCTGTTATTTTATTAGGGGGCTTAGAGTAGGTGTAATTAGCTTAAAATTGTTGTAATCTTTTTATAATGTTTGTAAATTATTTTTTTATTTTTTGTAACTTATTTCTTTTTTTATTTTTTGTACTTTAGTTAGTTTATTTAATTGTATTTATTTGTAGGTATTTTATTTAATAAATTTATTGATAGTGTAGTGTTAGGTTTAATTGTAGATAATTGTAGGTATTTTATTTAATTAATTTATTGATAGTGTAGTGTTAGGTTTAATTGTAACTTAGGTTAGGATTTATTTTACAGGTAATTTTGTAATTATTTTAACTAGGTAGCTATTAAATAGTTATTAACTATTTAATAGCTATTGTAACTGGTTAAAATAAATACAAAGTTGCCTGTAAAATAAATATTAATCCTAAAATAGATACAATAATAATTAATTATTCGTTATATTGTAGCTATATTAGGGTTTATTTTACAGGTAAGTATTTAGCTTTAAATAGGAATAATTTATTTAATAAGAGTTAATTTATTTCGTTAGATAAAAATTATATTTAACTTAGGGGGTGTTAGACTTAGCTTTAGGGGTTAATAAATTTATTAGAGTAGCGGTGAGGTCCGGTCGGCAGATTAGGGGTTAATACTTGAAGTTAGGTGTCGGTGATGTTAGGGAGGGCAGATTAGGGGTTAATACTATTTATTTTAGGGTTATTTAGGCGGGAGTGAGGCGGATTAGGGGTTAATAACTTAATATTATAGTAGCGGTGAGGTCCGTATGGCAGATTAGGGGTTAATAATTGTAGGTAGGGGTCGGCGGTGTTAGGGGCAGCAGATTAGGGGTACATAGGGATAATATGCAAAAGTGTAATCTGTCCGACGGCGCTAACTATCAAGACCAAGGCTCCTACAGGACTTTCAATCTATTGTATTTTTTCTATATGTTTTTATACATGTTTGATACATAATTTCCACTGTATATCGTATTGATTTTTACTAGACATCGCACATAGTCATTTATTGTATTTCATTTATATTACTTTTTTTGGATTATTTTTATTGCAATTGTTTTTATTGCAATCGTTTTTATTAAGTATCATTGTCCTTGCATCAATATTAATGCCATTGTTGGATTATTTTTATTGATATTGTTTTTATTAAGTATCATGGATCCATATACTTTTATGCTTTTTTAACCTGTGATTTTCTGCTGTTGTTATATGTGATATTAAACCTGTTAAACTGTATTATTTAAAGATCCCATTATTATACCATTGTAGGATCCTTATAGTGCACATACTGACACTTTTAGTCTATACCCTATAGTGTACAAACTGACACTATTAGTCTATACCCTATATTTAGACCTAGCCTTTCATTAGGCGCTCCTAACACACCCCATCTTTTTGTTCTCTTTGTACATAGGGATAATGTAGGTGGCGGCGGTGTGCGGTCAGCAGATTAGGGGTTAAAAAAATTTAATAGAGTGGCGGCGATGTGGGGGGGGCCTCGGTTTAGGGGTACATAGGTAGTTTATGGGTGTTAGTGTACTTTAGAGCACAGTAGTTAAGAGCTTTATGAACCGGCGTTAGCCCAGAAAGCTCTTTACTCCTGACTTTTTGCTGCGGCTGGAGTTTTGTCGTTAGATTTCTAACGCTCACTTCAGCGAAGACTCTAAATACCGGCGTTAGAAAGATCCCATTGAAAAGATAGGATACGCAAATGGCGTAGGGGGATCTGCGGTATGGAAAAGTCACGGCTGCAAAGTGAGCGTTAGACCCTTTCCTGACTGACTCTAAATACCAGCGGTAGCCCAAAACCAGCGTTAGTAGCCCCTAACGCTGGTTTTGACGGCTAACGCAAAACTCTAAATCTAGGCGTTTGTAAATAAATCTATTACATTTAAGTTTTTAAAGCAAAAAAAAAGATTTTTATTTAATGTACCGTTCCTTTAAAGGGACAGTATACACTCATTTTCAAATAACTGCATATAATAGACACTACTATAAAGAATAAGATGCACAGATACTGATATAAAAATCCAGTATAAAACTGCTTAAAAACTTACTTAGAGGCTCTCATTTTAGCTCTGTTGAAAATGTAGCTGGAAAGCCCACTGCAAGTGGGAAATATCAGACCCTCCCCCTTCTTTTGCATATGAAAAGACCCTTTACACAAGCAGGAGCAAGCTGGAGTAGGTAGCCGACGGTATTCACATAAAACTTTGGGGCTTGGTTAGGAGTCTGAAAATCAGAGCCATGTTATTTAAAAATAAGCAAAACTATACATTTTAAAATAAAACAAACTTTCTGGGCTATATAAATAGATCATCTACAAAACATTTATGCAAATAAAAAATGAGTGTATAATGTCCCTTTAACACTACACTGATACTTATTCTTTCATTGAATAGCAGCCTGGGTCCCTTTAAGTCTACATGTTACATATGGAGTGGCTAGATAAGAACCAGAAGGCAAAACATGTTTTTTAAGCAGAATAAGGAGAACAGGAACCCAAAGACAACATTTGAAACCAGTCTCCTTTGCTTCCAAGTTTTTTTTAGCCCTGGCACATATTCACTAAAGAACATGCACATTTGTATTAGGTTCTAGAAGTTTGAATAGGTAATTTCACCATATTAAATATAGGTCAGTGACAATCTAGATCCTATACCTGTATATGCAATATGAAAATTACATTCTACTCCTAGGATGCTGAGGCCATCAAAGCATTTTAATTTATTTACATATTTATTTTACTAGATACAGACTAAACAAGCAGTATTAAAGGGACATGAAACCCTTTCTTTCAATATTCAGATAGAGAATACCATTTTTAAAGAGATACCTAGGAAGGTAGCGTGCGCATGCCTGAAGCACTACATGACAGGAAATAGTGCTACCATCTAGTGCTCTTGCTAATGTATACAATTGTTGCAAAACTGCTGCTATATAGTGCTGCGGACACGTGCACACTCCTGAGCTTACATCTCTGCTTTTCAACCAATTATAACAAGAAAAGAAAGAAAATTTGATAATAGAAGTAAATTGGAAAGTTGTTTAAAAATGTGTGTTCTATCGGAACCATGAAAGAAAAAATGTGGATTTAATGTCCCTTTAATAAACAAGCATTATCAGGGAAAAATGACACATACAAATGAGTAGTTCCTGAGCCCCTAACTGATCACATACTATGGGATATTCACAGTTTGGGAGCTCTACTCTTGTCCCTCCCGTAACTCTCTTCCCTTACAAATATCCTGGTTTCATCAAGTGAAACCTGCAAAACCACCACCCAAACAGCCAAAAGCACCCTTAGCCCTGCTTACTGTCCCAACCTGCCTGTGTAGTCTCGTGACTCTGCTCCAATCCAAGCTGCCATGACGCTGCCAACAGCCTTTTGGTCACAGACACTCTGGGAATTATTATTTTTTCTTTCATACATCTACTGCACCATTTTCTGGATGTACAAACAAGTGCTAGCCAGAGTCAATTTCATTATAGAATAATTTGAAACCAATGTATAAACCAAACTATGGAGCTAGCTGCCGATTGGTGCTGCACCTGCACTTATATGCCTCTTGATTGGCTTACTGGTGTGTTTAGCTAGCTTTCTGCAGTGCATTGATGCTCCTTCAAGAAAGGATAAGAAGAGAATGAAGCATAAATTGATAATTTAAGTAAATTGGAAAGTTGTTTAACAATGAATGCTCGCTCTGAATTATGAAAGAAAAAAAATTGGGTTTCATGTCCCTTTAAGGGACACTAAAGCCAAAATTAAACTTCAGATAGAGCACACATTTGTAAGATACTTTCCAATTTACTTCCATTATTAAAGGGACACTCAATTCAAAATTAAACTTTCATGATTCAGATGGAGCATGCAATTTTAAACAAATTTCCAATTTACTTCCATAAACAAAATGAGCACAGTATTTTTATATTTACACCTTTTGAGTCACCAGCTCCTACTGAGCATGTGCAAGAAATCACAGAATATATGTATATGCATCTGTGATTGGCTGATGGCTCTCACATGATACAGGGGGTGGAAATAGACATAACTTTAAAATTTGTAAGAGAAGAAAACTACTTCTCATTTAAAGTTCAGACTAAGTGCTAGTGCATTGGCTGTCACATGATACAGGGGGTGGCACATATGTAAAAAAAAGTGTCAGCAAATCTACTGCCTATTTGCAATTCAGAGTAAGTGTTATTGCATTGTCTTTTTATTATGCAAAGGTTAATTATGCAATTCTACTGTGTTTAATGGTCCTTTAAAGTGATGGTACACTTTCCAAATCGTATAATCAGATTCGGAAAGGAAACAATATTTTAGATGGACTTTATCCATCCTAATGAAGATACGCTATAACTTACTTACTTATAGCGATGAGATTCTAATACCCTGCCCTCGGGCCAACCAATTCAAAAGTATTTTTTTGTGAGCTAACGGTTTGAAATGTTCTGCAAATCAGCGCTTTAGCCATACGGCACTCACACCGTTTTTTTCTTGGGGGGGGGGCACAATTAGAATTGAATCGCTATATTAAAAAGTAAGCTAAAGAGTATCTTCATTAGAATTGGCAAGGCCCATCTAAAATATTGTTTCCATTCTGGATCCGATTTTCATTATATGAATTGGAAACTTTACCTATGTGAGCCAAAAATAATAAGACCATACACTTCTCAACCCTGTTTTTAATATTGGCTACACTTGTGGCTTTTGTCTGATGTACTTTGTATAATTACGTTTTAGTAAGTATCTTTTTCTATGCTGGCCCATGCTCCCCTTTTTTTCTCATTTAGGTCTACTATAAAATAAAACATAAATCTATTATTTTCATCAAAACGTTTTCCTCTGATTTGACAAAATTGCGGATGTCCTGTAGTCATTTTATCTGGAGTGTTACAAATGTGTCGAAGTAAATTCTATCATTTTTTTCTGGCTCCTAACTACTATTCTACATTTATGCCCTAAAATGGTATGTTTGGCTCTATAATATTCTAATTAGTTCTTAAGTTTTAGGGTTGTGTATGTCTATATAGTAAGGATAAGACTAAGGGTTAGATTATGAGTGGAGCAGTTCTTTGCACTCGCACATTAACAACGCAAGAAGTACGTGCAGGCAGCACGCGTATTACAAATTGAAAGTAAAAAAATGTTTGCACGGGTGCTAACCCGACACACGCAAAAAGCCAAAGTCCGAATATCGCAACTGCATTAAAGTATTCCCCCAAAGACTTCAATGAAATGCAAAAAGTGGGGGGGAAACACCCAACAAGTTGCACAAATCCAATTGCGTTTTCTCTAGTGCGCTAACCCGACATGAAATATTAATATTTCACATTCTGTTAATGAGCTTAACCTCTTTGCAGGGATTACATAGCACTGTAGGGTTGCTCATGCTACATTACAATTTCTACTGAAATAGAGCATGACATTTTTGCATTACAATGTCCCTTTAATTGTATCTATTTTTGGACCTAAAGTAAGTTACTTGCCATGCTTATCATATTGATGCAGAAAACACACTATACTATAAAAATGTATTTTCTCATCTCTCTCAGAGAAGATATTCCTTGTGTTAGTTTAAGACCCATATCTTGAAAAGAAACATTGTTCCCAATTATATGCATAACACTCGCATTAATTCATGCATTTTATAGGAATTACAATCCCTTGACAGTAATTTTTTTGTAGCAACACATTTTACCATGAGAATCATACAGAAGTAGATTATTTACCTAATTTTTAATTTGTTGTTGCCTCTGCTTTATTGGTCATACAGATATAAATGGATTCCCAATGGTCAAAGGCATATCTGAATCCTTTAGTAAAACTTATCCAAATTTTTTTTCTCTCAACAGTCTATAGCAGTGGTTCTCAACCAAAGTGACCTCAAGGCCCGGTAAATTTTAGCTAGACATGTCCGGGGCCCAGTAGTTTATTTATTTATATATATATATATATATATATATATATATATATATATATATATATATATATATATATATATATATATATATATATATATATATAAATTAATTAGTGAGCAGCAGGGGCGGGCTGATCAGCCAGGCAAATAGGACCTGGGCCGAGGGACCAGCAAGTAGGGGGGCCCACAAATGGTATCTCCACGGATCTTGGTGCATTCCTTAAGCTAGAGTTTTCAGTTGCCCTATCAGTAACTAAGCAAATAAGTGTGGGTTTAGTGGGGGCCCTGGCAGGGGTCTGTTGCTGTGAGGGCCATGGAGTGTGGGGTCTGGCCCTGGAGGTTGGGTGCCCTTTCTCTGGCCCTTAATGTTGGGGGTCCTGGCTCTGTAGGATGAGGGGCCTGTTGGGGGCAGGGCAGGAAGGCTACCATGTACATTTGCATACCATTTAATACATTTTGGTCAGTGTGAGACAGTGTTCCTGGGGCCTTGATTGGTCTCAGTCTGCACCTGGTTTGCAGTGGGGTAAGAGTGTGCAGTGGGGGCATGACAGGTCAGGGCCCACCAGCAGGGCTATCACGGCCCGGTACTGGGCCACGGCCCGGCTGTTGAGAAACCAGGGTCTATAGGATCTAAATAGCTTCTCAATAAGTTTATTCAACATGCCCAATATACAGTAACATTTACATAATAAAAAAGGTCTGAATGGTTTCACTACATGGAATCCTTACTTAATTTTAAAAATGAGAGATATATTAGGTTAAAAAAATAAACTCTAAACAAATTTTAAGTAATACAAAAGGTCAGAAATCAAATTTGCACAGGTGCATTTCAATTTGAAATAGAAGCAAAAAACGACAGCATGTGAGACAGAGCTCTTTATTCAAGACAACATACAGTTGCCAGTGCAACCCAGCCTGTATTTTGTCAACATGAAATAAAAGTCCTATCACGCTGAAACTTCTTCTAAGTGTGTTAGAATAATTATAAATAAATGATCATAAAACCAGTTCTAACATATTTAGTTCCTGAAATATTCTGTATATTGTTTATGCATATATATGCTAATGAACATGGATTGATATTTTTTCCATAGGGACTAAAATGTACCTTTTAAGGACCAGTAAATACAATAGATTTGCATAATCAACAAATGCATGATAACAAGACAATACAATAGCACTTACTCTGAACTTCAAATGAGTAAATTTCCACTACCCCTGTACCATGTGACAGCTATCAGCCAATCACAAATGCATATACATATATTCTGTGAATTCTTGCACATGCTCAGTAGAAGCTGGTGACTCAAAAAGTGTAAATATAAAAGACTGCACTTTTTTTTTAATGGCTGTATATTTGAAAGTTATTTAAAATTACATGCTGTATATGAATCATTAAACTTTAATTTGACATGAGTGTCCCTTTAAATTTGTAGAAAAATCTCCCTCAGTCAAGTGTAAGAAAGTCATATCATTGTGTTAAAGTGTTTTCAATATTTCTTCAACAAATTGCACCTGGATTTAAGCTTCATGGTCCCCACAGAAACAGGTATAAAATGATTCTGACATTATTGTGGTAACATATGAGGTTTCATCAAGATTGGCGCTTGACATACTGGCTGCTCTTACAGATACAAGCGCTGTATCAGGGCACAGGCGAGATAAGATAGAAATCAAACATTCAGCTGCTGGAGGAAACCGGGGAACATTATTATATTTAAAAGCTAAGGAAAATATAATAAAAAGACAGCTGTGTCCCATTACCCATATATTATAGAGACTGCGACTGGAATGAGTTGAACTAAAATAACTGAAAATCCAAAGTGAGTGAACAGCAGAAAAATTTAAATCAAATACATTTTATATGTGACCACCCTTTGTCTTCAACACAGTATCAATTCCTCTAGGTACACTTACACACATAAGTTACTTAGGATCTAAGAACCATATTCTCATTTTATAGTTCACAATAAATTATGGAGAAATATATGTCAAGGTCAGACTTGTCAATCCTCCCATGAACTCTGTTTAGGACTGGAAAATCCACAGCTTTCAACTGAAGGAATTTCCAAAATCTGTAGCAATCATAAGACTAAGGAACACAAGAAGCCGGATTAGATAAACAAAACGTATGGGGGCTGGTTATAAGGAAGTAGGCAGACAGGATGCACCCAGTGGATGGAAAAGTGAATATAACACTCAGTACATGCAACTCAGTGGGTGATAGAGACTTATCATCCATTTCCAGGCATGGTGGTCTAAACTCATCTGAAGCACCAAGGTCTAGAGCTTCCTCAGATGTTATCTCTTTGTCATTTACAACTCTACTGTCGCATGTAAAAGATAACAGTGGTTGCAGAATGACTAATTGACACATACCGTTATACTGGGAATCCCCTCTACATCAGTGTATATAATCTCTGATCACACCAAGCTTTGTAAATGAAAACATGACAGTTCAACAGTTATTACGCATAACCTGTAGAATCTATTGGTGCTACACAAATAAATGATGATAATAATAATAATAATGCTAATAAAGGTAAACATGTTTAATTTTAACCCCTTGAGTGCTAACGACGGCTCTGAGCCGTCGCAGAGTTTCCCACTCTGGTGCTAACGACTACTCAGAGCCGTCGCTAGCACTCTCCCACCTTGAGGGAGATCTGGGGGCTCCCAACCGCTCCTACCCCAGCTATTGGACCTGCATTGTAACAGGCATCGCCGGGGCTTCACGTTTTGCGTGGTCACGTCACACGCAATGACGTGATGATGTCACCGCGCAATTTTATTAAAAATTGACAATACAAAGCATTAGGGAAAGGGGGCACGCTGCTTAGAAGCCTGTGTCTCAAGCATCTAAGCAGCTACAGACCCCCAATACCCACCGTTAGAAAGGTAATTACCTAACCTTTCCAACGGTGTAAGTCTTGGGGATCTGATAAAAAAAATACAAAAGTTAAAAAAACAAAGTAAAAAAAAAAAAAACCTTAAAGCACCAGTCAACACAATAGATTTGCATAAGCAACAAATGCAATATAAAAAGACAATGCAATAGCACTTAGTCTGAACTTCAAATGAGTAGTAGATTTTTTTTCTGACAATTTTAAAAGTTATGTCTTTTTCCACTCCCCCTGTACCATGTGACAGCCATCAGCCATTCACAAATGCATACACACTTATTCTTGCACATGCTCAGTAGGAGCTGGTGACTCAAAAAGTTTAAATATAAAAAGACTGTGCACATTTTGTTAATGGAAGTAAACTGGAAAGTTGTTTAAAATGGCATGCTCTATCTGAATAATAAAAGTTTAATTTTGAGTGAGTGTCCCTTTAAATTACCTTAGCACCCAGGTGGGAAAGTGCTTAGCACTCAAAGGGTTAAACTGAAAAAAAAAAGGGGGAAAAAAAAGGAGGGGCAAGCCTGACAAAAGAAAGTTTTTTTTTTTGTTTATTTTTAAAGAACACAAAACAGGCAACATTGTCTAAATATCTTCTTTTATATACAAAAATGCCTTTAAATACGGCTCATAATCAACATATGTATAACAAAGACAATGCAATAGCACTTAATTCTCATTTCAGGCGCCCCTTTATCATGTGACAGCCATTACCCAATTACAGACTCATATGTATACACTATAACCCTTGCACATGCTAAATAGGAGCTGGTGCCTCATAAAGTGTGCGGATAAAACAACAAAATTTGCTAATAGAAGTAAATTAAAAAGATTCTTAAAATTGCATGTTGTGTCTGAATCATGAAAATTTAAGTTTAACTTTAGGGTCTTTTTAGAGGTGAAGTGAACTCAGACATGCTCTGGGTAGGAATATCCTGACGGCCTGATACAACATAGATAAGGCAGGCGACTGTTTACAACAGATAAGGAATTAGGCAGGCTATAGAGACCAAGCAATGCATTTTTTATCAAATTTCTATGCAAATGTAATAAAACATCTGCTTTTATTATCTTGTGCTACAAGGAACTCCCACTGAGTTCTTTAATGAATGGAGCCCAAAAGCAAACAGAGTGCACTTTACTCTTACAAAGGCTGGAGCTCTTTGCTTGTAAAAGAGATAACCTAGGTGTGGTGTTTAGTCACGCTGGCATATTATCAGATTCATTCTTTAGCTTACATGCCCGATACCTTATCCAAAACGGTTGCCTTACACTTGAAATTATGATAAAATTGTGCTACAGATTGACTAGGCAACATATTAATATCAAGAAGAATGAGGCACAGTGAGTAAAAACCATATAAAGGGAAGTTCTGCAAAAAGATAGCTTCTTCTAACCAAGCCAGAAGTACTCTGCTTCTGTGGTTATTTATCGAAATGAATAAAGCATAAGAGGTGGATTTTTTTTCGCTAACAGGAAACACACAGTGATACAAAAAAAACTAACTATAAAAATGCTAAAAAGCCTCTGTTGAACTATTTGTTGTGCCCAGTTCACTCCCACCATTGCTTGCAAATGTTCTAAGCATGCGCTGTTAGTAGCGATGCCATATCAGCATCCTGCATGGGAGGCTTATTGTCGTATGCTTTTTATAAGAAAAAGGAAAAATTAAACAAAGGAAGAAAAACATAAAAAGATAAACATTTTTAATATGTAATTTTTATACTTAAATATGGTAATATCTAAAATAGGGAAAAATGCTGATAACATTTTAATTTATGGGTTAAATTTATTATAAGGTACAGTATACAACAATCTTTATATACGTGCATGTAACACTCACTACTATAAAGAAAAGTATGCACAGATACGGATATAAAAACCCAGTATGAAACCATTAAAAACGTATATAGAAGCTCCCAGTTTAGCACTGTTGATGAGATTAGGCTGAGACGCCCACTGAAAGGGTTTGGAAAAGCAGGAAGAGCAAACACTCCCCCCTCCCCTGCATATGAAAAGACCCATTACACAACCAGGAATCTGTAGACATCAGTATACATCTAAAACTTTGGGGCTTGGTTAGTAGTCTGAAAATTAGCATAATGTTATTTATTTTATTTTTTTTAAAAAAGCAAAAAACTATACAATTTTACAAAAACCTTCCCAGATGGGCTATACAAATGGGTCATCTACTAAACATTTATGCAAAGAAAAATCTAGTGTTTTGTACTCAAATTCTCTTTTGGTATGTGTCTGTAGTCTTTATCTATGTGATGTTCAAACCTTGTCAATACTTGATATTTCCTAAATGTATAATTCCACTAATGTTATAACCCCAGCCTCCTCCAAATTCTATTGTCTGTTTTCTTCACTTATCTCACCCTGAATCAAATTTCCCCAATTGGCCTTTTGACTGTCTTTGATCATGTCATTAATTAATTTATTGCAATCTGCTGAATACTCTGGCCTATAAATGTAACACTGCTATGGGGAAGTATTGCAGGTTTAGATAGCAGTATTGTAACATCATATGTTCCCATCTCTTAAAGGGACACTGAACCCAATTTTTTTCTTTCATGATTCAGATAGAGCATGCAATTTTAAGCAACTTTCTAATTTACTTCTATTATCAATTTTAATTTGTTCTCTTGCTATCTTTATTTGAAAAAGAAGGCATCTCAGCTAAGGAGCCAGCAAATGTTTGATTCAGGACCATGGACAGCACTTGTTTATTGGTGCTGACCAATCAGCAAGGACAACCCAGGTTGTTCACCAAAAATGGGCCGGCATCTAAACTTACATTCTTGCTTTTCAAATAAACATACCAAGAGAATGAAGAAAATTTGATAATAGGAGTAAATTAGAAAATTGTTTAAAAATGCATGCTCTATGTGAATCACGAAAGAAAATTTTTGAGTACAGTGTCCCTTTAAGTGAACATTTATAAGTGAGGCATTAACAATTAGGAAAAAAATTATACAAGAATTGAACAAGGGATAAGTCAACTTCTTTTGTAACACTGTGTTTTATCCACTGTTTGCTTAGTTTTTAATAATGCTCAATATCTTCACATTCCTTTTTGCTACATTTGTCTCTATAACAAACTTCTTTATTCTATTATACCTTCCCCTCACCACCTGAAATGTTCATTATAACTTACTTTTGTATTCATGAATTTCATACATTCCTAAAAACTCTCTCTCCCCCTTGCACTTCATCCCAAAAACTCTGATTACTGCAAATCTGCATCTCATCTCATGTCACTCTCCCTCTTGCTCATACTAGCTGCTGGTGATATCTCCCCTAATCCTGGTCCCCCACAACTTCCTAGTCTTGCACATCCATGTGTGCCTTTCAATAGACTTCAAAAACAAAACTCTGGTAACCCTAATCTCATTCCTCTTGCATCTAAAGCCACCACCCCCTTCACTTGCGCACTCTGGAACTCTCGCTCTGTTTGCAACAAGCTCACTTCAATTCATGACCTCTTTATCTCCCACTCTCTCATCCTTCTGGCTCTTACTGAAACCTGGCTCTCTGCTTCAGACACAGCATCCACTGCTGCACTGTCACATGGGGGTCTCCACTTCAGCCACACTCCTAGGTCTGGAAATAGACAAGGAGGTGGTGGTGGTATTTAATTTCCTCTTGTTGCACTTTTCAACAAATACAGCCCTTCTCTTTCCTTACATTTTCATTTGAAGCACACATTATTTGTTTATTCTATCCCGTCTATATGTATTGCAGTCATATACTGCCCCCCTGGCTCCTCAACTCAACTCAATTTTAAGATCACTTTGCTGCCTGGCTTCCTTATTTCCTTTCTTTAGACACTCCTGCCCTCATTCTTGGTGACTTCAACATTCCTCTTGACAATCCCACTGCCTCCTCTGCAAAACAACTTTTGCAACTCACTTCCTCTTTCGGCCTGTCACAATGGACCTGACTCTCAAACTCACAAAAATGGTCACTCTCTCGATCTGATTTTCAGCTATAGATGCACTCTCTCAAATTTCATAAACTCCCTTTTTCCTCTTTCTGACCATCATCTCCTCACTCGCAACATCACATCCCTCCCTACAACTCCCCCTCCCTCTGCCCCTCACACCAAACTTCACAAAAGCACTGTCATTTGATCAGCAACAGCTCGCTAGCTCTCTGGAACCTCTCCTCTCTTCCATTTTTTTTTCCTGCCCTGACCAATCTATCTGCCACTATAACTCCACCCTTACATCTGTCACTGACAATCTGGCCCCACCTACCATAGCTCAGAAGCCACACTCTCATCCTCAGCCCTGGTATACTTCTCTGACACGGTACCTACACAGATGTTCCCGTACTGCTGAGCGACACTGGAGAAAATTTCGGAGTTCAGCTGACTTTCTTCACTACAACTTCATCTTGAACTCCTACTATTCTGCCCTTAATCTTTATAAAGCAACAATACTTCTCTACTCTTTCTTCTAACTCAAAACGTCTGTTTTCCATGTACAATACTCTTCTCCGCCCACGCCCACCTCCTAATACAACTTCTCTCTCAGCTCAAGATATTGCCAGCCACTTCAATAACAAAATTGACTCCATCAGATATGAAATCAGCTCTCAACATACTACCAATCTCCCATCCCTTCAAAAGCACACAATCATCCAAAACCCAAATTGGCATAAATTTAGCTCTTTTGCCCCTGTTACTGAGGAAGAAGTTTCTGCCCTTATACTGTCCTCCCACCTCACTACCTGTTCCCTCGACCCCATCCCCTCACAGCTACTCCCCTCCCTATCTTCTACTCCCTAAAACATGCACTTGTCACACCTATCCTCAAACAAACCTTCTCTCGATCCAACCTCCACATCCAACTACCGCCCTACTCACTCTTGCCTCAAAGCTCCTTGAAAAGCTAGTATATGCACGTCTATCTCATTTCCTTACACTAAACTCTCTTCTTGACCCAGTGCAATCTAGATTTTGTCCCTATCACTCCACAGAGACAGCATTTGTCAAGGTTACCACTTCTCTCTGCTTATCCTCCTTGATCTGTCTGCAGCCTTTGACACTGTTGACCACCCTTTTTTGCTCCAAACCCTCCAATCCTCCTGCAACACAGCTCTCTAGTGGTTCTCTTCCTATCTAACTGTACCTTTAGTGTAGCCTTCTCTGGAGCATCTTCTACCCTGTTATCACTTTCTGTTGGGGTACCTCAAGGCTTGGTCCCCTTCTCTTTTTCAATCTACACATCATTATTAAGTTCCTTAATAAAGTTCCATGAGTTTCAATACCATTTGTATGCAGAAGACACCCAAATCTATCTCTCTGCACCAGACCTACCTCCTTCCTTACTAACCCGTGTCACTGCCTTTCTCATATCTCATCTTGGATGTCCTCTCACTACCTTAAGCTAAATCTCTCCAAAACTGAACTCATTTTTTCCCCTTCCTCCAAAATATCCACCCCCCAATTTTCTATAACTGTTGATAATTCCATCATTACTCCTACCCCGCATGCCAGATGTCTTGGGGTCACACTTGACTCAGACCTTTCTTTCACTCCTCACATTGTCCTTGGCTAAAGCTTGCCGCTTCCACCTTAAAAACACCTCTAAAATTAGACATTTCCTTACACAAGACACAACTAAGATTTTAATCTCTCTCATCCTTTTCATCCAAGCCATGTTTTATTATCATGGTACAGTATGCACGGTTTAGTAGCTCATAGGCATAAGTATGTATGTCTGTTTTTATGTCTGTTGAAGAGCTCTGATGTGTTAGTGTTAGAATATATACTTTATTTACTAATACAGCGTGCGCACTTACTGCATGTGGGAGTAAAAAATCTATTAGCATCTTATCCACTATTGGTCTGGTCATTGACTCGCACACAACACAGAGAGGGAGTTTTTTTTATTCATCAAAAACATAATTTATGCTTACCTGATAAATTCCTTTCTTCTGTTGTGTGATCAGTCCACGGGTCATCATTACTTCTGGGATATAACTCCTCCCCAACAGGAAATGCAAGAGGATTCACCCAGCAGAGCTGCATATAGCTCCTCCCCTCTACGTCACTCCCAGTCATTCGACCAAGAATCAACGAGAAAGGAGAAACCAAGGGTGAAGTGGTGACTGGAGTATAATTTAAAAGATATTTACCTGCCTTAAAACAGGGCGGGCCGTGGACTGATCACACAACAGAAGAAAGGAATTTATCAGGTAAGCATAAATTATGTTTTCTTCTGTTATGTGTGATCAGTCCACGGGTCATCATTACTTCTGGGATACCAATACCAAAGCAAAAGTACACGGATGACGGGAGGGATAGGCAGGCTCATTATACAGAAGGAACCACTGCCTGAAGAACCTTTCTCCCAAAAATAGCCTCCGAAGAAGCAAAAGTGTCAAATTTGTAAAATTTGGAAAAAGTATGAAGCGAAGACCAAGTTGCAGCCTTGCAAATCTGTTCAACAGAGGCCTCATTCTTAAAGGCCCAAGTGGAAGCCACAGCTCTAGTAGAATGAGCTGTAATTCTTTCAGGAGGCTGCTGTCCAGCAGTCTCATAGGCTAAACGAATTATGCTACGAAGCCAGAAGGAGAGAGAGGTAGCCGAAGCCTTATGACCTCTCCTCTGACCAGAGTACACGACAAACAGGGAAGACGTTTGTCGAAAATCCTTAGTTGCCTGCAAGTAGAACTTGAGGGCACGAACTACATCCAGATTGTGTAGAAGACGTTCCTTCTTTGAAGAAGGATTTGGACACAAGGATGGAACAACAATCTCTTGATTGATATTCCTGTTAGTGACTACCTTAGGTAAGAACCCAGGTTTAGTACGCAGAACTACCTTGTCTGAGTGAAAAATCAGATAAGGAGAATCACAATGTAAGGCTGATAACTCAGAGACTCTTCGAGCCGAGGAAATAGCCATTAAAAACAGAACTTTCCAAGATAACAATTTTATATCAATGGAACGTACTGTGCCTCAAAGAAGCACTAAACGATTAAATGACAGTTGAAATAATGAACTGAAAGACAGTTATAGCATCAATCCTTAAAAACAACACAACTTTTAGCAAAGGTTTGTTCCCATTAGTAAAGTAACAATAATTAAATTTGAAAATAAAAATTACAGAGCAACGTTTTTAATCACAGTCAATATATAAGTCTCACAGCTCTGCTGAGAGAATCTACCTCCCTCCAAAGAAGTTTGAAGACCCCTGAGTTCTGTTAGAGATGAACCGGATCATGCAGGAAATACAAGAGTAACTGACTGGAAATTTTTGATGCGTAGCAAAGAGCGCCAAAAACGGCCCCTCCCCCTCACACACAGCAGTGAGAGAGAAACGAAACTGTCACAATTAAAACAAGCAACTGCCAAGTGGAAAATAATGCCCAAATATTTGTTCACTCAGTACCTCAGAAAATGCAAACGATTCTACATTCCAGCAAAAACGTTTAACATGATAAATACCTATTAAAAGGTTTAGTGTACTTTTAACAGAGTAATTCCGGTGAAATACCATCCCCAGAATACTGAAGTGTAGAGTATACATACATGTCATTATAATGGTATGGCAGGATTTTCTCATCAATTCCATTCAGAAAATAAAAACTGCTACATACCTCAATGCAGATTCATCTGCCCGCTGTCCCCTGATCTGAAGCTTTTACCTCCCTCAGATGGCCGAGAAACAGCAATATGATCTTAACTACTCCGGTTAAAATCATAGTAAAAAACTCTGGTAGATTCTTCTTCAAACTCTGCCAGAGAGGCAATAACACGCTCCGGTGCTATTGTAAAATAACAAACTTTTGATTGAAGTTATAAAAACTAAATATAATCACCATAGTCCTCTCACACATCCTATCTAGTCGTTGGGTGCAAGAGAATGACTGGGAGTGACGTAGAGGGGAGGAGCTATATGCAGCTCTGCTGGGTGAATCCTCTTGCATTTCCTGTTGGGGAGGAGTTATATCCCAGAAGTAATGATGACCCGTGGACTGATCACACATAACAGAAGAAAGTTTATTTTTAATGCCAGTGTGATCATATATTAGGTTTTTTTATGTATAACTCAATTAGCTGTGTGTTTTTTTTGTATGTACACGTGTTCTTTAAGAAGCAGAAACTGCTTCTCTTGCTTCTTTACCACCACAAAGACAGCGAGATCAGTCACCCAGACACTTGTTGTTTCAAAATGATTGACACACACACAGAATAAATTTCTTGTGTAATGTTAAACATCGCACCTCTCTGCAGCACCACAAGTGGTAATTGCACTCTCTACTTGCAAACCTGTCTACCTGCAATTATGATAAATCTTGCCCTGTATAATTGTATGTCCCCTAAGCAATTTATGTATTTAAAAAAAAATGTACCTTTAAAGTGAACTCTCCATCCTATACAAATAGAGAACAGTAAAACCCATATAACTAGAGTTGCCAGCTGTCCTCTTCAAAAATACTGGACACACTCTAGATGACGGAACACGATGATAGATGAGGTCACACAATGCCCCCCCCCCCCCAAAAAAAAAAAAAGCTCACACTCTTAATCCAACCATGTATATTTTTAACAACTAAACCGTCATTTACCCCTTGGCTGCTATTAACATACAAATCTATTTTACCTATGGTTGCCAGTAACACATGTAAACAATAGTGATCTGACCCCTTTGTCTACTTTGTACTGCTTCATATTAGTAATGCAATGAGACACAGTAGATATTTTACATTTAGCTAAAACTCAGGAACTTAAAAAAAACTGGGCATTTAAGTGTCCAGTATTTTTGTGAAGATTTTACTAGACAGCCTGCTAAAACACTGGACTGTGCGATTGACTACTGGACACCTGGCAGCCCTACACATAACTGTGAAAATTAGGGGAAAGGGACAACATTTTAATTTCTTTAAAAGACAAAGGCCTAGTTTCCAAAGAGGTGGTAACGTTTTGTAAATGGTGGTAACATAAAAAATCTCCATAGACTTTAATGGAGACAAATGTTTTTAATCACCCCTTCCACAATTTACAAGGCCAAAGTTGACCACATGCAAGCAAGCAGGAAGTGATCTGACAGGTCGTAACACTGAAAATCTTGTCTTGTGCACTGTGTTTGCACTTCCTGTTTCAAAAAGAACTGTGTCTGCATCATTGTTCGAATAACAAACCAAGTATAAAAAAGGAAATAGATTTGAAAAGGACCTATAAAATCTAGCAAATGTGTATTAAAATAAAGTGCTGCTATTTACTGAATAAATTAGTGGCTTGTACAATTTCATTAAAAAGGAGATAAAAGAGCTAAATACTCTGTTATATGCAAGTAACTGTGCAAAATAAAATGCTCTATTTTTTTTCTGACAACTTTAAAAATGAAGTCTATTTACACTCCCCCCTGTATCATGTGAAAGCCACCGGCCAATCACAAATGCATATAAGTATATTTTGCGAAGTCTTGCACATGCTCACTAGGAGCTGCTGACTCAAAAAGTAAATATAAAAAGACTGTGCACATTTTGTTAATGAAAGCAAATTCTAAAGTTTAATTTTGACTTGAATGTCCCTTTAAACAACTTTGCACTTTACTTTTACTATCTTTCAATTCTCTGATCTTTGTTAAAGGGACATTATATACTCATAAATGTTTTGTAGATCTATTTAAATAGCCCATAAAGTTTTTTTTTTTGTTTTGTTTTGTTTTAAATGTATAGTTTTGCTTATTTTTAGATAACATTGCTCTGATTTTCAGACTCCTAGCCAAGCCCCAAAGTTTTATGTGAATACCATCAGATACCTACTCCAGCTTGCTCCTGTTTGTGTAAAGGGTCTTTTCATATGCAAAAAAAGGGGGAGGGGGGAGTGTCTTATTTGCCACTTGCAGTGGGCTTTCCAGCTACCTTTTCAACAGAGCTAAACTGAGAGCTTCTAAGTACGTTTTTAAACAGTTTTATACTGGATTTTTATATCAGTATCTGTGCATATTATTTTTTATAGTAGTGTCTATTACATGCAGTTATATGAAAATTGGTGTATACTGTCCCTTTAAACAGTTTACTTAGGAAGGTTCAGGAGCAGCAATGATGCACTGCTGGGAGCTATGTGTTGATTGGTGTCTAGATTACATATGCCTCTTGTCAATGGTTCCCAAAATGTGTTCAGCTAGCTCTCAGTAGTGCATTGCTGCTCCTGAGACTACTTTTCTATAAAGAATACCAAGAGAACAAAACATTTGATAATAGAATTAAATTTTAAACATTTTTAAAATGGTATGTTTTATCTGAATCATGAATAGTTTTATTTTACTGCCCCTTTAATTTAAATTTGTCAAACCCTGCTCTAGAACTATATGAGCAAGTATATACAAAACATTTCATTGTTGTAATAAAAAGCACCAAGCAGTTAGTTATACTTAATAGAATTCATTTATCATTATAAAAGATTTTACCATTATTTTTTTTTATATACTTAATTTGTGTAGGGTCCATTACGTCCTGTCACAGCTCCACAAGGGGGTGGGGTATTTACAGGAAGGCATATCTATCTAGATGGCATAAATCTTCTAGAGAAACATGAGCTGGTTTACTATTCAGTGAACACTTGATTAAAAGGAGGTCACTTTCACAGAAGAGATTACTAGTGTAAAGCATAATTATGTTTGGTTATGCTGCCTTACTGTCATGGAAAGCTTGTGCAGGGAATGAGTGTTGGGGAGGGGATTTGCTTATCTTATAAATTGCATGGATGCCTGTATCACTCCCTCTTTTGTTCCTGTCCGGCCAAGAGAGGTCCCCCCCCCCCACCTGTTGTTAATAATATTGAAATTTTGTTTACAGGTATTAGTGGGGCACTGAGGATTCGGCAAACATTAGGGTGGCTTTAGGACTTTGGCAGGAGCATGCCTAACCAGTTGCTGGTTATAAGACCAAAGTGTTAAAGTTTTGGCTTCCCCTTGGTGATGTTTGTTGCTGCGTATTACATCTATAGGGCCCTTAAGGTTTGAAGCTAGGTGAGGGATAATACTACCAGCTTGCGCAGCGAGGTCACAGCCTAACAATTTTTCTGGCTTCCGTAAGAATGTGGTCGAGCTAATGGGAGGGGCATGATGTCACAAGTCGAAGCTTGGGGCGCCTCTCCCTGCGGGCCTGCTGACCTAGAAATCCCGGTCGGATGATGCCAACCCACTTGAAGGGCAGTGCTCAGCAGGGGCATTGCAGCACTTGAACTTTGGCCGTGGACCTCTAACGCTTGTTGTTGCAGCTATTAAGTTAGCTATTTCTTAGGGCCTCAGATGCCGCCACCTAGCTTTAAATTATAGAACAATTTTTTGGTACCTGGTTATTTTAATAAACGCGATCTTGTTCCATGGTCTTATACTTCCAACTGGTGTCTGTGTGTTTATTGGGTAAGGTGTGAAGGGAGGCAATGGCGATTATACCCTTAAGAACGCATGTCTGCTCCCTTACGTAATTATAGGCAGTGGCTACACTGAGAATTTCTAAGTGCTCATTTTGCAAGAAAAGTTGTGTTTTGGTTTTTTTTGTTGGTTTTTTTAATGTTTACTTTGAGATATATATATATATATATATATATATATATATATATATATATATATATATATATATATATATATATATATATATATATATATACACACACATATATATATATATATATATATATATATACATATACATACAAACACACTTTTTTATTGGACTAACTATACATTTATAAGATGACAAGCTTTCGGAAGAGTTCCTTCCTTTATCAAGTCTGAAGCAATACTGACCAATTCAATGGAATTTACAGATTATATCTTAAAACACAGAATAGCTAAGAAGACAGAAAGTGCAGGGAGAGGGGGAGGTGTCGTAAAAATCATGAGGGGGCTTAGGTATCAGGCAGCCAGTGTCCAGTATAGGAGAACAGACAGGGGAAATATATAGCTATACATAGAGCATATACTGACATTAAGTTATATATCCACATTGAATCAATATCTATAAAGATGTGAAATTATATATACAGGGGGAATACAAAAGTTAAAAAAAAGACAAAAGTGTGGACATAGGCTTACCTGTGTACCTATGTGTAAAGAATGTGTAATATACAATGTAATTGACTAAATGAAAGTACATTACAAAAAATGTTGATAATGTGTTAAGAATCCAGAGTCCACATTTAGTCCAGAATTAAACAAGTTGAAGTGCATTATCATTTTTATTTCAAAGGTTTTTCTTTTCATGGTGTTTTTGAACGTGCCTCTGAGAATTTTGATTTTAAGGTTTTGGATGGAGTGGTCAGGTTGGGTGAAATGGTGACCAACAGGGGTGCAGTATTTTGTTTCACAGTGGTTTTTGATTGAGTGTCTGTGTAAGTTCACCCGAAGGTGGTTTTTGGCTTGTTTCTCCAATATAGCATCCCACTTCACATGCAGTGCAATGTATCATGTATACCACATTTGCAGATATACATGAATATGCCCCTTTAATGTTATAGGATTTATTATTGTGATTTGCTGTGCTGCTTTCACAAACGTGTTGACACAGTTTGCAGAGAGCTTTATAGCAGCACTTGGTTCCATTCTGAGTGTTCTTTTTCTCAAGGGGTAGCTTCCTATGTACTAGTTTCTGCTTTAGGTTAGGTGGTTGTCTGTATGCCAGGATTGTATGCCAGGAATTTGCTCAGATACCAAGGACCGTGACAAACACCTCATCACACTGTCCCAATCATTCAGAGAAAAAGGTTACAAAACAAGGATTATAAATAAAATAATTAACTCTGCCCTCAATACTTCACATGAACACTTATTTATTTATTTTTATTTATAAAATATTTTACCAGGAAGGATACATTGAGATTTCTCTCGTTTTCAAGTATGTCCTGGGTCCACTTACTACAATACAGGGAGAAGAAAAACATATCACGTATCCCACTAGTAGTCAAATACAACCCTGCTGTGGAAGGGATACGATAAATCATAAAAGATTTACAGCCACTACTCCTAGAGGATCCCACACTCAATTTTTTTTCCAAAACCCCCAATCCTGGCACTCAGACAACCACCCAACCTAAAACAGAAACTGTTACATAGGAAGCTACCCCTTGAGAAAAAGAACACTCAGAATGGAACCGAGTGCTGCTATAAAGCTCTCTGCAAACTGTGTCAACACGTTTGTGAAAGCAGCACAGCAAATCACAATAATAAATCCTATAACATTAAAGGGGCATATTCATGTATATTTGCAAATGTGGTATACATGATACATTGCACTGCATGTGAAGTGGGATCCTATATTGGAAAAACAAGCCAAAAACTGCACCTTCGGATAAACTTACACAGACACTCAATCAAAAACCATTGTGAAACAAAATACTGCACCCCTGCTGGTCACCATTTCACCCAACCTGACCACTCCATCCAAAACCTCAAAATCAAAATTCTCAGAGACAACTTCAAAAAAACAATTGAAAAAAAAAAACCTTTGAAATCAAAATGATAATGCACTTCAACTTGTTTAATTCTGGACTAAATGTGGACTCTGGATTCTTAACACATTATCAAATTTTTTTGTAATGTACTTTCATTTAGTCAAATTACATTGTATATTCCACATTCTTTATGCATAGGTACACAGGTAAGCCTATGTCCACACTTTTGTCTTTTTTAACTTTGGTATCCCCCCTGTATATACAATTTCACATCTTTATAGATATTGATTCAATGTGGATATATAACTTCATGTCAGTATATGCTCTATGTAAAGCTATATATTTCCCCTGACTGTTCTCCTACACTGGACACTGTCTGCCTGTTACCTAAGCCCCCCTCATGATTTTTATGACACCTCCTCCTCTCCCTGCACTTTGTCTTCTTAGCTATTCTGTGTTTTAAGATATAATCTGTAAATTCCATTGAATTGGTCAGTATTGCTTCAGACTTGATAAAGGAAGGAACTCTTCCGAAAGCTTGTCATTTTATAAATGTATAGTTAGTCCAATAAAGTATCATTGCTCAATGCAATACTTTTGTGATTTTGATATCTAAATCTCTGGACTAACACGGTTACTCCAATATATATATATATATATATATATATATATACATACATACATACATACACACACACTCTCTCTCATATCCCTTTAATACCAATTTAATCATACTGAGAGTGACTATGTACAATGGCCTCTGGGATACTACTGATTGGAACAGCTGAAAATCCACAAGAGCACGCCACGCCCTACTAGTTGAAAACCAGTGGAATATATACAATTTCTTGTCATTTCAGGGCTCTGCAAATTGTTATTCATTAACAAAGTTCAAAAGATTTCTACTGATAAGAACATTTGGCTTCTAAACAATGAATCTAAGGCCATAAAGTGTAGATAGTGCCCTTTATACAGTAAAGCAGTAAAAGGTGCATTTTTATTTACCATTTTCCAGGGAATTCAGTTTAACTATTCACCAAAACATATCTTTTTTTTTTTCTAAATGGCCTGGATATCTAATTACCATAAATAAACACTATGATAACAAATAATTGACATAAGAAAAGCCTAACTAAATCAGTGTTTGAAGACCTCCCACAGAAAGTTACCGTGATCTATCTGAGGTTCCCCAGCTCTGATTCTATGATTATATTAAATGTTTATTGTTAGTGTAAGACAGGGTCATCTAACACAGTGTTTTTCAACCAGTGTGCCGTGAGAGCTCCTCAGGTGTGCCATGGCAGACTGACAACAGTGTGACATATTTTTTAAACTTTGCTTGTTTTTTACTCCCAGTGCAGGGGTAGTTTGTAGGAGGCATGGCATAACAGCACAATACATACAGTATGTGTGTGTTTGTGTGTATGTGTATATATATATATATATATATGCTGTATTAGGCTACAATGTGTGATTTTTTTTAAATTTTGGGATGGTGGTGTGCCACAGGATTTTTTAATGTAAAAAAGTGTGCCATGGCAAAAAAAAGGTTAAAAATCACTGATCTAACATACTTAAAAGGACCACTTAATGCAGTAGAATTTCATAATTAACAAGTGCATAATAAAAAGACAGATTTAATACCTAGGGGCCTAGTTATCAAGCCGTCAACCTCAAATACGCTGGAATTCCGCAGCGTATTTGTGGCGAGGCTGATTCGCCTTAGTTATCAAAGGCTACGGACCGGCAAAAGTAGATTCTTACGTCACTCCAGATGTTCAGCACACAATCTGACTACTTTTGCTAGTTATCAAAAAACTAGCAGGTACGCTCGGCACTTTTCCGGCCCATCGTACCTGGTTTTCAAACCGCCACCCTGGAGGCGGCGGATCCCATAGGAATCAATAGGAGTCTGACCATAGCGAAAGTACAAGTTCGCTGCTGCCAGATATCCCATTGATTCCTATGGGAGATGTCTACACCTAACACCCTAACATGTACCCCGAGTCTAAACACCCCTAATCTGTCCCCCCTACACCGCCGCAACTAAATAAAGTTATTACCCCCTAAACCGCCGCTCCCGGAGCTCACCGCAAGCTACTCTACACATATTGACCCCTAAACCGCCGCTCCCGGAGCCCACCGCCACTGTAATATATGTATTAACCCCTAAACCTAAGTCTAACACTAACCCTAACACCCCCTAACTTAAATATTAATTAAATAAATCTAAATAATATTTCTATTATGAACTAAATTAATCCTATTTGAAACTAAATACTTACCTTTAAAATAAACCCTAATATAGCTACAAAATAAATAATAATTATATTGTAGCTATCTTAGGATTTATTTTTATTTTACAGGCATCTTTCAATTTATTTTAACTAGGTACAATAGCTATTAAATAGTTATTAACTATTTAATAGCTTACCTAGCTAAAATAAAGAGAAATTTACCTGTAAAATAAAAACTAACCTAAGTTACAATTACACATAACACTACACTATACTTTAATAAATTATTCCTATTTAAAACTAAATACTTACCTGTAAAATAAACCCTGAGATAGCTACAATGTAATTAATAATTACATTGTAGCTATTTTAGGGATTATATTTATTTTACAGGTAACTTTGTATTTATTTTAGCTAGTTAGAATAGTTATTAAATAGTTATTAACTATTTAATAACTACCTAGCTAAAAGAAATACAAAATTACCTGTAAAATAAATCCTAACCTAAGTTACAATTAAACCTAACACTACACTATCATTAAATAAATTAACTACAAATAACTACAATTAAATACAATTACATAAACTAACTAAAGTACAAAAAATAAAAAAGCTAAGTTACAAAAAATAAAAAAAATAGGTTACAAACATTTAAAAAATATTACAACAATTTTAAGCTACTTACACCTAATCTAAGCCCCCTAATAAAATAAACCCCCCCAAAATAAAAAAATGCCCTACCCTATTCTAAATTAAAAAAGTTCAAAGCTCTTTTACCTTACCAGCCCTTAAAAGGGCCTTTTGTGGGGGCATGCCCCAAAGAATTCAGCTCTTTTGCCTGTAAAAGAAAAATACAACCCCCCCAACATTAAAACCCACCACCCACATACCCCTAATCTAACCCAAACCCCCATTAAAATAACCTAACACTAATCCCCTGAAGATCATCCTACCTTGAGTCGTCTTCACTCAGCTGAGCAGCGATGGAACCGAAGAGGAGACCCGGAGCAGCAGAAGTTATCCTCCAAGCGGCGCTGAAGAAATCTTCCATCCGATGAAGTGATCCTCCAAGCGGCGCTGAAGAAGTCTTCCATCCGAGCGATGTCATCTTCCAAGCGGCGCTGAAGAAGTCTTCCATCCGAGCGATGTCATCTTCCAAGAGGCGCTGAAGAAGTCTTCTATCCGGGCGATGTCATCTTCCAAGAGGGGTCTTCAATCTTCATCCCGCCGACGCGGAACATCCTTCTTTCCCGACGGACTAACGACGAATGAAGGCTCCTTTAAGGGACGTCATCCAAGATGGCGTCCCTTCAATTCCGATTGGCTGATAGAATCCTATCAGCCAATCGGAATTAAGGTAGGAAAGATCTGATTGGCTGATTGAATCAGCCAATCAGATTCAAGTTCAATCCGATTGGCTGATCCAATCAGATTGAGCTCGCATTCTATTGGCTGATCGGAACAGCCAATAGAATGCAAGCTCAATTTGATTGGCTGATTGGATCAGCCAATCGGATTGAACTTTGAATCTGATTGGCTGATTCAATCAGCCAATCAGATTTTTCCTACCTTAATTCCGATTGGCTGATAGAATCCTATCAGCCAATCGGAATTGAAGGGACGCCATCTTGGATGATGTCCCTTAAAGGAGCCTTCATTCGTCGGTAGTCCGTCTGGAAAGAAGGATGTTCTGCGTCAGCGGGATGAAGATTGAAGACCCCGCTTGGAAGATGACATCGCCCGGATAGAAGACTTCTTCAGCGCCTCTTGGAAGATGACATCGCCCGGATGGAAGACTTCTTCAGCGCCGCTTGGAGGATCACTTCATTGGATGGAAGATTTCTTCAGTGCCGCTTGGAGGATAACTTCTGCCGCTCCGGGTCTCCTCTTCGGTTCCATCGCTGCTCGGCTGAGTGAAGACAACTCAAGGTAGGATGATCTTCAGGGGATTAGTGTTAGGTTATTTTAAGGGGGGTTTGGGTTAGATTAGGGGTATGTGGGTGGTGGGTTTTAACCCCTTAATGACCACAGCACTTTTCCATTTTCTGTCCGTTTGGGACCAAGGCTATTTTTACATTTTTGTGGTGTTTGTGTTTAGCTGTAATTTTCCTCTTACTCATTTACTGTACCCACACATATTATATACCGTTTTTCTCGCCATTAAATGGACTTTCAAAATATACCATTATTTTCATCATATCTTATAATTTACTATAAAAAATATTATAAAATATGAGGAAAAAATGGAAAAAAACACACTTTTTCTAACTTTGACCCCCAAAATCTGTTACACATCTACAACCACCAAAAAACACCCATGCTAAATAGTTTCTAAATTTTGTCCTGAGTTTAGAAATACCCAATGTTTACATGTTCTTTGCTTTTTTTGCAAGTTATAGGGCCATAAATACAAGTAGCACTTTGCCATTTCCAAACCACTTTTTTTCAAAATTAGCGCTAGTTACATTGGGACACTAATATCTTTCAGGAATCTCTGAATATCCATTGACATGTATATATTTTTTTTTAGAAGACACCCCAAAGTATTGATCTAGGCCCATTTTGGTATATTTCATGCCACCATTTCACCGCCGAATGCGATCAAATAAAAAAATTATTTTACTTTTTCACAAATTTTTTCACAAACTTTAGGTTTCTCACTGAAATTATTTACAAACAACTCATGAAATTATGGAATAAATGGTTGTAAATGCTTCTCTGGGATCCCCTTTGTTCATAAATAGCAGACATATATGGCTTTGGCTTTGCTTTTTGGTAATTAGAAGGCTGCTAATTGCCACTGCGCACCAACCGTGTATTATGCCCAGCAGTGAATGGGTTAATTAGGGAGCATGTAGGGAGCTTCTAGGGTTAATTTTAGCTCTAGTGTAGTGTAGTAGACAACCCCAAGTATTGATCTAGGCCCATTTTGGTATATTTCATGCCACCATTTCACCGCCAAAAGCAATCAAATAAAAAAAAATTGTTCACTTTTTCAAACTTTAGGTTTTTCACTAAAATTATTTACAAACAGCTTGCGCAATTATGGCACAAATGGTTTTAAATGCTTCTCTGGGATCCCCTTTGTTCATAAATAGCAGACATATATGGCTTTGGCGTTGCTTTTTGGTAATTATAAGGCCGCTAAATGCTGCTGCGCATCACATGTGTATTATGGCCAGCAGTGAAGGGGTTAATTAGGTAGTTTGTAGGGAGCTTGCAGGGTTAATTTTAGCTTTAGTGTAGAGATCAGACTCCCACCTGACACATCCCACCCCCTGATCCCTCCCAAACAGCACTCTTCCCTCCCCCACCCCACAATTGTCCCCGCCATCTTAAGTACTGGCAGAAAGTTTGCCAGTACTAAAATAAAAGGTATAAAAAAAGCATATTTACATATGCTGCTATGTAGGGTCCCCCCTTAGCCCCCAACCTCCCTGATCCCCCCAAAATAGCTCCCTAACCCTCCCCCTCTGCCTTATTGGGGCCATCTTGGGTACTGGCAGCTGTCTGCCAGTACCCAGTTTGCAAATAAAAATGTTTTTTTTTAATGTTTTACTATTTGTTTCTGTAGTGTAGCTTCCCCTCCACAGTCCAATACCCCACCAGCCAAACCGATCACCAAAATAAACATATTAACCCCTTTGATCCCCACTTCTAACAAAAACATTTTCTGTAGCGTAGTGGTTCCCACCCGCTCCCTCCCCGTGCACGCGCCCGCCCGGCCTCCCCGTGCACGCGCGCGCGTCCCCCCGGTCGTCCCCGCCCCCGATCCCGCCCCCCCTCCGCATCACAAAGGCCATCGATGGCCGCCACCCACCTCCCACACCGGCTCCCACCCACCAACGAACGTAGCCGTTAATGTCCGGTGCAGAGAGGGCCACAGAGTGGCTCTCTCTGCACCGGATGGCTACAAATGGTTATTGCAGGATGCCTCGATATCGAGGCATCACTGCAATAACCGGAAAGCAGCTGGAAGCGAGCAGGATCGCTTCCAGCTGCTTTCCAAACCGAGGACGTGCAGGGTACGTTCTCAGGCATTAACTGCCTTTTTTTTGAGGACGTACCCTGCACGTCCTCGGTCATTAAGGGGTTAATGTTGGGGGGGTTGTATTTTTCTTTTACAGGCAAAAGAGCTGAATTCTTTGGGGCATGCCCCACAAATGGCCCTTTTAAGGGCTGGTAAGGTAAAAGAGCTTTGAACTTTTTTAATTTAGAATAGGGTAGGGCATTTTTTTATTTTGGGGGGTTTGTTATTTTATTAAGGGGCTTAGATTAGGTGTAAGTAGCTTAAAATTGTTGTAATATTTTTAAAATGTTTGTAACTTATTTTTTTTATTTTTTGTAACTTAGCTTTTTTTATTTTTTGTACTTTAGTTAGTTTATGTAATTGTATTTAATTGTAGTTATTTGTAGGTAATTTATTTAATTAATTTAATGATAGTGTAGTGTTAGCTTTAATTGTAACTTAGGTTAGGATTTATTTTACAGGTAATTTTGTATTTCTTTTAGCTAGGTAGTTATTAAATAGTTAATAACTATTTAATAACTATTCTAACTAGCTAAAATAAATACAAAGTTACCTGTAAAATAAATATAAATATAAATCCTAAGATAGCTACAATGTAATTATTAATTATATTGTAGCTATCTTAGGGTTTATTTTACAGGTAAGTATTTAGTTTTAAATATTAATAATTTATTTAAGTATAGTGTAGTGTTAGGTGTAATTGTAAGGTTAGTTTTTATGTTACAGGTTAATTTCTCTTTATTTTAGCTAGGTAAGCTATTAAATAGTTAATAACTATTTAATAGCTATTGTACCTAGTTAAAATAAATTAAATTAAAGATAGCTACAATATAATTATTATTTATATTGTAGCTATATTAGGGTTTATTTTAAAGGTATTTAGTTTTAAATAGGATTAATTTAGTTCATAATAGAAATATTATTTAGATTTATTTAATTAATATTTAAGTTAGGGGGGTGTTAGGGTTAGTGTTAGACTTAGGTTTAGGGGTTTATAATTTTATTACAGTGGCGGTGGTGTAGTGGGGGGCAGGATAGGGGTTAATAAATTTATTATAGGTGGCGACGGTGTAGGGGGGGGCAGGATAGGGGTTAATAAATTTAATATAGGTTGCGGCGGGGTCAGGGAGCGGCGGTTTAGGGGTTAAACTATTTATTTAGTTGCGGCGAGGTGCGGGATCAGCAGGATAGGGGTTAATAACTTTATTATAGAGGGCGACGGTATAGGGGGGCAGGATAGGGGTTACTAGGTATAATGTAGGTGGCAGCGGTGTCCGGGAGTGGCGGTTTAGGGGTTAATATATTTATAAGAGTTGCGGCGGGGTCTAGGAGCGGCGGTTTAGGGGTTAATACATTTATAAGAGTTGCGGCGGGGTCTAGGAGCGGCGGTTTAGGGGTTAATACATTTATATGAGTTGCGGCGGGGTCTATTATTTAGTTGCGGGGGGCTCCAGGGGCGCCGGTATATGGGGTAGAACAGTGTAGTTTAGTGTGGGTGCTTAGGGACAGGCTAGCAAGCTGTTAAAAAGCCGAAGAGCAGCGAGATCGGATGAGTGATAACTCTCACAGTCCGCTGCTCATCGCCCCGTACTTGGTGCGCGGCTTTTTGACAGCTTTTTTGATAACTTAGGCGAATTTTTGCAGGTCCGCGGCGGCGATGTGAGGCAAGCTTAGGCGGGCGTATTGGGCCGGCGAAGACAGGTAAAATAGACACGTTGATAACTACCCCCCCCCCCACTCTGAATTTCAAATTTTCTGACAAATTTATTAATTCTCCCATTTTCTGGCCCCTTGTATCATGTGACGGACATCAGCCAATCGCAGACTAGTATACATATACCTTGTGAGCTTCTGCACATGCTCAGTAGGATCTTGTTCCCCGGAAAGTGTGCATATAAAAAGACTGTACAAAAATTGATAATGGAAGTAAATTGTAAAGTGTCTTAAAACAGTATGTTCTTTCTGAATCATAAACGTTTATTTTGACTTGAGTATCCCTTTAAATGTTGAATATTATTATTACTTCTACAAATTCAACTAATTTACTAATTGAGACAAGAATATTTAAGAATGTTTGAAAAGTCAAAATCTACAGAAATCCATGAATGTGTGTAGAATTACACAACAGAGTGCAGAACAACCAAAGAGAGAATAAATGAATGCAGCAGCAAATAACTAATAAAGGGCACCATATTGAGCTCTCCGACCAAAGGATGGCACCAGCCCTTAGATAAAATGATCATATATGTATTTATGTATTCATGAGATGTGCAAACATGGCCAGTCAAAGCTTAAAGAGACAGTAATCATCTCTGTTGGCTCGCTAAAATAATTGATAATCATATAAAATGTTAGTTCTTCCCAATAAGGCAAGAGGTGGGTGAAATGTGTGTCTATCGAAAAACAATTGCAGCAAACAAAATGTTAAAGGGACGTTATACAATAGATTTTTCTTTGAATAAATGTTTTGTAGATGATTAATTTATATAGCCCATTTTTAATGCTATGTTCATTCATCTTACTTTATTTTCGCCTTTGCAAAGACATCTATTAAAATAAGGTCATTTTCTTTGTGCACCGCTGGCCACCTCTTCATTGAGTGTGTTTTTTTTTTTTATTATATGTGGCATCTAATCATATTGTTTGCCTATGACACCAGCAAAGAAACAAAAACAGAGTGGCACATGCGCTTTGTCACCAAACTGAAGAAGAAGAAAATAGAGGGGGTGGAGGAAGCACTGCAATATGGTAAATTTAAAAAATCATTATATTCTGATTATCATTAGTGGTTTCAAGGTTTGACTGACATAGAATAGAAAAAATATGAGCTTAAACTTATCATAACTTGAATTTGTTTTTAAAAATGCTAAACTACCTACTATACAACCACCAATAATCCTCCCTGGATTGATACACACCCAGGATGGATTTCTGAATAAAGGATCAATTTGATATAGGTTGATTACCTGTTGTGGCAATCAAATAAATTTTATATATATAAAACTTGAATGGGGGACAGAATGGTTAAAGTGATGGTAAATTATATAGTTCAATAATGTCCCAGTGTAAAAACATAAATTATGCTTACCTGATCATTTTATTTCCATTGAGGGGAGGAGAGTCCACGGCTTCATTCATTACTAGTGGGAATTAAGAACCTAGCCACCAGGAGGAGGCAAAGACACCCCAGCCAAAGGATTAAATACCTCCCCCAATCCCCCAGTTATTCTGCAGAGGGAACAAGGAACAGTAGGAGAAATATTAAGGTATAAATGGTGCCAGAAGAGAATATAAAATTTAAGTCCGCCTATCGGAACTACAGACGGGGGCCGTGGACTCTCCTCCCCTCGATGGAAATAAAATTATCAGGTAAGCATAATTTATGTTTTCCATCTAAAGGGGAGGAGAGTCCACGGCTTCATTCATTACTAGTGGGAAGATATACCCAAGCTCTAGAGGACACTGAATGAAACCGAGAGGGTAAAAGGTGGACCCTTAATCTGAGGGCACCACAGCCTGTAGGACCTTTCTCCCAAAAACAGCTTCCGCAGAAGCAAAAACGTAAAATTTGTAAAACTTAGTGAAGGTATGCAAGGGGGACCAGGTAGCCGCCTTGCAAATCTGCTCCACAGAAGCCTCATTCTTGAAGGCCCAAGATGAAGCTATCGCTCTAGTGGAATGAGCCGTAATCTTCTGGAGGAGGCTTATGTCCCGCTGTCTCATAGACCAAGCGGTTCAGGCTTCTCAGCCAAAAAGACAAAGAAGTAGCAGAAGCCCTCTGACCCCTGCGCTTCCCTGAATACACGAGAAAAAGAGAGTTAGAGTGTCTGAAATACTTTGTGGCCTGAAGATAGAATTTCAAAGCACGAACCAGGTCTAGATTATGAAGTAACCTCTCCTTAGGAGAAGAAGGATTAGGACATAAAGATGGAACGACTATCTCCTGATTGATGTTGCGGTTAGACACCACCTTGGGGAGAAACCCCACACCAGTGCGAAGAACAGCCTTATCCACATGAAACACCAGATAAGGGGGCTCATATTGCAAGGCCGCCAGCTCAGAAACTCTGCGTGCCGATGCAATGGCCAACAGAAAGAGAACCTTCAATGATAGAATCTTTATGTCAAGAGAATGCATAGGTTCAAACGGAACCTTCTGCAAGAACTTAAGTACCAAGTTTAAGCTCCAGGGGGGAGCAGACTGCTTAAAGACAGGCCTGATTCGAGATAGAGCCTGAACAAAGGATTGTATGTCAGGGAGATCAGCGAGTCTCCTGTGTAACAGAACAGATAAAGCCATAATTTGCCCCTTTAGGGAACTAGCGGTGAGAGCCTTCTCCAATCCCTCTTGAAGAAAGGACAAAATCCTGGATACCCTCACCCTGTGGGTAGCCATGAGTCTCACACCAGGACAAGTAAGTCCTCCACACCTTATGATAGATGCGACGAGTGACAGGCTTTCTTGCTTGAACCAGTGTCAATCACATTTTCCGCAAAATCCCTTTTTGCCAAGACTAAGCGTTCAATCTGCATGCAGTCAGCCTCAGAGAATCGAGATTTTGAAAAGGATCCTGTTCCAGCAGATCCCAGTGACAGGGTAACCTCCACGGCGGAGAGGATGACATCCCCACCATATCCGTGAACCATGTCCTCCTTGGCCACGAAGGAGCAATCAGAATGGGAGACGCTCTCTCCTGCTTTATACGTGCCACTACACAAGGAAGAAGCGGTAATGGAGGGAATATGTATACTAGACCGAACCCCCAAAGGCATCGCCAATGCGTCTATTAGTTCCGACTGGGGGTTCCTCGAACCGTATCCGGGAT
The DNA here is from genome assembly GCF_027579735.1 of Bombina bombina. Taxonomy (NCBI): domain Eukaryota; kingdom Metazoa; phylum Chordata; class Amphibia; order Anura; family Bombinatoridae; genus Bombina; species Bombina bombina. The sequence goes on from NC_069500.1 coordinate 187,670,834, forward strand.
GATAGCAGTTCAATCTGGACGCCATGAGATCGATCTCCGGCGTCCCACATCTGAGACAGATCTCCGCAAACACCTCGGGTGAAGAGACCATTCCCCCGGGTGAAAAAGTCTGTCTGCTGAGAAAATCCGCCTCCCAGTTGTCCACACCCGGGATGTGGATCGCAGAGATCAAACAGTTGTGGGTCTCCGCCCACTCCAGTATCCGAGACACCTCCCTCATTGCCAGGGAGCTCCTCGTGCCTCCCTGGTGGTTGATGTAAGCCACTGAGGTGATATTGTCCATCTGGAACCTGCTAAAGCTGAAGTCTCTCAGACAAGGCCACGCCTCCAGAGCGTTGTAGATCGCTCGAAGCTCCAGAATATTTATTGGAAGAAGGGACTCTAAGCGAGAAGACTTCTCTTGTGCCATCCTGGCACCCAAGACAGTTCCACATGCAGCCAGACTCGCGTCCGTGGTAACAATCTCCCAGGGCGGTCTCAGGAAGGATGTCCCCATGGACAGGTTATCCGGGCGGATCCACCAGAAGAAAGAAAGTCGAGTCCGCGCATCCATGTATATCGGCTGCGACAGATCGAAATGATCGTCGTTCTACTGTCTCAACATGCACAATTGAAGAGTACTGAGATTAAACCTGGCAAATTGAATGATGTCCATGCTGGAGACCATGAGCCCAATCATCTCCATGCACTGAGCTACAGATGGTCTCACTGTAGACTGGAGGGCAAGACAGGTAGATGCCATCTTTGTGCGTCGCTTGTCCGTGAGAAAGATCTTCATGGACACGGAGTGTATGATCGTGCCCACGAACTCCACCCTGGTACTGGGAACCACAGAACTCTTCTCTAGACTGATCTTCCTACAGTGAGATTGAAGTAACAGCAGCAGGACCCTGGTGTGGGCCTCTGCCAGATGGGATGACGGCACCTGAACCAGGATGTCATCCAGGTACGGCGCCACCGCGATGCCCTGGGATCTGGCCACTCCTAGAAGGGCCCCCAGGACCTTTGAGAAGACTCTCTGGGCCGTCACCAGACCAAAGGTAAGAGCCACAAACTGGAAATGTTGATCCAGAAAGGCAAATCTGAGGAACCTGAAATGGTCCCTGTGAATCGGAACATGAAAGTAGGCATCCTTTAAGTCTATATAGAGGTCATTAGCTGCCCCTCTTGAACTAGGAGCAACATGGATCAGATCATTTCCATTTTGAATGATGGAACGGACAGGAACTTGTTTAAACATTTGAGGTCCAGAATCGGGCAGAACGTGCCCTCCTTCTTTGGGACCACAAACGAATTGGAGTAATACCCTAGACCCCTTTCTGCCTGGGGTACTGGTACAATAACCCCTAGAGTGGAGAGATCCCGCACACAACCCAGAAAGGCCTCTCTTTTTTCCAGCCTTGAAGACAGGTTTTAAAGCAGGAATCTGCCCCTGGGCGGAGAGGACTTGAACCCTATCCTGTAATCCTGGGCGACTATCTCCAGAACCCAGGGGTCCAGAATGTCCTGCAACCAAGCGACTAAGAACAGAGACAATCTGCCCCCCACTCGGTCCGCAGACCAGTCAGGGGCTGTCCCTTCATGTGGACTTAGTCTCGGCGGGGTTCTTGTGCTGCATAGACTTGTTCCAAGCTTGAGCAGGCTTCCACGCACCCTTGGATTGGTCCGCTTTTTGCGGTGGGTTGAGCGCGTTGAGCCTTATCCCCGCGAAAGGGACGAAAATTTGCACTTTTAGGCTTCGCCTTCTTATCCGGGGGAATGAAGGCACCCTTGCCTCCTGTAACCGTGGAAATGATAGATTCCAGACCCAGACCGAACAGGATCTTGCCCTTGAAAGGCAAAGACAACAGCCTCGTCTTAGAGGTCATGTCCGCCGACCAAGATTAGCCACAGCGCTCTGCGTGCTAGAACCGAAAAACCAGACACCTTGGCATTCAGGCGGATAATCTGCATATTAGCATCACAAATGAAAGAATTGGCCACCTTTAGTGCCTTAATCTTTTCCTGCACCTCTTCGATAGAGGGTTCATCCTCAATCATATCAAATATGACGCAGCTTCAGCAACCGCGGCTACCGCCGCTGCCGCTTGAAAAACAAACCCTGTGTGTTGAAAAATCTTTTGCAACATGTTTTCCAACTTCTTATCCAAAGGCTCCTTGAACAAAGAAGTATCCTCTAAAGGAATTGTTGTGCGCTTAGCGAGCATGGAGATGGCCCCATCCACCTTGGGAATGGTCCCCCACAACTCTAGCTGGGCATCCGGGATGAGGAAAAGCTTTTTAAATTGAGAGGAAGGAGAAAAGGAAGAACCTAATTGCTCACAATCATTCTTAATATCGTTTGCCATCTTGACAGGAACCGGGAAGGTCTGGGGAACCACCCTGTCCTCGTAAACCTTATCCAATTTAGGAATGGAGAGCTCCTCTGGTAGATGGGGTTCCGGAACCTCTAAGGTAGCCAGCATTTGCTTTAACAAAAAACGCAAGTTCTCCATTTTAAACCAAAAACCGGGTTCCTCCGCTGCCGGAGGTTTAGATGACACAGACTCCGACCCCGAAAGGCCCTCTTCCGATGCGTCCGATTGGGCCTCGCCATCGTACCACCCCACTGGGTCGTCTGACAGACAACTCCTGGGTCGGGCCGATATGAAAAGCTCTACGCTTGCGCTTAGCAGAAGGCGGCAAAGCATGGACCACCTGAGCGACTGCCGTTTCAAGCTGGTCCATAAAGTCCGGCGGCCAAGCAATTTCCCCCAAAGGGGTAACAGTCAGACCCCTGGGTTGCTGCATGTGGTATAGGGGACGCCGATGGGGAACGCACCTCACGGGACCGAGACCCCTCAGAGGTGGACGGCTCAGTAGTGCTAGACATTCTCTTATAATTGGAAGTCGTAGCCTTCTCAAGGCATGTGGAACACAGTTGCACAGGCTGATCTACCAAAACTTTACAATAAACACAGGTATAAGACTTAGCTAAAGAGGGAGTACCCTCTAATGCGTCAGAATCTTCCATAGCTTTTTAGAAAAAAAGACTAGAACAGGCACCTTTATAACCACCAATGGCTGGGACACTCACCACCTCCTATGAACCGGACTCAGAAACCGCTTCATCTCCTCAGTCTCAGATCAGACCGGAAATGAAGAAGCCCCACCCGGTTACAAGGATGAATACGCAAGACCGCCCCTGCGGATGAGAAAATGTGCCAAAAAAGACTGCACAAAACTTCCGGAGGAGAACCTGTCAGTTCCACAAAATACCAGAGCCGCGTCCTTGCACATAACGCAGCAATCACATAATAACATGTACATAACCCCCCTGCTCAATAGGAATACTACCCATTGATTCTATAAAGATAAAGGTGCCACACTGTGGCCCTGCTTCTGTGTTATCATTATGTAAAAATTAAACAATCTTACCAGAATCTACGCCGTGGAACAGGAACACGGCCCTTCAAGTGTGACAAATAGTAGCTGCACTCTTGACATGGACTTGAGAGAAGAAGCGAAACTCGTCAACGCCGATTGCTAAAGGAGCTGTTAACATGAGTCAGGATGGTGTCGCAAAGGGAAGCTCCCCCTGCATCTCCGGACACTAACGTTCACCCAGGCCCTCAAGTTGAGAAGCTTAAAAGGCTACTTAAACTCCTGTCCCATAGCAAAGGGTAGAACCCTTAATAAGAGACCTCCGATATTTTCCGGCACCTCTCTGCCACCTCCTGTGACGAGAGGCAAAGAATGACTGGGGGAGGTATTTAAGCCTTTGGCTGGGGTGTCTTTGCCTCCTCCTGGTGGCCAGGTTCTTAATTCCCATTAGTAATGAATGAAGCCGTGGACTCTCCTCCCCTTTACATGGAAATACATATCATGCACATCCAAACCGCATTATACTAAAAGCTTTTTAAATTGTTTTACATTTCTAAAACAAAGTATTTTATCCTATGACCCTTCCATTTCTCATTCTGGTTTGCAGTAAAGTAGACTAATGAGCTCTACCGATTAGTGCAGTTATTTAAGTGTAGCTAAGTGCTGTGGCTAGGAGTTAAATATATAAGACACTCATCATAAAAGTCAATCAGAGAGCATGAGCAGCTCTGCAACATAAGGAAAGCACATATACTGTATTTATGTGAGCCATATGGCTACAAAGAAGATTGGCTGAATGGTGAAAATGTCACCGCAAGAAAAAAAAAAAGAGCATATCAAGGGGGACAGGCAGCAGGGGGGGCTTGTTTAATATAAATTACAGATCGGAATAAATGTAACTATTTAAGCAAATATTCCAAATTAATTTAAATTCACACACATACATAAACGACACAGATTTTAAATATATTATTGTGAAACAGAAAGTTTACCATCACTTAAAATAAACAGGAAATTCATTTGGAATTGCCATGCAGATCTAGCAGCCCATATACTGTATATCTTGAGCCCTCTTGCTACCAACAGGAATACTCCCCTGTCTGCTAGGTAGACATATACATATGGAGCAGATTTTATTCCAAATGGTGTATCAACTTCTACAGACTTTAATGGGAGGAAAAAGTCTTGATAAGTAAGCATGTGCATGTTGCTCCTCTGAGAGGAAACAAGTGCTAAAGATGGAGGCCGCCAGAAGCATTCAGCTATTTTTCGGAGCAGGATTTCTTCTTGTGAAAGTGCAGAAAACTATTTTCTTTAGTAAAATTCACTGAGTATTTCTGATGTTGTGTGTAATTTGCAATAAAAACATTTTTTTTTTTAAATATTTTTTCTGATTCCCTTTTTATTCTCTATAATCGGTGTCTGCTCATTTTTAACAAAATAATTATTGTTTATGTCAGCTGAAAACTAGGTCAGAGCCATTTTGAAAAATGAGACTGCATGTTTTTAATAGTTGAATATGAATAGGTTAAACCACTGGTACACTGACTGTTACAGATGAAAACCAGAAAGAAATTATCTAACCTAGACAAACTGAATGATCTCATTTAATAAATTCACACTGTGGGCTATATTTATAAAGTTGTTTTTTTCGGCTATGTGGATCAGGTTTGCATAAGTGAGCTGCTGCCGCGTATTTAAGTAAGCAGAAATTGCTTCCTTTTCCTCTCTGGCACCTCAGAGGTGGTGAGATCAATCACCCCGGCACTCGCTTGATTGACATGCCCTGCTCTAGCACAATTGATTGCGTCGGAACAGGGGGTGGCATTGAACAAGAAACCTGTTGTGCAATGTTACATTTTGCCATGTAATGCCAAATAGCAAGTGTCGCTTGTAGACGGACAGGTTCATTACTTGTACCTGCAGGGATGGTAAATTTTGCCCACACTGCATGGTATGTAAATGATAATCACAATTGAATACCCTAACTTTAGTAAATATCCACCTATAGCAATTTATGTCTGAGGCCATTTAAAGGGACATAGAAGATAATAGCATGGTGGATCTGTAAAGCCCCCACAATACAAAACCCATTTAAAAAAAAAAAAAAGACTGCTTTGCCATTTTTTTTTAACATTTAACTATCGTTATATGCATGTGCCCAGGTGCCTACCAGTACGTATATTCCGTGAAGGGTTAGCATAGAGATTAGATCTTGGTATTAAAAAACAAACAAAAAGGAAACAAACACACAAGGCAGCACCAGGCTCTTTACAATGTCTCGCAAGCAGTTTGAAGCAGGAGGCGTTTATATGAGAGTGGGTACACAGCTCAGACATTGCAGCATGATGCACATTGCCACAGCTGAACAAAAACAAATCACTTCATAGCCACACTCAAGAAAAAGTTAAAAAAAATATATTTGTATTCCAAATTCATTAAAAAGTGCATAGCGGCAGGAGGAATATCCTTACGCATTTTAAGCCTCCTGGCAATAATCATAGGATACATTGTTTATTTGTTGCAACTCATTTAAAAAGGACCAATCAGCACTTTGCATACTGCATCAGAACCCTGAACTTGCAATATGTTTAAAGGACCACTCAATGCGATAGAATTGCATAAATTAACATAATAAAAAGAATGAATTAACATTAACACCTACTCTGAATTTCAAAAAGGCAGTAGATTTTTTCTGACAATTTTTTTTCTCTCCCATTTTCCTGCCCCTTGTATTATGTGACAGATATCAGCCAATCACAGACTAGTATATGTATACCCTGTGAGCTTGTGCACATGCTAAGTAGGACCTTGTTGCCCAGAAAGTGTACATGTAAAAAGTGTGCAAAATTTGATAATGGAAGTCAATTAAAAAGTGTCTTAAAACTGCATGCTCTTTCTGAATCATAAAAACATAATTTATGCTTACCTGATAAATTCCTTTCTTCTGTTGTGTGATCAGTCCACGGGTCATCATTACTTCTGGGATATTATCTGCTCCCCTACAGGAAGTGCAAGAGGATTCACCCAGCAGAGTTGCTATATAGCTCCTCCCCTCTACGTCACCTCCAGTCATTCGACCAAAGACCAACGAGAAAGGAGAAGCCAAGGGTGTAGTGGTGACTGAATTATAATTTAAAAAATATGTACCTGCCTTAAAAAAACAGGGCGGGCCGTGGACTGATCACACAACAGAAGAAAGGAATTTATCAGGTAAGCATAAATTATGTTTTCTTCTGTTATGTGTGATCAGTCCACGGGTCATCATTACTTCTGGGATACCAATACCAAAGCAAAAGTACACGGATGACGGGAGGGATAGGCAGGCTCATTATACAGAAGGAACCACTGCCTGAAGAACCTTTCTCCCAAAAATAGCCTCCGAAGAAGCAAAAGTGTCAAATTTGTAAAATTTGGAAAAAGTATGAAGCGAAGACCAAGTTGCAGCCTTGCAAATCTGTTCAACAGAGGCCTCATTCTTAAAGGCCCAAGTGGAAGCCACAGCTCTAGTGGAATGAGCTGTAATTCTTTCAGGAGGCTGCTGTCCAGCAGTCTCATAGGCTAAACGTATTATGCTACGAAGCCAAAAAGAGAGAGAGGTAGCAGAAGCTTTTTGACCTCTCCTCTGTCCAGAATAAACGACAAACAGGGAAGAAGTTTGGCGAAAATCTTTAGTTGCCTGCAAGTAGAACTTGAGGGCACGAACTACATCCAGATTGTGTAGAAGACGTTCCTTCTTTGAAGAAGGATTTGGACACAAGGATGGAACAACAATCTCTTGATTGATATTCCTGTTAGAGACAACCTTAGGTAAGAACCCAGGTTTAGTACGCAGAACTACCTTGTCTGAGTGAAAGATCAGATAAGGAGAATCACAATGTAGGGCTGATAACTCAGAGACTCTTCGAGCCGAGGAAATAGCCATTAAAAATAGAACTTTCCAAGATAACAATTTTATATCAATGGAATGAAGGGGTTCAAACGGAACACCCTGTAAAACGTTAAGAACTAAGTTTAAACTCCATGGCGGAGCAACAGTTTTAAACACAGGCTTGATCCTAGCTAAAGCCTGACAAAAGGCCTGGATGTCTGAATTTTCTGACAGACGCCTGTGTAACAAGATGGACAGAGCTGAGATCTGTCCCTTTAATGAGCTAGCCGATAAACCCTTTTCTAAACCTTCTTGTAGAAAAGACAATATCCTAGGAATCCTAACCTTACTCCAGGAGTAATCTTTGGATTCACACCAGTATAGGTATTTACGCCATATTTTATGGTAAATCTTTCTGGTAACAGGCTTCCTAGCCTGTATCAGGGTATCAATAACCGACTCAGAAAAACCACGTTTTGATAAAATCAAGCGTTCAATTTCCAAGCAGTCAGCTTCAGAGAAGTTAGACTTTGATGTTTGAATGGCCCCTGAATCAGAAGGTCCTGTCTTAGAGGTAGAGACCAAGGCGGACAGGATGACATGTCCACTAGATCTGCATACCAAGTCCTGCGCGGCCATGCAGGCGCTATTAGAATCACTGATGCTCTCTCCTGTTTGATTTTGGCAATCAATCGAGGAAGCAGCGGGAAGGGTGGAAACACATAAGCCATCCTGAAGTTCCAAGGTGCTGTCAAAGCATCTATCAGAACCGCTCCCGGATCCCTGGATCTGGATCCGTAGCGAGGAAGTTTGGCGTTCTGGCGAGACGCCATGAGATCTATCTCTGGTTTGCCCCAACGTCGAAGTATTTGGGCAAAGACCTCCGGATGAAGTTCCCACTCCCCCGGATGAAGAGTCTGGCGACTCAAGAAATCCGCCTCCCAGTTCTCCACTCCCGGGATGTGGATTGCTGACAGGTGGCAAGAGTGAGACTCTGCCCAGCGAATTATCTTTGATACCTCCATCATTGCTAGGGAGCTTCTTGTCCCTCCCTGATGGTTGATGTAAGCTACAGTCGTGATGTTGTCCGACTGAAACCTGATGAACCCCCGAGTCTTTAACTGGGGCCAAGCTAGAAGGGCATTGAGAACTGCTCTCAATTCCAGAATGTTTATTGGCAGGAGACTTTCCTCCTGACTCCATTGTCCCTGAGCCTTCAGAGAATTCCAGACAGCGCCCCAACCTAGAAGGCTGGCGTCTGTTGTTACAATTGTCCAGTCCGGCCTGCTGAACGGCATCCCCCTGGACAGATGTGGCCGAGAAAGCCACCATAGAAGAGAGTTTCTGGTCTCTTGATCCAGATTCAGAGTGGGGGACAAATCTGAGTAATCCCCATTCCACTGACTCAGCATGCACAATTGCAGCGGTCTGAGATGTAGGCGTGCAAAGGGTACTATATCCATTGCTGCTACCATTAAGCCGATCACCTCCATGCATTAAGCTACTGACGGGAGTTGAATGGAATGAAGGACACGGCATGTATTTAGAAGCTTTGTTAATCTGTCTTCTGTCAGATAAATCTTCATTTCTACAGAATCTATAAGAGTCCCCAAGAATGGAACTCTTGTGAGAGGCAAGAGAGAACTCTTCTTTTCGTTCACTTTCCATCCATGCGACCTTAGAAATGCCAGAACTAACTCTGTATGAGACTTGGCAGTTTGAAAGCTTGAAGCTTGTATCAAAATGTCGTCTAGGTACGGAGCTACCGAAATTCCTCGCGGTCTCAGAACCGCTAGAAGGGCACCCAGAACCTTTGTGAAGATTCTTGGAGCCGTAGCCAATCCGAATGGAAGGGCTACAAACTGGTAATGCCTGTCTAAGAAGGCAAACCTTAGATACCGGTAATGATCTTTGTGAATCGGTATGTGAAGGTAAGCATCCTTTAAATCCACTGTGGTCATGTACTGACCCTTTTGGATCATGGGTAAGATTGTCCGAATAGTTTCCATTTTGAACGATGGAACTCTTAGGAATTTGTTTAGGATCTTTAAATCCAAGATTGGCCTGAAAGTTCCCTCTTTTTTGGGAACCACAAACAGGTTTGAGTAAAACCCTTGTCCTTGTTCCGACCGCGGAACCGGATGGATCACTCCCATTAATAATAGATCTTGTACACAGCGTAGAAACGCGTCTTTCTTTATTTGGTTTGTTGACAACCTTGACAGATGAAATCTCCCTCTTGGGGGAGATAATTTGAAGTCTAGAAGGTATCCCTGAGATATGATCTCTAGCGCCCAGGGATCCTGGACATCTCTTGCCCAAGCCTGGGCGAAGAGAGAGAGTCTGCCCCCCACTAGATCTGGTTCCGGATCGGGGGCCCTCGGTTCATGCTGTCTTAGGGGCAGCAGCAGGTTTTCTGGCCTGCTTGCCCTTATTCCAGGACTGGTTAGGTTTCCAGCCTTGTCTGTAACGAGCAACAGCTCCTTCCTGTTTTGGTGCAGTGGAAGTTGATGCTGCACCTGCTTTGAAATTCCGAAAGGGACGAAAATTAGACTGTCTAGCCTTAGCTTTGGCTTTGTCTTGAGGTAGAGCGTGGCCCTTACCTCCTGTAATGTCAGCGATAATTTCTTTCAAACCGGGCCCAAATAAAGTTTGCCCCTTGAAAGGTATATTAAGTAATTTGGACTTAGAAGTTACATCAGCCGACCAGGATTTTAGCCACAGCGCCCTACGTGCCTGAATGGCGAATCCTGAATTCTTAGCCGTAAGTTTGGTTAAATGTACTACGGCCTCCGAAATGAATGAATTAGCTAGTTTAAGGACTCTAAGCCTGTCCGTAATGTCGTCCAGCGTAGCTGAACTAAGGTTCTCTTCCAGAGACTCAATCCAAAATGCTGCCGCAGCCGTAATCGGCGCGATGCATGCAAGGGGTTGCAATATAAAACCTTGTTGAACAAACATTTTCTTAAGGTAACCCTCTAATTTTTTATCCATAGGATCTGAAAAAGCACAGCTATCCTCCACCGGGATAGTGGTGCGCTTAGCTAAAGTAGAGACTGCTCCCTCCACCTTAGGGACCGTTTGCCATAAGTCCCGTGTGGTGGCGTCTATTGGAAACATCTTTCTAAATATTGGAGGGGGTGAGAACGGCACACCGGGTCTATCCCACTCCTTAGTAACAATTTCAGTTAATCTCTTAGGTATAGGAAAAACGTCAGTACTCGCCGGTACCGCAAAGTATTTATCCAACCTACACATTTTCTCTGGTATTGCAACAGTGTTACAATCGTTAAGAGCCGCTAAGACCTCCCCTAGTAATACACGGAGGTTTTCCAATTTAAATTTAAAATTTGAAATATCTGAATCCAATCTGCTTGGATCAGAACCGTCACCTACAGAATGAAGCTCTCCGTCCTCATGCTCTGCAAGCTGTGACGCAGTATCAGACATGGCCCTAGAATTATCAGCGCACTCTGTTCTCACCCCAGAGTGATCACGCTTGCCTCTTAGTTCTGGCAACTTAGCCAAAACTTCAGTCATAACAGTAGCCATATCTTGTAATGTTATCTGTAATGGCTGCCCAGATGTACTAGGCGCCATAATATCACGCACCTCCCGGGCGGGAGACGCAGGTACTGACACGTGAGGCGAGTTAGACGGCATAACTCTCCCCTCGCTGTTTGGTGAAATTTGTTCAATTTGTACAGATTGGCTTTTATTTAAAGTAGCATCAATACAGTTAGTACATAAATTTCTATTGGGCTCCACCTTGGCATTGGAACAAATGACACAGGTATCTTCCTCTGAATCAGACATGTTTAACACACTAGCAATAAACATGCAACTTGGTTACAATCTTATTTAACAAAAACGTACTGTGCCTCAAAGAAGCACTAAACGATTAAATGACAGTTGAAATAATGAACTGAAAAACAGTTATAGCATCACTCTTTAAAAACAACACAACTTGTTAGCAAAGGTTTGTTCCCATTAGTAAAGTAACACTAATTAAATTTTAAACATAAAAATCACAGAGCAATTTTAAAACACAGTCACTACATAAGTCTCACAGCTCTGCTGAGAGAATCTACCTCCCTTCAAAGAAGTTTGAAGACCCCTGAGTTCTGTTAGAGATGAACCGGATCATGCAGAAAATACAAGAGTAACTGACTGGAAATTTTTGATGCGTAGCAAAGAGCGCCAAAAACGACCCCTCCCCCTCACACACAGCAGTGAGAGAGAAACGAAACTGTCATAATCAAAACAAGCAAACTGCCAAGTGGAAAAATAATGCCCAAATATTTATTCACTCAGTACCTCAGAAATGCAAACGATTCTACATTCCAGCAAAAACGTTTAACATGAATTAAATACCTATTAAAAGGTTTAATGTACTTTTACAGAGTAATTCCGGTGAAATACCATCCCCAGAATACTGAAGTGTAGAGTATACATACATGTCATAACGGTATGGCAGGATTTTCTCATCAATTCCATTCAGAAAATAAAAACTGCTACATACCTCAATGCAGATTCAACTGCCCGCTGTCCCCTGATCTGAAGCTTTTACCTCCCTCAGATGGCCGAGAAACAGCAATATGATCTTAACTACTCCGGTTAAAATCATAAGAAAAACTCTGGTAGATTCTTCTTCAAACTCTGCCAGAGAAGTAATAACACGCTCCGGTGCTATTGTAAAATAACAAACTTTTGATTGAAGTTATAAAAACTAAGTATAATCACCATAGTCCTCTCACACCTCCTATCTAGTCTTTGGGTGCAAGAGAATGACTGGGGGTGACGTAGAGGGGAGGAGCTATATAGCAACTCTGCTGGGTGAATCCTCTTGCACTTCCTGTAGGGGAGCAGATAATATCCCAGAAGTAATGATGACCCGTGGACTGATCACACATAACAGAAGAAAGTTTATTTTGACTTGAGTGTCCCTTTAAAAAAAAATAATATACAGTAATACAAAGCCTACCTCTAAACAAAACAAACAGTCTCAACCATCGTAATGCATTTGATCTACTATTCCTAAGAAAGAAATCCACAAGTAAGTATGGACTTATATATCACACATGTATCTTTACATTCACATGTTTCTAAGTTTTAAAATATTTCTCAAGGAATATTAAGTGAGAATATAGAAATAACATTTAAGTGGATAAAAATGTAATATACAAAAATCCAGTCTCATATCAAATATAGCTTTTTAAATTCTCCCTCTTATGTATTCAAAGTAACAATACTGGCCCATGAACAATGCCAGCACAAAATAAGCCATATAGTAATTCTATGCACATGCTTACAAATGCTGACAACGTAAATAAACTGAGCATCTTTATCACATTATTATTAGCATCAACTAAATGGTATTTTCAACAAAATAATAATGTGAATTAAAGGAATAGTTTGAACCATGAAAGTTTAATTTTGACTAGATAGAGCAGGCAATTTTAAGTAACTTTCTAATTTATTCCTATTATCTTTTTTTCTTCGTTCTTTTGGTATCTTTATTTGAAACTAAGCTTAGAAGCCGGCCCATTTTTGGTTCAGTACCTCAGTAGCGCTTGCTGATTGGTGTCTTATCAGCACATTATGTACCTACAAACTATATTTATATTTTGGTACAAGGGACATATGTGTAAAAAAACTCGTAAAATTTTTATAACTGGCATTCTTTTTTTAAAAGAATGTAGCACGCTCCTGGGCTGGGTAAAGCATTTAGCCGCTTTATACAGCGAGGAAGCACGCTACATTATGTTGAGCTGCACAAACAGGTGCAATTACAATTAGACAGTGAGCATGTGCCGTAATTTTTTAAAACAAACAACAGCACTGAAGAAGACTGTGATACATGTAGTAAGAAGTGTAATGATGCCGCACTGCAGCCTGTCCCGTTTGTTTCCAAAGTAGCCCAGTTTCATACCGCACTGTGCACAAATAAAGCATTGGGATAGGAACTAGCTCTATTTGTGCACAGTGCGGTATGAAACTGGGCTACTTTGGAAACAAATAGGGAAGGCTGCAGGGCGGCGTCATTACACTACTACCAGTGGTAACCTCCTCCTTTTTCAAATAAAGCCACAGACTGACAGGGAGCCAGGGAAGGGTAAAAATTTGCAAGGTCGCACTGACAGGAGAACTTGACTCTCATGTTGCGGCGCAACAACAACGATCATGTGAACATCAAACAGAACTGCAAACCCTCTACCCGCGCGGCATTCTGGGGCTTGTAGTTGAGTTGATTGCTGGGGATCAAAATATGGGCGCCAGGGGTTAATTGCAAAGCGCCAGTGACGCCTAGGCGCCCAGATTTCTCAAGCACTGATGCAAGTTAAGTAAACTTTTGAGGGGGGGGGGGGTAAATCTTTAACCCCTTTAAGCAGGATTTTTGCTCTCCATCAGCTTATCACTCAAGCATTATAGGACAGAAATTCAAGTGTGGGATCTCATAGAAATCTATAATCTGAAAGACAGAATGCACCTGCACCGTTATTAATACCGTAGTGTGTATTTTATCACCACAAGCACGATATGTTAACCATAGTAATGCAGTGCACTCCAACATAAATGTTTTGTAGATGATCCATTTATATAGACCATCTGGGCTGTTTTTGTACAAATGTAGTTTTGCTTAAATAACATTATGCTGATTATACTGTGAAGTAATATCTGAAGTGACTGAGGTAACATGCAGGACACAAATACTTGTGAATATGCAATGCAAAACCTAAAGTTAAAGGGATATGAAATTAAAAAAAATGTATTTAAATAAAAGATTTGTTTAAATACATCTCTGTAATAAAGCTCTATGGTTTTCTTAAAAGTTGTGCTTAAAATATAAAGGTTTTTCTAAACCCACTCGTGAGACTCATTATGCGAGTCCATTCAGAGGTGTCCAACTAGGTAGCTGCCGGGAGCTGAATACTACCTGATGCGTATTCTCTTTGTAGCGAACAATCAGCACAGCACTATACATCAAAATCGGTGACTGCGAGAGCAGAGATCACACAAGACTGACAGAAGTGTGCATGCGCAACGCCAGTATGAAGGGCTGGAATAAAATTCTTCACTGAGTCCAGTGCACATGCAATGGCATTCTTGCTGTACTGCGCATGAATTTGAGAATGGCAACGGCCAATTAACATATTCATAATGTATAAAAATGTGCGATGACGTCACTGTGAAAGTTAAAAAGTTAAAGGGATATGAAACCTAATTTTTTTCTTTCATGATTCAGATAGAGCATGCAATTTTAAGCAACTTTCTAATTTATTCCAATTACATTTTCTTCGTTCTCTTAGTATATTTATTTGAAAAGCAGGAAAGTTAGTTTAAAAGCCGGCCCATTTTTGGTTCAGTACCTAGGTAGCGCTTGCTGATTGGTGGCTAAATATAGCTACCAATTAGCCAGCGCTACCCAGGTGCTGAACCAAAAATAAGCCGCCTCCTATTCTTACATTCCTGCTTTTTTAAATAAAGATACCAAGAGAATGAAGAAAAATTGATAAGAGTAAATTAGAAAGTTGCTAAAAATTGCTTTCTTGATCTCAATGGTTTTCAAACCTGTCCTCAAGCCTCCCCAACAGTCCAGGTTTTTTGCGTAACCTTGGATGAGAGCAGGTAAAATAACCGTGTTTACTAATCAGCTGATTATTTCACCTGTGCTCTAGTTAAGATATTCACAAAATGTGGCCTATTAGAGAGTGGTCTGAGGACAGGTTTAAAAACCAGTGTTCTACCTGAATTATGAAAGAACAAAATTGAGTTTCATATCCCTTTAAATTTATAACACTAACAAGCTTCGTTTCGTGATAAAAGTAAGTTCTTCAATTTAGATGTTTTGTTTAGAACACTTTTTCATCCGTTTTATAATCCTTTCATTTAAATAAAATACGACTATCTACACAAAAAGTATCATTTTATGAGGCCAACAAAGTATATAAAGATGTAGATATATTGTAACTAGAGTATTCTACATCAGTAATAAATTAATATATAACAAAAAGGTGTAAGTCAAGAAACAGAATCTATATTCCAAATAGTCACCATGGTGATAAATTCATACATTCAGTATGTCTGCTCAGGACTAGATGGCAACCAAGTTATTTTTAAATTATCCGAGTTTAACCCAATGAGTGTCAAATATTTTTAGACTAAAATAGTTAAATGGGCATGATAGTTATACATTCAATAGATATGAAACAATGAATACAGGCTAAAAAGAATGATTATTCAAAGCATAGATTAGAAAATACTATGTTCACATATTAGTTGTTTAAATATTGAAGATGTGTGGCTCCATGTTTGAACTATTTTGTGTTTACCTCTGCTGTGAACAATTGGGGACAGATATAAATCAGCCAATAAAATATAGTTTGTGCAAACAAGGCTGTGTAAAAACCCTTAGCTCTTATGTTCCAAATTTTTTAATGGTCTCACCATACCGATGAGAATATCTCGACTGAGCGGCAAGGTTTTGAATATCAGGCCCTTAATGTCTGATTTATATTTGTTCCTGTCATTAAAGGGCCACTAACCCAAAATCTTTCTTTCATGATTCAGATAGAGAATAGAAATTTAAACAAAATTATAATTTACTTCCATAATTTATTTTGCTTCATTTTTTAAATATCCTTATTTGAATAAAAAGCAATGTACATGGTGAGCCAATCACATGATGCGTCTATGTGCAGCAACCAATCATCAGCTAGTGAGCATATCTAGATATGCTTTGCATCAAAGAATATCAAGAGAATCAAACAAATTAGATAATATAAGTAAATTAGAAATATGTTTAACATTGCATTTTCTTTCTAAATCATAAAAGAAAAAATGTGGGTGGCATGTCCCTTTAATTGTTCTTAGCATTCTTCAAACATGGCAGCACCCATTACTTTATAACAACTCAGTGGAATTGAGAAGATCATTAATTTTCAACTACAAAATAATGAAATATTGCAATTTTTGTTTTAACCACACAATAACCTTTAAAGTGAAGGTACATTTCATTGTTTGTAGTTACAATATTTGTAATCATAAAGTAAAAGATGGGGACTTTCATTCACGAAAAGATTATGTAAACGCTTAATCTTTTAAATAATTACCCTTTCATGTTTTCAGATATTGTGCCGTTCCTCCGCCCATAACGTATACTCTATTTCTTACTTAACTGATGATTCAGGCTGTAGCCAATCGTATCGCGCCCCCCTTTGGCGTCAAGCAACTAAATAATAACACCCCTGGTTTTGGACGCCAAAGGGGGAGCGATACAATTGGCTACAAGAAATAGAGTATCCGTTACGGGCAATATATGAAAACATGAAAGGGTAATAATTTAAAAAAAAATAAGCATTTACAAAGCATTTAAAAAATTAAAGTCCCCGTCTTTTACTTTATGATTTCAAATATTGTAACTACAAACATTATAGTTTACCTTTATTTTTTACTTCAGTACATCATATCCAAACCATACTGTAGAGATTTATGCTGTTTTAATTTAAAAAACACAAGCTCCAGTCTTGCTTATACTGTATTATAAAATATCTGTGTTCAGTGTCATGTGCCCCCATTCAGCTTTTTATTATTAGTGAGGCAAAGACAACACAACCTGAACTAGTATCGCCCCTGCTTGCTTTGTCAAGAGGGAATACTGAAGTACTAGTGCTTAAAATCAAGTGTGCAATGCATTACAAATGTAAAAACCATCCCTCTCATTAACCCCTTAATGACCGAGGACGTGCAGGGTACGTCCTCAAAAAAAAGGCAGTTAACGCCTGAGGACGTACCCTGCACGTCCTCGGTGTGGAAAGCAGCTGGTCGATCCTGCTCGCTTCCAGCTGCTTTCCGGTTATTGCAGTGATGCCTCGATATGGAGGCATCCTGCAATAACCTTACATGGCCATCCGATGCAGAGAGAGCCACTCTGTGGCCCTCTCTGCACCGGACATCGATGGCCGGTATCGTTGGTGGGTGGGAGCCGACTTGGGAGGCGGGTGGGCGGCCATCGGTGTGCCGTGTGACGTCGAGGGGGGCGGGATCGGGGGCGGGACCGTCGGGGGCGCGCACGGACGCACGCGCGTGCACGGAGGGTGGCGGGCGGGCGTGTGCACGGGACGGGAGCGGGTGGGAACCGCTACACTACGGAAAATGAATAAAAAGTAAAATGTTAAGTGGCCTAAGCACAAAAAAAAAATAAACACAAAAAGAGATCGTGGAGGGGTGGGGGGTTGGTTTTTGTGTGGGGGGGAAGCTACACTACAGAAAAGTCTAAAAAATGTAAAACAAATACATTTTTTCTTCTAAACTGGGTACTGGCAGACAGCTGCCAGTACCCAAGATGGCGCCCATTAAGTTAGAGTGGGAGGGTTATAGAGCTGTTTGGGGGGGATCAGTGAGGTTGGGGGCTAAGGGGGGATAGTACACAACAGCATATGTAAATATGCTTTAAAAAAAACCACCAAAAAATACAAATATAGCTTTTATTTTAGTACTGGCAGACTTTCTGCCAGTACTTAAGATGGCGGGGACAATTGTGGGGTGGGGGAGGGAAGAGAGCTGTTTGGGAGGGATCAGGGGGTCTGATGTTTCAGGTGGGAGGCTGAGCTCTACACTAAATCTAATATTAACCCTGCAAGCTCCCTACAAGCTACCTAATTAACCCCTTCACTGCTAGCCATAATACACGTGTGATGCGCAGCGGCATTTAGCAGCCTTCAAAATACCAAAAAGCAACGCCAAAGCCATATATGTCTGCTATTTCTGAACAAAGGGGATCTCAGAGAAGCATTTACAACCATTTGTGCCATAACTGCACAAGCTATTTGTAAATGATTTCAGTGAGAAACCTAAAATTTTGAAAAATTTTACGTTTTTTTTAATTTGATCGCATTTGGCGGTGAAATGGTGGCATGAAATATACCAAAATGGGCCTAGATCAATACTTGGGGTTGTCTACTACACTACACTAAAGCTAAAATTACCCCAAAAAGCTCCCTACATGCTCCCTAATTAACCCCTTCACTGCTGGGCATAATACACGTGTGGTGCGCAGTGGCATTTAGTGGCATTCTAATTACCAAAAAGCAACACCAAAGCCATATAAGTATGCTATTTCTGAACAAAGGGGATCCCAGAGAAGAATTTACAACCATTTGTGCCATAATTGCACAAGCTGTTTGTAAATAATTTCAGTGAGAAACCTAAAGTTTGTGAAAAAATTTGTGAAAAAGTGAACGATTTTTTTTTTTTATCGCATTTGGCGGTGAAATGGTGCCATGAAATATACCAAAATGGGCCTAGATCAATACTTTGGGATGTCTACTAAAAAAATATATATACATGTCAATGGATATTCAGAGATTCCTGAAAGATATCAGTGTTCTAATGTAACTAGCGCTAATTTTGAAAAAAAAATGGTTTGGAAATAGCAAAGTGCTACTTGTATTTATTTCCCTATAACTATAAAAAGCAAAGAACATGTAAACATTGGGTATTTCTAAACTCAGGATAATAATTAGAAACTATTTAGCATAGGTGTTTTTTGGTGGTTGTAGATATGTAACAGATTTTGGGGGTCAAAGTTAGAAAAAGTGGTTTTTTTTTAAATTTTTCCTCATATTTTATAATTTTTTTTATAGTAAATTATAAGATATGATGAAAATATTGGTATCTTTAGAAAGTCCATTTAATGGCGAGAAAAATGGTATATAATATGTGTGGGTACAGTAAATGAGTAAGAGGAAAATTACAGCTAAACACAAACACCGCAAAAATGTAAAAATAGCCTTGGTCCCAAACGGACAGAAAATGGAAAAGTGCTGTGGTCATTAAGGGGTTAAAGGAACAGTGTACTGTTAAATGTAAGGGAAATTGCTCCTTTTGTTTCTGTTATTTGGAGACAACAACTCAATCAAATGGGCTGGCCTTAACCCCTTCACACCCTTAGGACGTTCCATGCCATCCTAACAGCACTGGGCTATAACACCCGTGGGATAGCATGGAATATCCGAACTTTTTTGGCGTCCTGTACCATCCTGCATTCAGGAAAGGAAACATCTGACTGGTGGACGTGACTAGCATTGTAGGCAGTCCCCCAGGATCCGATCCCAACATTGGATCATGTGACTTCCTGTTACCTCTTAAAGGGACAGTGTACACAAATGTTCATATAACAGCATGTAATAGACACTACTATAATGAAGAACATGCACAGATACTGATCTACAAAATCCAGTTTTAAAACTTTTAATACAAAATAATTTATTTAAAAGGGACATGAAACCCAAATGTTTTTCTTTCATGATTCAGATACAGCATGTCTTTTTAAACCCCTATTTCACTTCTATTATATAAGTTGTTTTTGTTCTTTTGGTATCCTTTGTTTAAAAAAAAAAAAGATACCTAGGCTCAGGAGCTGCCTATAGGTCCTTTACATGGCTGCACATATATGCCTCACCTAATGCATTCAGCTAGCTCCCAGTAGTGCACTGCTGCCTCTTCAACAAAGGATACCAAGAAAATAAAGCTAATTAGATAATAGAAATAAATTGTTAAGTTGCATAAAATTATATTCTCTACTTACATCATGAAAGAAAAATTTGGGGTTTCATGCCCCTTTAAATATTTCTCAGTAATGAGGATGTGTAGGCAGACTCTTTTCCCCAAGGTCACAACACTTCACCATTCCATGAGAGGTAATGGGTTCCTTCAGTGCAGTACAAAGTATTATTATTTACGAGTAGTAGTAAAGCACAAAAAGAAAACAGCATTTCCTATTTAAAACAGCCAATCAAACCACAGCCTTGTGAAACATCACAATTATTGTTTAACATGTCACTTTAGTTGGCTATCTTATATTCCCACATATGTTTATCTCTGAGCATATTTCCCCTGCTATACTTTAGAGCAAGGGTCAACAAAATCCGTTTAAAAATTTAGGAGACAGACATATATATTTTTATATAGATATATGGTGGGGGGGGGGTTTAAAGGAATAGTCTACAATAGAATTTAGGAGACAGACATACATATTTTTATATAGATATATGGAGGGGGGGGGGGGTTAAAGGGACAGTCTACAATAGAATTTGTATTGTTTTAAAAGATAGACAATACCTTTATTATCTATTCCGCAGTTTTATAACACAGTTATATTAATATACTCTCTTTACCTCTGTGATTACCTTGTATCGAAGCATCTTCTGACAGCCCCCTGATCACATGACTTTTAATGCATCTATTGACTTGCATTTAGTACTGTGTTGTGCTAAATCTTAAATAACTTCTTGTGCGTGAGCACAATGTTATTTGTATGGCCTCCATTAACTAGCAGTCTCCTGTTGTAAAAAGCAAATACAAAAGCATGCAATAAGAGGCTGTCTATGTTATATAGAAACAGGCAGAGATTTAGGTTTAAATGTTAGAAAGTATATTAATATAGCAATGTTGGCTGTGAAAAGCTGGGGAATGGTTAGCAAAGGCATAATCTAGCTTTTTAAACAATAACAATTGTATTGTAGACTGTCCCTTTAAGAGCCATGTGTAAAATTCTAGGAGGAAGTGGCTCCTTGGCTCCTGGGTTTGTTGAGCCCTGCTTTAGAGCTGCTTAGAGTAGTAAACCACAAACACGAGGCGCTGTGAAGCTAATATTCATGCCATTACCCGGAATCCCCTATCCCTGTGGAAACACTAATAGCTGAGGATAGCTGGGGATTGCTGACATAGAATTCAGCGTTTATCATTATGTCTAAAGTGGAGGGGGGTAAATGTGTTGAGCCTGCAGGAAGAGCAGACCTCTATCTTATCTCTCTAAACACAAAAGTCTGATTATTTTATCTTTCTCTGTCTCTTTACATAAAGGCAAATACTTAGGTAGTAAAATTTTGGCATAATTAATTAGAAAACATTAAAGGGACAGTACACTGTAAAATTGTTTTTCCATTAATGTATTTTACATGACTGATTATACTACCTGCAGAGTATAAAATATTTGAGAAATTGCATTTTCAGGTTTATTTGTGTATATGAAGTAGCTGGTTTTGTGCTTTAAAACCACAGCCTATTACAATGGGTTGAGCTTCAGGTAATATCAGATCTCATTTTGTTATCACTTTTATGTACACATACTTGCTTCCTTATCTTATAATTGTCTGGAACACCATAGCTCAATACAAAGAGAGAACAATGGAAAATTATCATTTTATTACTTAACTATCCTGCACCCCCACTGAGAGTGTAACTTCTTCTGCTGACTGTGTTTACTTAGGCTTGTCAATAGCATATACTCCAGTATCAAAACTTTCAGTATAGGTTGGGAAACCACAAGCTAAATCAGCTATTTCAAATGCTGAAATAGAAGTAAAGGAGCTACTTGCAACCAATTTAATACACTCTAGCAGGTAAAAAGGATCATTGGGAATAATTTAAAGGGGAGAAAGTTTTTGGGTGAACTGTCCCTTTAAGAGAACAATGTACTTGGGCAAGTAGTCGATAAAAGCGCATTGCATTCCAAGCACTGGAAGAAAAACTCACTGGGGTTAAAGGGACACTAAACCCAAATTTTTTTTCTTCCATGATTCAGATAGAGCATGCAATTTTAAGCAACTTTCTAATTTACTCCTATTATCAATTTTTATTCGTTCTCTTGCTATCTTTATTTGAAAAAGAAGGCATCTAAGCTAAGGAGCCAGCAATTGTTTTGTTCAGAACCATGGACAGCACTTGTTTATTGGTGCTGTCCAATCAGCAAGGACTAACCAGGTTGTTCACCAAAAATGGGCCGGCATCTAAACTTACATTCTTGCTTTTCAAATAAACATACCAAGAGAATGAAGACAATTTGATAACAGAATTAAAATTAGAAAGTTGCTTAAAATTGAATGCTCTATCTGAATACTCAAAGAAAAAATTTGGGTTGTGTCCCTTTAAGTTCTGTTTCTGTTTCTTGTTTACAAAGGTTTCTATACAGAACACTGCACTACTGAGTGGTCTCAACAGGCAAAATCAACTATTTCAAATGACAAAAAAATACACTCCAGCAGGTAAAATGGAATAATTGAGACACAAGATTTATCAAACGCTATAAGAATTCTATCCTCTATTCTGCTATGTGATCGCCGCAGCACGCCTTTAGAGAAGCGCATCTGTCTGCCCACATTATTATTGTTTTTTAAATGGTAGATTTTTGCGCTTTTCCAAAGGTGAGCTCACGCAAACTAATGATAAATTTCTCTTGTCTAATAACTATATGTGCCTAATTTATCATTGGAAATAAGCTTAATCGCTAGTTATATGTACAGTGGGGCAAAAAAGTATTTAGTCAGCCACCAATTGTGCAAGTTCTCCCACTTAAGAAGATGAGAGAGGCCTGTAATTTTCATCATAGGTATACCTCAACTATGAGAGACAAAATGTGGAAACAAATCCAAACAATCACATTGTCTGATTTGGAAAGAATTTATTTGCAAATTATGGTGGAAAATAAGTATTTGGTCAATATCAAAAGTTCATCTCAATACTTTGTTATATATCCTTTGTTGGCAATGACAGAGGTCAAACATTTTCTGTAAGTCTTAACAAGGTTGTCACACACTGTTGCCGGTATGTTGGCCCATTCCTGCATGCAGATCTCCTCTACAGCAGTGATGTTTTGGGGCTGTCACTGGGCAACACAGACTTTCAACTCCCTCCAAAGGTTTTCTATGGGGTTGAGATCTGGAAACTGGCTAGGCCACTCTAGGACCTTGAAATGCTTCTTTTACAAAGCCACTCCTTCGTTGCCCGGGCGGTGTGTTTGGGATCATTGTCATGCTGAAAGACCCAGCCACGTTTCATCTTCAATGCCCTTGTTGATGGAAGGAAGTTCATCAAACCTGATTAAAAAACCAGGGCGGGCCGTGGACCGGACACACCATTGGAGAAAGTAATTTATCAGGTAAGCATAAATTCTGTTTTCTCCAACATTGGTGTGTCCGGTCCACGGCGTCATCCATAACTTGTGGGAACCAATACCAAAGCTTTAGGACACGGATGAAGGGAGGGAGCCAATCAGCTTACCTAAACAGAAGGCACCACGGCTTGCAAAACCTTTCTCCCAAAAATAGCCTCCGAAGAAGCAAAAGTATCAAATTTGTAGAATTTGGCAAAAGTGTGCAGGGAAGACCAAGTCGCTGCCTTACATATCTGATCAACAGAAGCCTCGTTCTTGAAGGCCCATGTGGAAGCCACAGCCCTAGTAGAGTGAGCTGTGATGCGTTCAGGAGGCTGCCGTCCGGCAGTCTCGTAAGCCAATCGGATGATGCTTTTCAGCCAAAAGGAAAGAGAGGTAGCAGTAGCTTTTTGACCTCTCCTCTTGCCAGAATAAACGACAAACAGATTAGACGTTTGTCTGAAATCCCTTTGTTGCTTCTAAATAGAACTTTAAAGCACGAACTACATCTAAATTGTGTAACAAACGTTCCTTCTTTGAAACTGGATTCGGACACAAAGAAGGCACAACTATTTCCTGGTTAATATTCTTGTTGGAAACAACCTTTGGAAGGAAACCAGGTTTAGTACGCAAAACAACCTTATCTGAATGGAACACCAGATAGGGCGGATTACACTGCAAAGCAGATAACTCAGAAACTCTTCTAGCAGAAGAAATAGCAACCAAAAACAGAACTTTCCAAGATAACATCTTGATATCTATGGAATGTAGAGGTTCAAACGGAACCCCTTGAAGAACTGAAAGAACTAAATTCAGACTCCAGGGAGGAGTCAAAGGTCTGTAAACAGGCTTGATCCTGACCAAAGCCTGAACAAAAGCTTGAACATCAGGCACAGCTGCCAGTCGTTTGTGTAACAAGACAGATAAAGCAGAAATCTGTCCCTTTAGAGAACTCGCTGATAATCCCTTATCCAAACCTTCTTGGAGAAAGGAAAGGATCCTAGGAATTTTGATCTTACTCCATGAGAATCCCTTGGATTCACACCAACAGATATATCTTTTCCATATTTTATGGTAAATTTTTCTAGTTACAGGCTTTCTGGCTTGTACCAGAGTATCTATTACAGAATCCGAAAACCCACGCTTAGATAAAATCAAGCGTTCAATTTCCAAGCCGTTAGCTGGAGGGAAACTAGATTTGGATGTTCGAATGGACCTTGTACTAGAAGATCCTGTTTGACTTTCTGTCAGGAAAATCTTCATTTCTAAAGAATCTATTATTGTCCCCAAGAAAGGAACTCTTGTCGACGGAGACAGGGAACTTTTTTCTATGTTCACTTTCCATCCGTGAGATCTGAGAAAGGCCAGAACGATGTCTGTGTGAGCCTTTGCCTTTGAAAGAGACGACGCTTGTATCAGAATGTCGTCCAAGTAAGGTGCCACTGCAATGCCCCTTGGTCTTAGAACCGCTAGAAGGGACCCGAGTACCTTTGTGAAAATCCTTGGAGAAGGCTAGCCCGAATGGGATAGCCACAAACTGGTAATGTTTGTCCAGAAAGGCGAACCTTAGGAACTGATGATGATCTTTGTGGATAGGAATATGTAGATACGCATCCTTTAGATCCACGGTAGTCATAAATTGACCCTCCTGGATTGTAGGTAAAATCGTTCGAATAGTTTCCATTTTGAACGATGGCACTCTGAGAAATTTGTTTAGGATCTTTAAATCCAGAATTGGTCTGAAAGTTCCCTCTTTTTTGGGAACTACAAACAGATTTGAGTAAAACCCCATTCCTTGTTCCACGGTTGGAACTGGGTGTATCACTCCCATTTTTAACAGGTCTTCTACACAATGTAAGAATGCCTGTCTCTTTATTTGGTTTGAAGATAAGTGAGACATATGGAACCTTCCCCTTGGGGGTAGTTCCTTGAATTCCAGAAGATAACCCTGAGAAACTATTTATAGTGCCCAGGGATCCTGAACATCTCTTGCCCAAGCCTGAGCGAAGAGAGAGATTCTGCCCCCTACTAGATCCGGTCCCGGATCGGGGGCTACTCCTTCATGCTGTTTTGGTAGCAGCAGCAGGCTTCTTGGCCTGCTTACCCTTGTTCCAGCCTTGCATCTGTTTCCAAGCTGGTTTGGTTTGTGAAGCATTACCCTCTTGTCTAGAGGCTGCAGAGTTGGAGGCCGGTCCGTTCCTGAAATTGCGAAAGGAACGAAAATTAGACTTATTCTTGGCCTTGAAAGGCCTATCTTGTGGGAGGGCGTGGCCCTTACCCCCAGTGATGTCTGAGATAATCTCTTTCAATTCTGGCCCAAAAAGGGTTTTACCCTTGAAAGGGATATTAAGCAATTTTGTCTTGGAAGATACATACGCTGACCAAGACTTTAGCCAGAGCGCTCTGCGCGCCACAATTGTAAACCCTGAATTTTTCGCCGCTAATCTAGCTAACTGCAAAGCGGCATCTAAAATAAAGGAATTAGCTAACTTAAGTGCGTGAATTCTGTCCATAACCTCCTCATACGGAGTCTCTCTACTGAGCGACTTTTCTAGTTCCTCGAACCAGAACCACGCTGCTGTAGTGACAGGAATAATGCACGAAATAGGTTGCAGGAGGTAACCTTGCTGTACAAAAATCTTTTTAAGCAAACCCTCCAATTTTTTATCCATAGGATCTTTGAAAGCACAATTATCCTCAATAGGAATAGTAGTGCTCTTGGCTAGTGTAGAAACTGCTCCCTCGACCTTAGGGACTGTCTGCCATAAGTCCTTTCTGGGGTCGACCATAGGAAATAATTTCTTAAATATAGGAGGGGGAACAAAAGGTATGCCGGGCTTCTCCCACTCCTTATTCACTATGTCCGCCACCCGCTTGGGTATAGGAAAAGCGTCGGGGTGCACCGGAACCTCTAGGAACTTGTCCATCTTGCACAATTTTTCTGGAATGACCAGGTTGTCACAATCATCCAGAGTAGATAGCACCTCCTTAAGCAGTGCGCGGAGATGCTCTAATTAAAATTTAAAATGTCACAACATCAGGTTCTGCCTGTTGAGAAATTCTACCTGAATCAGAAATTTCCCCATCTGACAAAACCTCCCTCATGGCCACTTCAGATTGGTGTGAGGGTATGACAGAGCAATTATCATCAGCGCCCTCCTGCTCTACAGTGTTTAAAACAGAGCAATCGTGCTTTCTCTGAAATGCAGGCATTTTGGATAAAATATTTGCTATGGAGTTATCCATTACTGCCGTCAATTGTTGCATAGTAACAAGCATTGGCGCGCTAGAAGTACTAGGGGTCTCCTGCGTGGGCAAAACTGGTGTAGACACAGAAGGAGATGATGTAGAACTATGTCTACTCCCTTCATCTAATGAATCATCTTGGGCAACTTTACTATCTGTGGCAGTACTGTCCTTACTTTGTTTGGACGCTATGGCACAATTATTACACAATTTTGAAGGGGGAGACACATTGGCTTCCATACATACAGAACATAGTTTATCTGAAGGCACAGACATGTTAAACAGGCTTAAACTTGTCAATAAAGTACAAAAACCGTTTTAAAACAAAACCGTTACAGTCTCTTTAAATTTTAAACAGGGCACACTTTATTACTGAATATGTGAAAAAACTATGAAGGAATTGTTCAAATTTAACCAAATTTCACCACAGTGTCAAAGCATTCAAAGCATTGCACCCCAAATTTCAGACCTTTAACCCTTAAAATGACGAAACCGGAGCCGTTTACAGTTTTAACCCCTCTACAGTCCCAGCTACAGCCTTTGCTGCGACCCAGGGGGGTATACGATACCAAATGAAGCCTTCTAGGAACCTTTTCAACTACTTTCAGACCCACACACATGCAGCTGCATGTCCTGCTCTCAAAAGTAACTGCGCAGTAATGGCGCGAAAATGAGGCTCTGCCTACTACAGAGAAGGCCCTTCCTGACTGGGAAGGTGTCTAAACCAGTGCCTGACGTAAAAAAACGTTCCCCAGTTTATAAAGTGTGAATTTCAACATCAAGCTGTATAAAATGCCCAAATAAAGTAATCGATCTAGCCCATAAAAGTGTCTACCAGTTTTATAGCCCATACTAAGCCCTTTATTCTGTTTGATACTAAGAAAATGGCTTACCGGTCCCCATGAGGGGAAATGACAGCCTTCCAGCATTACACAGTCTTGTTAGAAATATGGCTAGTCATACCTTAAGCAGAAAAGTCTGCCAACTGTTTCCCCCAACTGAAGTTATCTCATCTCAACAGTCCTATGTGGAAACAGCAAACTATTTTAGTTACTGCTGCTAAAATCATATTCCTCTCACAAACAGAACTCTTCATCTTTTTCTGTTTCAGAGTAAATAGTACATACCAGCACTATTTTAAAATAACAAACTCTTGATAGTAGAATAAAAAACTACAACTAAACACCACATACTCTTCACCATCTCCGTGGAGATGCTGCTTGTTCAGCAGCAAAGAGAATGACTGGGGTGTGCGGAGCCTAGGAGGGACTATATGGACAGCTTTTGCTGTGCTCTTTGCCATTTCCTGTTGGGGAAGAGAATATTCCCACAAGTTATGGATGACGCTGTGGACCGGACACACCAATGTTGGAAAAATATGAGTACTAACGCAAAATCATGATCGCAATATATGACACCACAAAATCGTAATATTGTAAAATATAAAAACGCAAAATCTTCCTCCTCTGTAAATCTTGCTCTAAATGGGAGAACAATTTCACCTTTACACTACAGAATCCCTTTAATTTTCAGAGAGGTTGTGAATGATCCTCATGCTCTCCTATCCAACGATGGGTTACATAAGTAGGTTTTCTGCTGTCATATGAGGGGTAAAAAGGTTCAGAGCAAAATGTTTTTCTTTAACTCAAAGTAACTATATGCTGCTTATAAGAATTCTAATATGTAAAGGGGCAATAAATACCTTGTAATAATTATGATTTTTTTTTGCAGTCATGCAATAAAACATTTTCAAATGCATTCACACCTTATTTCATTAGCCAAACTCAACCCAACACTTGCCTAATTTAGTGAAGCCAATCGTGTACTGGTGGAGTAGGCACAGCTACACACTATCATGTTATTCACAAACACTCAATTGTTTCACAGTCTAATCTTACCACATCTGGTGAAGCAAATCAGGAACAAACATGTGGCAGGATTCAGCTTGTGAAAACCAACAATTTTCAACCCAAATGTTGTATTTCATGATTCAGATAGAGCATGCAATTTTAAGCAACTTTCTAATTTACTTTCATTATCAATTTTTCTTCGTTCTCTTGGTATCGTTATTTGAAAAAGTAGGAATGCAAGTTGAGTCAGTCCATCTACGGTTCAGCACCTAGGTAGCGCTTGCTGATTGGTGGCTAAATGTAGCCACCAATCAGCAAGCGCTACCCAGGGTTCTGAACCAAAAACAGGCCGGCTTCTAAGCTTACATTCCTGCTTTTTCAAATAATTGAGTCATTACCAGATGCTTGTATCATCTGGTAATGACTCAATTTATTAAGTACTGACATAATACAAGCCCTATTGGCTGTCTGAGCAGCTGCAGTATTTAAAATGCAACACTAAAACAGTGAAAGCTTTTACTAGAAGCATTTTTGCAGATACATTTATATTGCAAATATGTTTCTATTCAAATATGTAATTCATCTATGTACATTAAACATTTTGACCATAATGTCCCTTTAATTTGTTCCCAATGACTTGTTATAGTAGTGACAGAGTATAAAATGTATGGGAAATTGCTTATTTTGTATATTAAATACCTGTTTTGCCGATTGAAGCCTAAATTAATTACACCTATAAATGACCTCCTGTTATTATCTCTCTTTCTTTATATTAAAGGGATGGTCAAGTTAAAAAAAGCACAAAGGCTATACTGCAGTCTGCATAAGTAAGAGATAGATTTCTCACACATCTACGGTGGCGAAATCTTTCTCTTACTATGCAGACTTTGGAAATCTGGGCGGTCACCTCAAAATTCACTTGTGGTCCACTGGTAGACCACAATCAACGTCTTGCCCACCCCTGCTTTAAGGTCCCTTATCTTATCTTATCTCTTTGTCTTTACACAATGGCCAATACTTAGAGAGAAAGAGAGAGAACAATTAAAAAGGAACATTTTATTACTTACCATACTGGGAAGTTGATTGCTTCATGTTTACATAGTTTTGCTATAGAGAATACTAAGATATTCATACTTTCAGTATATGAGGTGGTACAAAAGGCAAAAGGAGCTTTTTTAAAATTACAAAATAAAGTTAAAGGAGCCATTAATAACCTATTTCATACACTCCAGCGAGTAAAACAGAGCACTGGGAATACATTAAAGCCAACATGTTTATTTCATGATTCAGATAGATACCATTTTAAACAGCTTTACAGTTTACTTCTATTATCAATTTCGATTCATTTTCTTGGTATCCTTTATTGAATGAACAGCACTACTAGGAGCTAGTTGAACACATCAGTAAGTCAATGATAGAAGGCATATGTGCGCAGCAACCAATCAGCAGCTAGGTCCCAGATCCTGAGCCTACCTAGGTATGCTTTTCAACAAAGGATACCAAGGGAATAAAAGCAAATTGGATAATAGAAGTAAATTGGAAAGTTGTTAAAAATGCCATGCTCTATATGAATCATGAAAGAAAGGTTTTTAGTTTCATGGCCCTTTAAAGCTGAGAACATTTTACAATACAATGTCCTTTAAAAGTGACATGAAGACCATCATATTTCTTTCATGATTCAGATAGAGAATACTGTTATTAAAAAAAATCCAATTTACCTAAATTATCAAATTAACTTTGCTTTCTTGGTATCTCTTGTTGAAAAAGGCTAGTTAGCCTGCGGAACAGGAACGAGTCTGGAGAATCATAGCAGAAGTTTTGTATAAAAAATACATTTAAACGATGTTATACATTTGCCAGAGCACTAAATGGCAGCAGTGTTTGTTGCTATTTAGAGCCCCAAACATGTGCTACCTACCAAGGTATGCTCTTCAACAAAGAAAAACATGAGAACCAAAACAAATTGGAAATAAAACAAAAAAACAAAAAACTATGCTCTGTCTAAATCATGAAAGAAAAAAAAATGGGGTTTGTGTCCCTTTAAATTACATGAAAAAAGGGCAACGTAAATAATTATTGTATATTGCAACGTTGTTTTACTTTGCATAAATCAACATTTTAATTTTAAAGTGTTTATTTTCCTTTTAATAGAGTTCATGCAGATTTTGGCCTAGCCAACATCAATGACCAAATACAAAAATGTAACAAGAGCTATCAACCTGTGCATAAAACAAAATTCTTAACCTTATAATCATTTTAAAAAAGTACTGAATGAAGCCTTATAGAAAAGAAACACAATATCAACGTCTGCCAGCTTGCGTTATCAAGATTTTACTTAGTACAAGACTCTGTAATCACTATCCAGGACAAGCAAAGGTAGTAAGAAATCCGAAACCACACCTTGGAAATAAAGATAACAAAATCCTGAACAAACCAATACTGTTTGCTTTGTAGCTGGTGAAGTTCAGCAAAGGTTGTAAGAGCAATAGTCTGGCTGTTGATGCAACCAGGCGAGTAAAGGCTTCATAGCCATGAAGCTCTGCAGTGTATGTGTAATATATATATATATATATATATATATATATATATACACACACACATACATACACATATACACACACACACACACACATCTATACTGTGTGTGTGTATGTATATATATATATATATATTACTGTGTGTGTGTATATATATATATATATATATATATATATATATATATATATATATATATATATATACACACACACAGTAATATATATATATATATATATATATATACATACACACACACAGTATAGATGTGTGTGTGTGTGTGTATATGTGTATGTATGTGTGTGTATATATATATATATAATATATATATATATATATATATATATATACACACACACATACATACACATATACACACACACACACACACATCTATACTGTGTGTGTGTATGTATATATATATATATATTACTGTGTGTGTGTATATATATATATATATATATATATATATATATATATATATATATATATATATATATATATATATATATACACACACACAGTAATATATATATATATATATATATACATACACACACACAGTATAGATGTGTGTGTGTGTGTGTATATGTGTATGTATGTGTGTGTATATATATATATATAATATATATATATATATATATATATATATATATATATATATATATATACACACACACACACACACACTTTGTTCTCTTGGTATTCTTAGTTGAAGGCTAAACCTAGGTAGATTAATTTGCTAATTTCTTAGCCCACATCTTATCTGAATTCATTTTGACCGTTTTTCATAACTAGAGGCTGTTAGTTCATCTGTGCTATAAATAGCATTGTGTTCACATAGTGGAGTTAGCACTGATTGGCTAAAATGCAAGTAAGGGGGCAATCTGCAGAGGATTAGATACAAGGTAATCACAGAGGTAAAAAGTGTATTAATATAACAGTGTTGGCCATCTAGATTGTAAATTCCCACGGGAATAGGGCCCTCAATCCACCCTGTATTTGTCTGTAAAATTTTGTCTTTTATCGTATTGTTTCTCCATTACCCATGGGCAGTGCTGTGGAATCTGTTGGCGCTTTATAAATAAAGAATAATAATAATAATAATAATACTTATGCAAAACTGGAGAATGGGTAATAAAGGGATTATCTATCTTTTTAAACAATAAAAATTCTGGAGTAGACTGTCCCTTTAACTGTTTAACTCATAAGAAATGTTATGACTTTTACAAGGGGACTTTGGTCAGAAGTCAAGTGACACCCAAAACCACTTCCTGGCTTCATCTTCTCTGAACTTGAGAGAGAGAAAAAATCTCTCCATATGCTTAAAAGTAATCTTAGAGAAAAAGAAAATTCAAAACTGACGTTGTCCACTGTATAAATAATTCACAAGATCATAGTACAAGTGTACATATCACATGCATTTGGCTAAGCATGACATCGGTTGCAAGGTAAGGCTTGTACAAAGCATACACCGGATGCATGTGTTTTCCCAAGAGAGAGCTTGGAAGTTGTAAATATCCAGCAGCAGTAAAATGAACTCTCACCGGCACTATAAAAATAGGAGGAGGAGAGTAATACCTGTTCAGATCAAAATTAGCTACATACTTGAATGTAATGATAATTTAAAAAAAAACTGAAAATTGCTCCAACAGAAATAGCAAAATATTTATAAAATGTCAACACCAAAATAGCATCACTTCAGATAAAAAGTGCAGGTCTCTGAAACAAAACCAAAGTGAATTTGTGTTATAATGGAGGTACCTAAAACGTTATCATTGGCTCCTATTTGTGGTGTTATTCTATGTTCATATTGTGTTTGATTTACATATAGTCATTATATTCTGAATCTATGAACTAGATGATTATGTAGCTAAATGATATCAGAAAGCAGAAAAATAATTGACCCAAATATTGGGTTAATAATGTGTGGACAATGCAACATAATCAATCAACCTTACTGACCAATGGCACTGCTGCATGAAGTCAATTACACCAGAGGAGGCAAATTCTTAAGGGCAGCATGGCACTTGGACAAGTGTGCCAAGGTTCACCACCCCTATAATATGGGTCTGATAATCACAAACTTGCTGGCATGGAGACAAATCTTGCAAAATCTTGGGGCTGCTTTTTTTAAGCATCATATTATAATGTTTGTGTCTTATTCACATACAGAACCCTACATAGCTTCATAAACAGATCTCCAGCTAAAATTTGCCTTTATAAAATTATGTGTGATCCTCAAAGTACTGATGAGGCTCCCTAGATAATGTCTCCAGACCAGAGATCATCATACCCCATAAATTGCAAAAGGCTCAGCCTGTAAATCTAACAATTTTATCTCAGATTAAACAATATCCATAAAAACAAACAAAAAGCAAACATTAGTTTATGCGTAGGCAGCAAAGCAAGTGTGAAATTCCTACAGATGTTCTGATTACATTTTATATTTGGCACCAACATAACATTTTGTATGATAGAATCATAGCTTTATAAAAGTACAGTTTCAGTGATATCTTATCTTTAACCTCTTGATCGGACAAAAGACACACACAGGAATGCTACTAGGTTTGTGAAGCATGTGGGGGTGCTCATTGATCATTTGAAAGCCCCCACTACACCCACAATCACTTGCACCAACTTATTTGTTTAGCATTTTCATAAAACTCCAGCTGATCTGTGAAAGATTCCACAATTGATATTGTTTTTAAAAACTGTGTACTGCACAAATACACATGTAGATAAATATACAATGTTCCTAGAACAATAAAAATAATTATGACATTACAGAACGCTTACATTTGATAACTTGTTTTAACAATTTTCAAAACAGTAAATGCAGCAACCACCACATTGGACTTCGATAACATTGAGGGGGAGGGAATAGTTCTGGTCAAGGTACAGCCAAGGACAAAATTGCTTAGCTTGAAACTCAGTGTGCCAGACACTACTGCAAAATCAGCAGAAATGTGACCCATTTAATTACACATATCAAACACTATATATATATATACACATACACACACACACACACACATACACATTCATATATACAGTAAAAATGTAATGTGCACAGCAGTAGTCACACCTGGTTAAAAAATAAATGACATTCCTACAGAGGACATCATGCATAAACATTCTAAAGACCTAGAGGTATATATTTTATTCCAGTTGAACATGAACATAAGCATTTTAATATAAATTAATCTATTACAGTCCAAATAGTTTCATGTAGATTTCTGTAGACTTGGGCAACTGCCTTCAAAACCATGCATAAATCATATCAACTTGTTTTTATCAATAGTTTGAATTATAGACATAAGAGCTATTATTTGCAGATTTTTTTTTAGATAAAATAATTCCTAAATGCAAAAGCAAACAACAACAAAAAAAGTTATTTGTTGTCATTTACCATTTATTGCCAAAAGTGATGTATTCACCACTCAGAATTACTGCGTTTGTTAGGTCCCTTTTGTCATCTACACTCTATCAACTGAATAATCCAGCAACATCAAAACCAACAGCTTAACACATGGATGACAATGTATAGGGTTTATCCCTCCTACCAAAAACAATGAAACAAAAACTTGCTGCCTGGGTCTAGAAATAACAGAACACAACAGCCATTCAGCTCCGTGCATGACTGCAGACTTTGTAAGCAACAGGTGAGACAAATACAAAGTAAGAGGGCACCGTGCGTGTCTGGCACTGCAAGTTTAACCAGGGCCCGCATGCGCTCCCGGTGATATCACGCAGGTGTGAAGGTTACAACATTATACATTACTTACAGCCATATCTGGGTCGCAGCAGGGGCGAGACCTCCTCATGGTGCATCCTGCTGTTGCTGCAACACCTTCCGCTGAGCCCAGGCTGCAAGATGTCCCCCTGATGCTGCTGCTAGGTATCCAGAGAAAGTTGTAAAATACAAGCCCCGGTTCAGCGTGCACCCAATCCCTCTCTCTCCTGTTGCTTCAGACTGTATCAATGTGTGAGATCTCTCCTCCTTCTCCCCTGCCACTAGCGGTGCTTACACCCTCCTCCACTCTCCCTCCTCTGCTTTCCTTTCTCTTAGGTTGATACCAGACGAGACACATCAGCGCCATCTACTTGGAGATTTTTTTTAGAAAAAAAAAGTAAATATAAAGTCCCTGTGAGTTTGAGATTTTTTTTGTTCAGATTTATTTTACTTCATCTAGTATACATTTACATATAAATTAATATTTAGTAAAAGTGATTTTATAAATTTCCTTAAAAACTCCTGATGCAGAGATGTGATTAAAAACACCACACATCGAAATACTGAATATTAAAAATGTATCGTAAAGGTAGAATTTGGTGCAAACTATTGTAGGTCTAAATCTCCCCATAGTTTGCAATAAATTGTTTAATATTTTGTCTTTCTAAAAAATAAATAGTCCCGGAATCGTGGAGTAGGCGACCATTTTTGAATAAATCTAAGATTCTGATTCACAGACTTTTTAACGTGCAATTTAAAGCAGACTGCCTGACTGATTATTTGGGGGCTATTTAGCTCCTTTAGTGTTTACTGGAATGTATTAGTTTGGGACTAATATTATTGAAAGGTAACCCTTAAAGTCAAAAAGGGGTCCCACTATATTTCACCCTTAGTTTATCTGTGTAAATTATTAAATTGTGTCTAATATGTATTACACATATTTATTTTGCATGCCTTCAAAAATGGTTTTGGAGAGGCATATCCTTGTTCAGCAAATGGAGCTGTCGGAACTGTCCTTGTCAGCCAATGAGCAACATGAGCAAAATTCATGACATTTCCAATATCTCTCAAGCTATAAGCAGATGGTGTGAAAATAGTGGCGTTCTTCATGAAGTTCTGTGCTATACTTTTAATATTAATATTTTTTTTCAGGTCTTAAAAAGCGCTAGATTTTACAGCAGTATTTTGGATGGTGCTTGAGGGAATAATAATGAGTGCAATAAGGACACTAATGGAGCTCCCTGAGCTAGCAAGAGTAAAACATCTTCAGATGATACATTTTTCTTGTGGGCTACCATTACCTAGTTTCAATTGTCAAATTTGGGTAGCTCTAGGAAAAATTGTTCTGGCTATTATATGTGAAAATTATTATTATTAGGCAAATAACAAGGTTTAATAGAATAATTTTCATATATTTTTTTTAGAAAGATTAATGGATAAAGAAAATAGACTATTAATTATTTGGAATGTGGGGGTACCTATCACCTCTCCTATAAAACGGAAAGCTATTGTTCATTATCTTTAAACAATGCAAGAAACTCCATTATCTCTTGAGGAAGCTCTAAAACTTAAAGAGACAGTCTACTCCAGAATGATTAATGTTTAAAAAGATAGATAATCCCTTTTATTACTCATTCACCAGTTTTGCATAACCAACACGGTTATATTAATCTACTTTTTACCTTTGTGATTTCCTTGTATCTAAGCATTTGCACACTGCCCCCTTATTTCAGTTCTTTTGACAGACTTGCATTTAGCCAATCAGTGCCCTCTTACTTGTAAATCCACGGACGTAGTCACATGTTATCTGTATGGCACACATTAACTTACGCCCTCTAGCTGTGAAAAACTGCAAATGTATTGAAATAAGGGGCAGCCTTCAAGGTTTAAGAAATTAGCACATGACCCACTTGTCTTTACTAACACCTAATGGGATCTCTCAGTGTCCCAGCTCACTGTTCCTTGGATCCTGCACACCTCTGTCTGGGGCGTTTCCTCAAGGCAAAAAACTCAGGCTCTCAGTCAAGTGAAAGTATAAAATCCACTTTTAATAAAATGAAGTATAAAACTATAGGGTACAGCAATCACTACTATGTAATAAAAATGTTGCAACGCGTTTCTCAGCTCACACGCTGTTTCATCAGGCATATAGACCCTAACTGAGAGCTCTGAGCTTTAAACTAAATGTAACCAATAAAAACATGTGTGTTGTCCCATCTCCCTATACAGGTGTTACAGATAATAATTAGTTTTCAAATGAACTCTTTCTTAACCCCACAACATTTTGTCAAAGAAATACAATGATAGAATTAACTATATATAATGGATAAAAAACAGTTACATTGGGGGGGGGGGCGGAGCCAACTGCCGTTGAGACCAGACATGTTTTAATGCAGCTCCTGCTTATGGGGGCACTTCTGTGGTATAATATATACATACAAATTCTGAAACTTTTGTTTTTTTTCTCTTCTGAAGTTCTCAGCTACATATCTGGAGCTATTTTTGATATAGAAACACACTATATCGACAGACATGCCGACACTAAGTGCCCTTAAGTGAAGTAAGGACAGGCGGTATAAACGCCATCTTGGATTATAGCACACTTATTACATCGGCAAATTAGACCGTTCGGCCAGAGACCATCAGCTACACTGCTAACCATGGGGGATCCCTACACAGAAATAAGAAGCTGTCTAATTGAGTTGGGACACCGCATGACAAACCACTTTAATTGCCTGAGAGATGTTATCAGCTGCGGCTATGAAAATACTGTGGCGTCTGCAGAAATAATGGCGGAGTTTGGGGAGCATCAAACTAAGGCTACAGCTTATCCCCTACAGAGTGCTGCGTCAGAGCTGATTTGTCAGACTCCGGTATCCTTTCCGCCCTCTAGCTTGCAAGTACTAGAGGGAGCTGCTTGTTTGGGGGAAGAGATTGATTTGCGACTGCCTGGTGTACAACTGACTACATCTGACCGCTGCACTTATGGAGACACCTCAGCTTTAGGGGATCCTGGACTGCGTTTTGTTCACTTTCTGAGTCCTCATGTTAGCAATTCTGGGCACACCAAATTAGTGACTAACATACCGCAAGCGGCAATACCCCGAGCAGTGCAGCTTCCTGTCCATAGAAGGTCTGCTATTGCGATCTCCTTCTGGGGCTCTTCTATCCCAGTTTTTGCAGAACGCATTAGGTCGGGTAAAGCCACATGCCTTAAAATCTGGACATTTGGACTCTATAAGCAGGCAGGTATGTGCAGCTCCTTTGAAATACGTGGCATCGGATGAAGAGAGGATACAGCACTTCTACTGTCCCTTTTTGATAAGATAGTTGGAAAACTTTACATGGCTTTTGAAGAATTTTCAGCTATTTCTCAGCTCCTCTGATTATCCCTAATGACGATATGATTAACATGTCTGATGTGGTGTTTAATTATGTGCACATGATCTTAATTTAACTTTGTTCTCATGCTACCCCTTGTTTGAAGTGTTCACAATACTTATATTTTTAGCTAGTCACCGTTAACTTATAAACTTTACTCAAATATTTTCATATATGGAGAAATGAACATTACTGATCCTTGCTCTGTTATGTTATGTCTGGTTGGATGCAGATATTATTATCCTTTATCAGCTATATGATCGCAATTTGTTTTCCTAACAGTTAAGGCTCAAAATAGCATTATGTCTACTTTATCTACTACCAGCACTCTATAGTCAGTTATCTCTTGTTCTACCTATTAGCTTTTACTAATCTAATAACATTAACCTAACTTAACATATGTGTATATATTGGAATGCCCTATTGTAGACTTGTTGCCCTAGCGTACTGGATATGTTTTTTTTTTTTTTTCTTTTTTTGGTACTAGTGAGCTATTCACAGTTTGCATAGTTTGGATCATAGTTATTGTTAATTTCCCTGCTCTAGCGAAATGTTTACATTGCACTATGTGAATCTCCTTTAATTTCTTATTTTCTATGTTATTGAATTTTTATTTTAAATACTGATACCTTCTTGTTTAGCTTCGTATGAGCATAACCTTTACCTTTTCATCGCAACGCCCCCAGAAACATAATTGATATCTCATATTTTGGCGTAGCCTGCAATAATCTGTACCAATAAGAATGTATCTAAATAAGTCTAGGTTACTGTTGATCTAAGAATCCTGGACTACTGCAATTAATAAGTTTCTCCTAACGATTAGTTTAAAAATTGGATATATGGTCATACAGCTTATTATGGGTCACTTAGATATATTTTCTATTGTCAACCTCTGACTTTATTCATTTTATAACCCAATTGTCTCTGACTTTTGTAGAAGTTCTAGCACTGTTTAATTATTTGCTACCAGGTATTCTGTTATATGTTACATTTTCTAATAACTCTATAGCCATATAGATTTCCACCTTCAGCTCTATTGTTAAATAAGGCCCTGTTAGTCTGACGCTAACCCTAGATGTTTATCTTATTTAGCAAATCTTTTCTGAGTTGATAGCTAACTTCCATATACAACGAGAAACCTGTAAGTCTGTGTTAAGTTTCCTTTATATAGCTTAATACTATACACACCGCCACTGTAGGATTTTATATAGTATTACTGAATATCCTTATTCCTAGCTGTTGCAATCTTTGGGGCTATTAATTTGTTTGGGATCAATGATTGTACATGGTTGCATCCTTATGTTACAGGAGATTATAGTGGAAAGTGTTATGTTACATTACATTAGAATTTCTGAGACCCCAGTATATTTTGGCATTTTTCCGCACTGCCAGCGGCCGAGGCAGTGTGACGTATTAATAATTCACACCCTGTTACTGTTGGGTTCCTCTCCTCCCTTTCCCGCCGGTACTGGCTGCCTGCGGGTCATATCCCTTTTCCTTTTTCCCGCACCGTCTATAGCTGACATTTCCCCAGGAGAGGAGCTCACCCAGTGACCCTGTATAATTCATACATACTAATATCTTCCCTCTCCATATAACTTTCTTAAGAACTTCCCTTAT
The DNA here is from genome assembly GCF_027579735.1 of Bombina bombina. Lineage (NCBI taxonomy): Eukaryota > Metazoa > Chordata > Amphibia > Anura > Bombinatoridae > Bombina > Bombina bombina. The sequence goes on from NC_069500.1 coordinate 187,710,370, forward strand.
CTATCTTATTGAAAGCCCCTCAACTATCCATATAAATTCCCATACCCTGAGTAACCCCTGTTTATAAATTTGACATACTAACTGGCTCCGCCCTCCACCACCCCCCCCTCCTACATATTTAAGCGGCTTTCGCCCGCTGATAGTCTCCCCCCCCCCCCCTTATATTTTTCGGCCCAAGAGTGGCCGCCTCATATGCTAACCCTCCACAGGCAGATACCTTGATTCAGATATGTCAATAAGTGTTTCCTATCAGGTAGTGGAGATCATTTGCTAGTACTATAATATAAAATGAAGTTCTAATTCCTTTCACCTAAGCTTTTGCCTAGCACCATGTTAATCTTTGATATGTATTTCTCTTATTACAGGTGCATTCTGTGTTGTTATTAATATTTGCTTTTAGGCATTGTAATACTTTATTGGATGTAATATTATCTTAAAGGTGAATACTGTTTGTTAATCTTTGTTTCAACTTCAATAAAAATTTATTTGTAAAAAAAAAAAAAAAAAAAAAACAGTTACATTAAGGGATCCAGAATGCTCTGCCATCATATCAATAAGGTTAGTAAGGATCGTAATAGGCATATATCATTCATTTGGCCATTAGTTAATCTAACAAGAAACAAGACACAAAGTAGCATTTGTTCCGGTCAACAGGGGAATCTACATCTTATAACAATTGGATATAGATCAACCAATAGGGCTATTTTGCTACACACATCAGGGAAACTAATAACTGTTTTTTGTCTATTATATATAGTTAATTCTATCATTGTATTTCTTTGACAAAATGTTGTGGGGTTTAGGAAGAGTTAATTTGAAAACTAATTATTATCTGTAACACCTGTATAGGGAGGTGGGACAACACACGTGTTTTAATTGGTTAAATTTAGTTTAAAGCTCAGAGCTCTCAGTTAGGGTCTATATGCCTGATGAAACAGTGTGTGAGCTGAGAAACGTGTTGCAACATTTGTATTACATAGTAGTGATTGCTGTACCCTATGGTTTTATACTGCATTTTATTAAAAGTGAATTTTATACTTTCACTTGACTGAGAGCGTGAGTTTTTTGCCTTGAGGAAACGCCCCAGACAGAGGTGTGCAGGATCCAAGGAACAGTGAGCTTGGGACACTGAGAGATCCCAGTAGGTGTTACTAAGCACAAGTGGGTGCTGCTTTCATTGTGAGTACCTGCCTTACATTCTTGTTTGATTATATATGGTGTAAACTATATTACACTAGGAGGCGCCCTTCTGTTTTGTGTGTTTCCACAGAACTGTGTTTCTATTTTCCTATTGGATTGGGAAGGAGCAGCCGATAGTGGACGACCGAGAACTCTCTGCATATCCAAGAAAGGACAGCACAAACAGTGATTGATCATCTATATGGACTGACAAGATAAGAATTTCTTACATGTGCTAAAATCATTATCCTTCTATTTCTGGCTATTTTTTAAGCCACACAACTATTCTATTTTTTTATTTTGCTATTATAAAATATATTTTGCACGGTCACTTTGTCACATTGCGCCCCCTTGAGTGGTGACGACTAATTATCACTAGGTTTTTTTTTTGCTTAGTATATTTTTGGAGGGGAGCAGCATTGTTTACTATACATCTGGTAGTGGATTTTTTTATTTGATTAATTGTTATTCATTCTGTTACAAGCAGTTCAAATTGTACAATCAAGCTATAATGCTTTCAATGTCAGAAAGAAACAACAAAAGATTAGCATTAGTCAATAATACTGATACCACCAGTATATCTGTTCCCCATATAGAGGGTAGTAAAGATATTAAACAACTTTTTAATGCATTGGAGGATCTAACCAAGAACGTCACTGGTGTGACTTGGATTCATTGAAGAAATATAAAAATATTAAACAAATCCCTAGGGGCTTATGGATTTTTAAAAATTGTTTGTTTAAAAATGATTCTGAATCGTCTAAGAAATGGTTTGAACTATTAGATGACTGCTCCTTTAAACTTATAGACCTCCTAATTGAATAGGGAAAAATTAGTGGATGAAATAGGGGTTGAAATTAAAAAAGTGCAAAAAGACTTATAATTATTGACTAACCATCCTGACTATGGTAGATTAAATGAGCAAACTTTGAAAGCGACAGATGAATATCAGAATGAAGTAATTGCTAGAAAATTAAAGACGAAACTAAGGGATAATGAGGATTATACCAAAAGGGAGGTGTACACATTTAACAGACAAACGGCTTACAACAAACCACCCAATCAAGAGTGGCAAACAGTTAACAAAGAAAATATATTTAATTATCACCATTCTAAATATACTCCCACTAGATCTGGTACATATCATAATAATCAACATTCCACAAATAATAGACCTAACCACACAACACATAGACCTCCATTTAATCATCAACAAAATACACAACCTTTAACCACACACAACAGATTTGAAGTATTATATCCTCAGGAAAGAGAACAGAGTACTTTTGAAAGAGGTGAAAGACCGCCAATCACTCCAGGCTAGAGGGCCAGCCCCTTATGTATACTGTGAAAGATCACATAACCAACAAGGTTATATAGATGGAGTTTCTACCTCACGGGAATTGAATAATCAACTAGGATTTTTAGATAAACCCCAGTTGAATTTGGCTCCCCTTTGGAGAAAAGACACATAGTATCAAAACCAACAAAACCACCAAGGGGTAAAAAGACCACATGGACAAGGGACAGGAGATGGGGAGGAAACACCTCAAAAAAGGAGAAATTGGAGAGATTGAAGAAGGGTATTTTCAATTTATCCAACTACACACTAAATGATGATGAAATAAGAGCTTTGGGAAAAGGGTTGTCATATTGTCCCTCTAATACACACAAAATCTTTGATATATATGTTGATATCAATAAATTTACCCGGAAACTTTCCCTGCAGAAATACTTTGCAATGAAAGAATTGAAAAAGAAAGGATTAACGGGTAGACCTATTCCTACTTGTTCAATGAGAGAAAGACACAATTATCTGCTAATTTTTAACGAGGTAGATACTTTAGTTAATTTCGGCACATTAGACACAATTGCACTACGTTAGAAAAATATGATGAGCAATCTTTGATCCTTAAAAATAGATTTAAAGAAAAGGGGTACCCCCAGTATTTGATAGAAGAAAGCTATGAGTGAGCGAGAGCATTGGACAGGATTAGTATCTTACATCAGGTGACTCCCCACACACAGCCAATAGAGGATAAGAAAAAAAACAAACAGCCTTTATAACAAATTATAACTTCAATTTTAAAAGAATCAAAAAGATCATGACTAAACATTGGCATCTACTAAAAAGATCTTGAAACAGATATTAGAGGATCAACCGACTATTACATTTAGGAGAGCACCCACAATTAAAAGTCGACTAGCCCCCAGCAAAGTGGTTATGAACAAGAGAATAGTAAGGAAGACTTGTATACCACCAACGAATAATACAATAAAAGGTTCTTTTAGATGTAAAATAAAGAGATGCAACGTGTAAATTTATCACACATGGAGCGACAAGTGTAACATCGAATGTTACGGGATATTCATACCGACTTAAGGAAAGGTTAGATTGTAGTTCCAACTTTTTTATTTATTTATTAACAGGCGAATGTGGGGCCCATTATTTGGGGCGCACGACTCGCAAGATTAGGAAACATTGGGGTGAGCACTATAGAAACATCAAGAAAGGTAGTCTTAAACATAGTGTATCGAGACATTCTGTCAAATGCCACATTTCGTATAACCCCTCTGGAAAAAATTCCCCCTAAACAGGGTACCAATCGTTTAACCTGTTTAAGACAGAGAGAAACTTATTGGATTTATAAGTTTGGGAGTTTATTTCCATTGGGGTTAAACGAAAATATAGATATGGCCGCTTTCTAACAATATTGACTTGCATTTATCTTTTTACTGGTTTTGTAATCCCTGGATGTGTGTATCAAGATGTCCAGGTTTTAATATATACTCATGTATTGTTCAATGGAATTTACACTCTATTATACATCATTTTAAATCCCATTTGAACTATTTATCTGTTTATAATTAATTTTTCAAATTTATATTTTCTGATAGGATTTCCCATTAATTAGATATTTCTCATTCTTCATCTCGAGGTTTATTTGTGAACCAATTATTAATTTTTATATCCATATTAATTTGATATACACCTTAATTTCATCATAATATCTCTAATCATAACAGTACTAGTAGGTAATAACACAATAGATAGTTGCACATTAATAGATTTTAGTGTATATATATTATTTGCCCGTAATATATTCCCATAGACATAGTAGTTTAAGATGCCTAATCCACTTTATTTAGGATTTCACAATGTATTATTTATTATCACAGTGATCACTTAATTTTATTCAATATAGTGGTCATTTTATCATTTTTCTTATGCAGATTATGTTTTAGGAAACCAAATGCACCTAGGGTGTTAGTTTAAATACACGTTAGTTTATTCACACTGTAAGGGTATATATATTTAGGTCAGAATAGAGCGATCTGTACAATATTTATTTTCCATTAGATAGGGGTTTTTATCTCACCATATAGATTAGTTTAAACTAATAATAGTCACATCTCATTGCACATAAGGGATATACGAGTAGGTACATAATTTTGTAGCAAGTGTAGAAGGGTATTATCTTTAGTATAACACAGGATGAGGATTAGATTAGGTTTTTAAATTCATAACATCATGTTATGATTTATCTTCTATAGGGCTCCCACCCCATTGGCCCATAGATTATCCAGGTTTAGAGCTGTAATAGTGTATATTATTTAGAGGGGAAGTCCCGGTCTTTACCTAATTGTCACTTCTGACCCCTAACTAATGGGGGATGTAGGATGGTCTTAGATCATACACAAGACACAGAGGCGCTTGTACTGTTATTTATATGACACTACACAGCACCAAACACTGACTTTCGGTGGAGGATAAGGGTAGTGAGCTGTCTAACAGCTACCAGATGTAGATGATATGCAAATAAGCATAAAATATAATTGTAGATAAACAGTAGTACGATATATATCAGCACAAATAATAATCAAGAGTTATATATCATTAAGGATGACATTAGTCTTTTAATAATGATCGTGAAAGGTTTAGTTGCTACAGATAGAGCAGGAAGTCAATCATTTTTTAAGAAAATAGAATAGCATATTATTAAGTTTAAGCTTTGTTGGTTCATACTTCTATTTATCATTGCTAATTCGATAGCTTTTTTTCTGTTAGAGATGTAGGACAGTTACAGTAAACAGAACACACACGAGATTTGTAGGCGTATTTTGTTTACACCTAAGATGATGACGCGGTACACCGCCATTGGTGGAGAGCAAGAGAAAGGACCACCTATCAGCTATGAGGCATAGAAGACACGTAAACAAACACTTTATACAACGAGTTTCACTCAAAGTTTTTGGTTATTTCCCAGCATTATTAAGGATCAAGAATGCTCTGTCATCATAAGGATCGTAATAGGCCCTCATAATCGATATATCATTAATTTGGCCATTAGATAATCTAACAAGAAACAAGACACAAAGTAGCATTGTTCTGGTGAACAGGGGAATCTACCTCTTATAACAATTGGATATAGATCAACCAATAGGGCTATTTTGCTACACACATCAGGGAAACTAATAACTGTTTTTTGTCTATTATATATAGTTAATTCCATCATTGTATTTCTTTGACAAAATGTTGTTGGTTTTAGGAAGAGTTAATTTGAAAACTAATTATTATCTGTAACACCTGTATAGGGAGGTGGGACAACACACGTGTTTTTATTGGTTACATTTAGTTTTTAGTTCAGAGCTCTCAGTTAGGGTCTATATGCCTGATGAAACAGTGTGTGAGCTGAGAAACGCGTTGCAACATTTGTATTACATAGTGGTGATTGCTGTACCCTGTGGTTTTATACTGCATTTTATTAAAAGTGGATTTTATACTTTCACTTGACTGAGAGCCTGAGTTTTTTGCCTTGAGGAAACGCCCCAGACAGAGGTGTGCAGGATCCAAGGAACAGTGAGCTTGGGACACTGAGAGATCCCAGTAGGTGTTACTAAGCACAAGTGGGTGCTGCTTTCATTGTGAGTACCTGCCTTACATTCTTGTTTGATTATATATGGTGTAAACTATATTACACTAGGAGGCGCCTTTCTGTTTTGTGTGTTTCCACAGAACTGTGTTTCTATTTTCCTATTGGATTGGGAAGGAGCAGCCGATAGTGGACGACCGAGAACTCTCTGCATATCCAAGAAAGGACAGCACAAACAGTGATTGATCATCTATATGGACTGACAAGATAAGAATTTCTTATATGTGCTAAAATCATTATTCTTCAATTTCTGGTTATTTTTTAAGCCACACAACTATTCTATTTTTTTATTTTGCTATTATATAATATATCTTGCATGGTCACTTTGTCACATTGCGCCCCCTTGAGTGGTGACGAGTAATTATCACTAGGTTGTTTTTTTAAATTAACACGTGAGCCTGCCTAGGTTTAGCTTTCAACAAAGAATACCAAGAGAACAAAGCAAATTTGATGATAAAAGGGAATTGGAAATGTGCTTAAATTTGCATTCCCTAACTGAATCAAGAAAGTTTAATTTTGACTGGACTGTCCCTTTAAAATCTCATGGGTAGGGTAGGTGTTTTTCTCCCCCCTCGATTGCAAGAAAGAGGGGTGTAGCTATTTTATTTGGTAAGAATTTTTCTAAATATGACATTTTATACTCCTTTGTGGACCGGGAGGGGAGATATATTGTGTTGAAAATAAAAACAATAAATGGAATATATACTTCATGTAATTTATATGCACCTAACCACTTTGATACAGTATTTTGGGACTCCCTCCAGCTTGAATTGTTACATATTGTAGAAGGCCATCTTATCTTAGAAGGAGATTTTAATATGGCACCTCAATACCCTCTAGATTAGTGGTCTCAAAGTACAGGCTCTGGGGCCATTTGCGGCCTCGGAAGATAGTTTCATATGGCCCTCCCTTGTTTAATAGATAAACCATTAATTTGGGCTGTGAATTCTTTTTTAGGGTTCTAAGAAGTGTAACTAGTTGATGTTCTATATAGGCTCTCACAAGATAAATATAAATACAAACATCCAGTGTAGACTCCCACCATGCACTGCTTGGATAAATGTCACTTTTAACATTGTTATACAGTTCCAGAACGATCACTTCACTTGGCACTCACAAGATAAATATAGACAATTATGTATGGCTGTTGTGGGCTACAACTCCCACCATGCACTACTACTTGGGTAAATGTTACTTCCAGTTCCTAGTATATCTAGCGGCCCACATGGGCGAAGAACACTTGGCCAATGGACCCCAGATACATTGAGTTTGATACCCCTGTTCTAGATAGATTAAGACAAGGTAAAACCAGGTTAAGACAAACAGAGATAAAATGGAGAACAGTTTAAAAAAATTCTTCAACAATTTAGGAGTAAGAGACGTGTGGAGAGCACAAAATCCAAATATTAAAGTTTATCCCTATATGGCTAAAAAGGATAACTCACTTTCAAGAATAGATTTATTTCTTGTTAGTGATAGTGTAATAAATCTTTCTGTCTTTCAGATAATGCTCCAATTATACTGGCAATATTTTGTAACTCTTAATTCTTTCTTTCGTTGTTCCCACATACCTATTTAAAGATTTCAAATTTAAAACTTTTCTTACTAGTAAGTGGCATGAATATTGCTTTTTTAACAAGGGTTATATAGACAAACCTGAGCTTTTCTGGCAAGCAGCTAAATCAGTTGTTACCGGGGACATTAATGTTTAAATGACAATATTAAATCAAGAAGTTTAGGAAGAGAGAAAAAAAATGATCAATTATTTATATAACTCATATAATCGCTATCTGTTAAACTCTACTAAAGAAAATTGGGCTAGTTATGTAAAGGTGAAAAAAAGAGTGTAATACTTTATTCTACTAAACAAATAGAAGTATATTTATAAGCCATTTTCTATAGGCATGGGAATAAGTCTGGTAGATTGGTCAAAAATCAATCTAGATCTTGTGGTATGGAGTCTATTTTTATTCAGATGGTAACCAGTACAATAACTCCATTCTATCAATTTTTTCATCTTACTATCTAGATTTATATCCACATAGTGAAATGAATCTCAGCTATAAGATATTTTTGGATAACATTAAAAACCCTGTTATTCCAGAACAACTTTTATCTAATATTAATACTCCAGTTACAGAAAAAGAGATTTCAGATACCATAGAAACAATTTCTTTAAATAAAACACCTGGTTCTGATGATCTACTTAATTAATTTTGAAACCAAATATTATTCTGTATTTGAAAAATCTTTATAAAAAGTATTACATAGATAATGGGCCTTGTTCGCATGCCTTCTCTGCATCTTGGACTTCTTTGTTTCTGAAGCAAGGGAAAGACCCATATGATATGGGGTCTTATAGATCAATTGCCCTCCTTAAAGGGACAGTATACTATAAAATTGTTTTTCCCTTTAATGTGTTGCCAATTACCTTTTTTACCAGCTGCAGAGTATAAAATGTATGAGATTTGCTTTTTAAGGTTTATTTGTGTATTTGAATTAACTGATTTTGTGTTTTTGAAGCCACAACCTAATAAAATGGATTGAGCTTGTAGGGATAATCAGAACTCATTCCTTTATCACATTGTGTACATATACATGCTTCTTTATCTTATATCTGTCCGTAAATCAATCACCAATACTTGAAGAGAACAATGGAAAATTGTATTTCCTTATCTCTTCTATACCCCACTGTGAGTGTAATTTCTCCTACTGGCTGTGTTAACACAGCTTGGCCTTAATGCCAAAACTTTCAGAATATGTGGGGATACCACAGGATAAATCAACTATTTCAAATGCCAATATAAGGGTAATGGAAATACTTGTAAACAATTTAATAGACTCCAGCAGGTAAAGTGGATCATTGGGAACACATTAGAGGGGAGAAAGGTTTTGAGTAAATTGTCCCTTTAATTCAGATGACTTAATCTTAACATTGATACTAGCTAAAAGACTTAAACTCCCTTTAAATCAGGTGATTCACTCGAATCAAGTGGGTTTTCTTAAAGGTAGGAATGCCTCAGCAAAAATCAGAGCACTGTTTCTTATAATAGATTATCTTAAATTAAAGGGAAAAGTCTCCCATGAAAGATATTGCTGTCATTTCCCTGGATGCAGAGAAGGCATTTGACTCAATTCAACATGATTATATATATATATATATATATATATATATATATATATATTTTTTTTTTCTTGGATAGATTTGGTTTCAAGGGTTGTTTCTTACAATTTGTAAAAATATTTATAACAGTCCCAAGTCATCAATGCTAAATAATTGATAGCTAACTCAGGATATAACATTAGATCAAGGTACACGTCAAGGTTGACAACTCTCCTCTTCTATTTATTATAGCTATAGAATCACTTGCTATTGCTATACATCAACAAATTGAAGGTATTACTAGAAGTAAAAAAAGTAAAGGCTACCCTTTATGCAGATGACTTATTAGTTTATATTTTTAATTCCTCTAAAAATATTCCAGATCTTATACAAATTATTGATTTGTTCAGCTAATTTTCAGGGTATAGGGTAAATACTGCTAAGTCAGATTTTTTTTGATTAAGACAAGACCGTTGGTTCTTATACCATTTAAATTTGCCACAGTATCTTTTAAATATCTTGGAATTCTTATCTCATTACAACCTAGTGATTGGTATAAATTTATTATATAATATCCATATTAAAGAAGATTTTAAGTATTGGCATAACCTTCCTTTATCTATTTCTGAGCGTATAGCTCTCTTCAAATTGATATATATTCCTAAAATTCTTTACATATCACAAAATATTCAAATTTGCCATAAGAAAAAAGATCTTGAACGTTTTTTTAATCAGCACTATTATACTTTATCTGGCAGGGAAAGAAACCTAGAATAGCATTACAAAAACTTTTCTTTCCAATGGCATGGAGAGGTTGGTTACTCTGTTTTCTATTGTAAGGTGTATCCAGTCCACGAATTCATCCATTACTTGTGGGATATTCTCCTTCCCAACAGGAAGCTGCAAGAGGATCACCCACAGCAGAGCTGTCTTTATAGCTCCTCCCCTAACTGCCACCTCCAGTCATTCTCTTGCAGCTCTCGACAAGGGAAGTATCAAGAGAGATGTGGTGAATTAGTGTAGTTTATTTTCAATCAAAAGTTTATTTTTAAACAATACCGGCGTTGTACTGTTTTTTACCTCAGGCAGAAATTAGAAGAAGAGTTTTGCCTGAGGTTTTTGATGATCTTAGCAGGTTGTAACTAAGGTCCACTGCTGTTCTCACACATAACTGAAGAGTATGGGGATACTTCAGCTGGGGGAACGGCCTGCAGAATTAACTGCCCTGAGGTATGTTCAGTATATTTTTTTCTAGACGATTGATAAGAACTAGAAAATGCTGACAGTGCCTGATATATTTAAGGTAAGCCTGATTGCAGTGATTTAATAACGACTGGCATCATGCTTGCAGTAAAGGCTAATACTCATATTACTTTCTATTATGGCTTAGTATGTAAAACGTTTGCATATATATAAAGAACGTTTTTTACTGAGGGTGATAAATCTTTATTTGGGGCCTAGTTTTCCACATGGCTGACTAGATTTCTCCTAGGAGTAGTTATTTATGGCCCTTTCACTTTGAGTGCATGGTGGGAGGGGCCTATTTTCGCGCTCTAATTGCACAGTTGTTTTTACATTCTGAGACATCCAGCTTCCCTGAAGGAGTCCCCTGACATATTGGACCTCTGTAAAGGGTTTTTGTGCCTACAAAAGTAGTTTTATGGGAAGGTAGGAGCCACAGTAGAGCTGTGGCAGTTTTCTTGTGACTGTTATAACGGTTTTTACCTTTTTTTTTTGCTTCGTTTTGGAGCCTTAGGGGTTAATCATCCATTTGCAAGTAGGTGCAATGCTATTTTAGTCTGTTATACACACTGTAAAAATTTCATAAAATTAACTGCTTTTTTCACTGTTTTGCAGTTTTTGTGTTTGTTTTTTTCTCTTAAAGGCACAGTACCGTTTTTTATAATCTGCTTTTTCACATTAATTAAAGTGTTTTCCAAGCTTGCTGGTCTCATTACTAGTCTGTTAAACATGTCTGACATAGAGGAAACTCCTTGTTCATTAATGTTTAGAAGCCATTGTGGAACCCCCTCTTAGAATGTGTACCAAATGTACTGATCTTACTATAAGTTATAAAGACCATATTCTGGCTTTAAAAGATTTATCACCAGAGGAAATTGACAAGGGGGAAGTTATGCTGACTAACTCTCCCCACGTGTCAGAGCCTATAACTCCCGCTCAAGGGGCGCCAAGTACATCTAGTGCGCCCATTGCGTATATTTTACAAGACATGGCGGCAGTTATGAATCATACTCTTACAGAAGTATTGTCCAAACTGCCAGGGTTACAAGGAAAGCGAGACAGATCTGGGGCTAGAACAAATACAGAGCTCTCTGACGCTTTAGTAGCTATGTCTGATATACCCTCACAATGTGCAGAAGCCGAAGAAGGAGAGCTTCTATCTGTGGGTGATTTTTCTGATTCAGGGAAGACACTTCAACCTGATTCTGATATGTCTACATTTAAATTTAAGCTTGAACACCTCCGCATGTTGCTCAGGGAGGTTTTAGCAACTCTGGATGACTGTGACGCCATTGTAGTCCCAGAGAAATTGTGTAAATTGGATAAAATAAAAAATTAAAAAAATTCTTCAACAATTTAGGAGTAAGAGACGTGTGGAGAGCACAAAATCCAAATATTAAAGTTTATCCCTATATGGCTAAAAAGGATAACTCACTTTCAAGAATAGATTTATTTCTTGTTAGTGATAGTGTAATAAATCTTTCTGTCTTTCAGATAATGCTCCAATTATACTGGCAATATTTTGTAACTCTTAATTCTTTCTTTCGTTGTTCCCACATACCTATTTAAAGATTTCAAATTTAAAACTTTTCTTACTAGTAAGTGGCATGAATATTGCTTTTTTAACAAGGGTTATATAGACAAACCTGAGCTTTTCTGGCAAGCAGCTAAATCAGTTGTTACCGGGGACATTAATGTTTAAATGACAATATTAAATCAAGAAGTTTAGGAAGAGAGAAAAAAAATGATCAATTATTTATATAACTCATATAATCGCTATCTGTTAAACTCTACTAAAGAAAATTGGGCTAGTTATGTAAAGGTGAAAAAAAGAGTGTAATACTTTATTCTACTAAACAAATAGAAGTATATTTATAAGCCATTTTCTATAGGCATGGGAATAAGTCTGGTAGATTGGTCAAAAATCAATCTAGATCTTGTGGTATGGAGTCTATTTTTATTCAGATGGTAACCAGTACAATAACTCCATTCTATCAATTTTTTCATCTTACTATCTAGATTTATATCCACATAGTGAAATGAATCTCAGCTATAAGATATTTTTGGATAACATTAAAAACCCTGTTATTCCAGAACAACTTTTATCTAATATTAATACTCCAGTTACAGAAAAAGAGATTTCAGATACCATAGAAACAATTTCTTTAAATAAAACACCTGGTTCTGATGATCTACTTAATTAATTTTGAAACCAAATATTATTCTGTATTTGAAAAATCTTTATAAAAAGTATTACATAGATAATGGGCCTTGTTCGCATGCCTTCTCTGCATCTTGGACTTCTTTGTTTCTGAAGCAAGGGAAAGACCCATATGATATGGGGTCTTATAGATCAATTGCCCTCCTTAAAGGGACAGTATACTATAAAATTGTTTTTCCCTTTAATGTGTTGCCAATTACCTTTTTTTACCAGCTGCAGAGTATAAAATGTATGAGATTTGCTTTTTAAGGTTTATTTGTGTATTTGAATTAACTGATTTTGTGTTTTTGAAGCCACAACCTAATAAAATGGATTGAGCTTGTAGGGATAATCAGAACTCATTCCTTTATCACATTGTGTACATATACATGCTTCTTTATCTTATATCTGTCCGTAAATCAATCACCAATACTTGAAGAGAACAATGGAAAATTGTATTTCCTTATCTCTTCTATACCCCACTGTGAGTGTAATTTCTCCTACTGGCTGTGTTAACACAGCTTGGCCTTAATGCCAAAACTTTCAGAATATGTGGGGATACCACAGGATAAATCAACTATTTCAAATGCCAATATAAGGGTAATGGAAATACTTGTAAACAATTTAATAGACTCCAGCAGGTAAAGTGGATCATTGGGAACACATTAGAGGGGAGAAAGGTTTTGAGTAAATTGTCCCTTTAATTCAGATGACTTAATCTTAACATTGATACTAGCTAAAAGACTTAAACTCCCTTTAAATCAGGTGATTCACTCGAATCAAGTGGGTTTTCTTAAAGGTAGGAATGCCTCAGCAAAAATCAGAGCACTGTTTCTTATAATAGATTATCTTAAATTAAAGGGAAAAGTCTCCCATGAAAGATATTGCTGTCATTTCCCTGGATGCAGAGAAGGCATTTGACTCAATTCAACATGATTATATATATATATATATATATATATATATTTTTTTTTTTTTTTTTTTTTTTCTTGGATAGATTTGGTTTCAAGGGTTGTTTCTTACAATTTGTAAAAATATTTATAACAGTCCCAAGTCATCAATGCTAAATAATTGATAGCTAACTCAGGATATAACATTAGATCAAGGTACACGTCAAGGTTGACAACTCTCCTCTTCTATTTATTATAGCTATAGAATCACTTGCTATTGCTATACATCAACAAATTGAAGGTATTACTAGAAGTAAAAAAAGTAAAGGCTACCCTTTATGCAGATGACTTATTAGTTTATATTTTTAATTCCTCTAAAAATATTCCAGATCTTATACAAATTATTGATTTGTTCAGCTAATTTTCAGGGTATAGGGTAAATACTGCTAAGTCAGATTTTTTTTGATTAAGACAAGACCGTTGGTTCTTATACCATTTAAATTTGCCACAGTATCTTTTAAATATCTTGGAATTCTTATCTCATTACAACCTAGTGATTGGTATAAATTTATTATATAATATCCATATTAAAGAAGATTTTAAGTATTGGCATAACCTTCCTTTATCTATTTCTGAGCGTATAGCTCTCTTCAAATTGATATATATTCCTAAAATTCTTTACATATCACAAAATATTCAAATTTGCCATAAGAAAAAAGATCTTGAACGTTTTTTTAATCAGCACTATTATACTTTATCTGGCAGGGAAAGAAACCTAGAATAGCATTACAAAAACTTTTCTTTCCAATGGCATGGAGAGGTTGGTTACTCTGTTTTCTATTGTAAGGTGTATCCAGTCCACGAATTCATCCATTACTTGTGGGATATTCTCCTTCCCAACAGGAAGCTGCAAGAGGATCACCCACAGCAGAGCTGTCTTTATAGCTCCTCCCCTAACTGCCACCTCCAGTCATTCTCTTGCAGCTCTCGACAAGGGAAGTATCAAGAGAGATGTGGTGAATTAGTGTAGTTTATTTTCAATCAAAAGTTTATTTTTAAACAATACCGGCGTTGTACTGTTTTTTACCTCAGGCAGAAATTAGAAGAAGAGTTTTGCCTGAGGTTTTTGATGATCTTAGCAGGTTGTAACTAAGGTCCACTGCTGTTCTCACACATAACTGAAGAGTATGGGGATACTTCAGCTGGGGGAACGGCCTGCAGAATTAACTGCCCTGAGGTATGTTCAGTATATTTTTTTCTAGACGATTGATAAGAACTAGAAAATGCTGACAGTGCCTGATATATTTAAGGTAAGCCTGATTGCAGTGATTTAATAACGACTGGCATCATGCTTGCAGTAAAGGCTAATACTCATATTACTTTCTATTATGGCTTAGTATGTAAAACGTTTGCATATATATAAAGAACGTTTTTTACTGAGGGTGATAAATCTTTATTTGGGGCCTAGTTTTCCACATGGCTGACTAGATTTCTCCTAGGAGTAGTTATTTATGGCCCTTTCACTTTGAGTGCATGGTGGGAGGGGCCTATTTTCGCGCTCTAATTGCACAGTTGTTTTTACATTCTGAGACATCCAGCTTCCCTGAAGGAGTCCCCTGACATATTGGACCTCTGTAAAGGGTTTTTGTGCCTACAAAAGTAGTTTTATGGGAAGGTAGGAGCCACAGTAGAGCTGTGGCAGTTTTCTTGTGACTGTTATAACGGTTTTTACCTTTTTTTTTTGCTTCGTTTTGGAGCCTTAGGGGTTAATCATCCATTTGCAAGTGGGTGCAATGCTATTTTAGTCTGTTATACACACTGTAAAAATTTCATAAAATTAACTGCTTTTTTCACTGTTTTGCAGTTTTTGTGTTTGTTTTTTTCTCTTAAAGGCACAGTACCGTTTTTTATAATCTGCTTTTTCACATTAATTAAAGTGTTTTCCAAGCTTGCTGGTCTCATTACTAGTCTGTTAAACATGTCTGACATAGAGGAAACTCCTTGTTCATTAATGTTTAGAAGCCATTGTGGAACCCCCTCTTAGAATGTGTACCAAATGTACTGATCTTACTATAAGTTATAAAGACCATATTCTGGCTTTAAAAGATTTATCACCAGAGGAAATTGACAAGGGGGAAGTTATGCTGACTAACTCTCCCCACGTGTCAGAGCCTATAACTCCCGCTCAAGGGGCGCCAAGTACATCTAGTGCGCCCATTGCGTATATTTTACAAGACATGGCGGCAGTTATGAATCATACTCTTACAGAAGTATTGTCCAAACTGCCAGGGTTACAAGGAAAGCGAGACAGATCTGGGGCTAGAACAAATACAGAGCTCTCTGACGCTTTAGTAGCTATGTCTGATATACCCTCACAATGTGCAGAAGCCGAAGAAGGAGAGCTTCTATCTGTGGGTGATTTTTCTGATTCAGGGAAGACACTTCAACCTGATTCTGATATGTCTACATTTAAATTTAAGCTTGAACACCTCCGCATGTTGCTCAGGGAGGTTTTAGCAACTCTGGATGACTGTGACGCCATTGTAGTCCCAGAGAAATTGTGTAAATTGGATAAATACTATGCAGTGCCTGTTTATACTGATGTTTTTCCAATACCTAAGAGGTTTTCAGAAATTATTACTAAGGAATGGGATAGACCAGGTGTACCATTCTCTCCCCCTCCTGTGTTTAAAAAGATGTTTCCCATAGATGCCGCTACACAGGACTTGTGGCAAACGGTCCCTAAGGTGGAGGGAGCAGTCTCTACCCTAGCGAAGCATACAACTATCTCTGTCGAGGACAGTTGTGCTTTTCTAGATCCAATGGACAAGAATTAGAGGGTTACCTTATGAAAATGTTTATTGAACAAGGTTTTATCCTCCAGCCCCTTGCATGCATTGCCCCTGTCACTGCTGCTGTGGCCTTCTGGTTTGAGTCTCTAGAAGAGGCTCTACAGGTAGAAACCCCATTGGATGATATCCTTGACAAGCTTAAAGCTCTTAAGCTAGCCAATTCATTTGTTTCTGACGCCGTTCTTCATTTAACCAAGCTAACGGCTAAAAACTCAGGTTTTGCTATTCAGGCGCGTAGGGCGCTATGGCTTAAATCCTGGTCAGCTGACGTTACTTCAAAGTCTAAGCTTCTCAATATTCCCTTCAAGAGGCAGACCCTATTCGGGCCTGGACTGAAGGAGATCATTTCTGATATTACTGGAGGAAAAGGTCACGCCCTTCCTCAGGATAGGTCCAACAAATTAAGGACCAAACAGACTAATTTTTGTTCCATTCGAAATTTCAAGAGTGGCGCAGCTTCAACTTCCTCTAATACAAAACAAGAGGGAAATTTTGCCCAGTCCAAGCCAGTCTGGAGACCTAACCAGGCTTGGAACAAAGGAAAGCAGGTCAAAAAAACCTGCTGCTGCCTCTAAGACAGCATGAAAGATCAGCCCCCGATCCGGAAACGGATCTAGTAGGGGGCAGACTTTCTCTCTTCGCCCAGGCTTGGGCAAGAGATGTCCAGGATCGCTGGGCGTTGGAAATTGTGTCCCAGGGATATCTTCTGGATTTCAAAGCTTCTTCCCCAAAAGGGAGATTTCATCTCTCACAATTATCTGCAAACCAGATAAAGAGAGAGGTATTCTTACATTGTGTTCAAGACCTCCTAATTATGGGAGTGATCCACCCAGTTCCAAAGGAGGAACAGGGGCAAGGCTTCTATTCAAATCTGTTTGTAGTTCTCAAGAAAGAGGGAACTTTCAGACCAATATAAGATCTCAAGATCCTAAACAAATTTCTCAGGGTCCCATCCTTCAAGATGGAGACTATTCAAACCATCCTACCTATGATCCAGGAGGGTCAATATATGACTACCATGGACTTAAAGGATGCTTATCTTCACATTCCGATACACAGAGATCATCATCGGTTTCTCAGGTTCGCCTTCCTAGACAGGCATTACCAGTTTGTGGCTCTTCCCTTTGGGTTAGCTACGGCACCAAGAATCTTTACGAAGGTTCTAGGGTCACTCCTAGCGGTCCTAAGGCCGCGGGGTAGAGCAGTAGCCCCTTACTTAGACGACATTCTGATAGAGGCGTCAAATTTTCAAATCGCCAGGTCCCATACGGACATTGTGCTGGCATTTCTGAGGTCTCATGGGTGGAAAGTGAACGAGAAAAGAGTTCTCTATCCCCTCTCACAAGAGTTTCCTTCCTAGGAACTCTGATAGATTCTGTAGAAATGAAGATTTACCTGACAGAGACCAGGTTGTCAAAACTTCTAAATTCCTGCCGTGTTCTTTATTCTACTTCTCGCCCTTCAGTGGCTCAGTGTATGGAAGTAATCGGCTTAATGGTAGCGGCGATGGACATAGTGCCGTTTGCCCGTCTACATCTCAGACCGCTGCTACTTTGCATGCTCAGTCAGTGGAATGGGGATTACACAGATTTGTCCCCTCTACTAAATCTGGATCAAGAGACCAGAGATTCTCTTCTCTGGTGGCTATCTCGGGTCCATCTGTCCAAGGGTATGACCTTCCGCAGGCCAGATTGGACAATAGTAACAACAGATGCCAGCCTTCTGGGCTGGGGTGCAGTCTGGAACTCCCTGAAGGCTCAGGGCTCGTGGACTCAGGAGGAGGCACTCCTTCCTATAAACATTCTGGAACTAAGAGCGATATTCAATGCTCTTCAGGCTTGGCCTCAGCTTGCTGCGGTCAGGTTCATCAGATTTCAGTCGGACAATATCACGACTGTAGCCTACATCAACCATCAAGGGGGAACAAGGAGTTCCCTAGCAATGTTGGAGGTTTCAAAAATAATTCTATGGGCAAAGATTCACTCTTGCCATCTATCAGCTATCCATATCCCAGGAGTAGAGAACTGGGAGGCGGATTTTCTAAGTCGACAGACTTTTCATCCGGGGGAGTGGGAGCTCCATCCGGAGGTGTTTGCACAGTTGATTCAACTTTGGGGCAAACCAGAACTGGATCTCATGGCGTCTCGTCAGAACGCCAAGCTTCCTTGTTACGGATCCAGGTCCAGGGATCCCAAGGCAGCACTGATAGATGCTCTAGCAGTGCCTTGGTCCTTCAACCTGGCTTATGTATTTCCACCATTTCCTCTGCTCCCTCGTCTGATTGCCAAGATCAAGCAGGAGAGAGCTTCGGTGAGTTTGATAGCACCTGCGTGGCCACGCAGGACTTGGTATGCAGATCTGGTGGACATGTCATCCCTTCCACCATGTACTCTGCCGCTGAGGCAGGACCTTCTACTTCAGGGTCCTTTCAACCATCCAAATCTAATTTCTCTGCGTCTGACTGCTTGGAGATTGAACGCTTGATTTTATCAAAACGTGGTTTCTCAGAGTCGGTCATTGATAAATTAATTCAGGCTCGAAAGCCTGTCACCAGGAAAATCTATTATAAGATATGGTGAAAATATCTTCATTGGTGTGAATCCAAGGGTTACTCATGGAGTAAAGTCAGGATTCCCAGGATATTATCTTTTCTCCAAGAAGGATTGGAGAAGGGATTGTCAGCTAGTTCCTTAAAGGGACAGATTTCTGCTTTGTCTATTCTTTTGCACAAGCGTCTGGCGGATGTTCCAGACGTTCAGGCATTTTGTCAGGCTTCAGTTAGAATTAAGCCTGTGTTTAAACCTGTTGCTCCGCCATGGAGTTTAAATTTAGTTCTTAAAGTAATTCAAGGGGTTCCGTTTGAACCTCTGCATTCCATAGATATCAAGCTTTTATCTTGGAAAGTTTTGGTAGCTATCTCTTCGGCTCGAAGAGTTTCAGAGTTATCTGCCTTACAGTGTGATTCCCCTTATCTGATCTTCCATGCAGATAAGGTAGTTTTGCGTACCAAACCTGGGTTTCTTCCTAAGGCGGTATTTAATAGGAATATCAATCAGGAGATTGTTGTTCCGTCACTGTGTCCTAATCCTTCTTCAAAGAAGGAACATCTATTACATAATCTTGACGTGGTTCGTGCTTTAAAGTTTTATTTACAAGCTACTAAGGATTTTCGTCAAACATCGGCATTGTTTGTGGTCTACTCTGGACAGAGAAGAGGCCAAAAGGCTTCAGCAACTTCTCTTTCTTTTTGGTTAAGAAGTATAATCCGCTTAGCTTATGAGACTGCTGGCCAGCAGCCTCCTGAAAGAATTTCAGCTCATTCCACTAGAGCGGTGGCTTCCACATGGGCTTTTAAAAATGAGGCTTCTGTTGAACAGATTTGTAAGGCGGCGACTTGGTCTTCGCTTCATACTTTTTCTAAATTCTACAAATTTTATACTTTTGCTTCTTCGGAGGCTATTTTTGGAAGAAAGGTCTTACAGGCAGTGGTGCCTTCCGTTTAAGCGCCTGCCTTGTCCCTCCCTTCATCCGTGTCCTATAGCTTTGGTATTGGTATCCCACAAGTAATGGATGAATCCGTGGACTGGATACACCTTACAAGAGTGAACAAAATTTATTCTTACCTGATAAATTTATTTCTCTTGTGGTGTATCCAGTCCAAGGCCTGCCCTGTCATTTTAAGGCAGTGTTTTTTATTTTTAAACTGCAGTCACCACTGCACCCTATAGTTTCTCCTTTCTCTTGCTTGTCTTCGGTCGAATGACTGGAGGTGGCAGTTAGGGGAGGAGCTATATAGACAGCTCTGCTGTGGGTGATCCTCTTGCAGCTTCCTGTTGGGAAGGAGAATATCCCACAAGTAATGGATGAATCTGTGGACTGGATACACCACAAGAGAAATAAATTTATCAGGTAAGCATAAATTTTGTTTTTTCCTAATCTACAGGTCTATGTCATTGAGGATTCTGTCACACCTGTTTGCTGTACCTACCCTACAGCAGATCCACAGGTAAGTGCTTTTACCTTATAGGTGAGAAGGATGCAGCACTTAGGAGTTTCTTGTTTGTTTTTGTTTTTAAAAAAGGATACTTAGAGAACAAGGGGGATCCTTATGGGACTGCATCTCCCTTTTAATTAGGGTTGCACCAATACCATTTTTTTAAGACCGAGTACAAGTACCGATACTTTTTGTCAAATACTCACCGATACCAAGTACCGATACTGTTTTTTTATGTCATGACAGTTTAACAAGTACAATACAGACTAATGATTTAAGATTGCTTTTTTATAATTATGAACTGTATCTCAAAAGATATTTTGAAATAATAAAACAGTTTTATGTGCTGCTTGTCACAAAGTTTACAGAACATGTTTATAAATACAAATATTGCAATAACAAATATTAATAACGACAATAAATAACAGCTGCAGCAGCTGGGGCTGGAAAGCTACAATTTAAAGGGTTGATTACTGGATGCAATTGGGTTGTAGGGTGCCTATATAACTCAATCTGACATTTGTACTTATTACAAAGTAATATAATTGATTCTGAAAATATTGGGGAAGGAGTATCCCAGTAATCCCCTTTGAGAAAAAGGGGGCATTTGCATTCTACTGATTTAACAGAAAATAGGGCTGGTCTTCATATTTTTCCAGGGCTGCTTTTTATTCCCAGTCCAGCCCTGACTAAGGATGTTCCTCAGAGTACAGTATGTTTTGAGCATAATTGTGCAAGATGAGAACTAGCAGTATAACAGGCAATCTAACTATTAGAATATTTTTTTAAAAGTTAGTGGCAAGTTCTTATTAAGGAACAGAAGCATCTCTGCATGTTCAACTATGAGTCTTTTTCTGCTGTCAGTAAGGACGTTTGACGCTAAACTGAACAGTCTTTCACTTTTCACACTACTGCATGGGTCAGAAATATATTTTCGGGCCATTAAATCTCATTTTATTAACTGCCAGTACTTCAGGGGTTTGTCTGAATGAGGTACAGTGATCTCTTCCAGCTGTAAAGTAGCAGCTTTTAGAGCACTGGTCTGACGTACAATAATACAAATAACAGCAATTTGTATTGGCAGAACAGAAGTGAACAATTTTTAGTTACGTCTCCACTCCAGCTTAAAATTAAATGGGAACATGCAGTTTGAAAAACGCCACAAGATGGCGTATGGGTAGGAATTGGAGGTATCGGTTTAAGTATCGGTGTATTTTCATGAGTACAAGTACTCATGCAAATACTTGGTATCGGCACCGATACCGATACTAGTATCGGTATCGGTGCAACCCTACTTTTAATGGTTGGGGATTTATTGGGCAGCAGTTCAGGGCACTGTTCTGTCATGTGAAGGCTTTTTTGTTTTTAGCTATGGGGATTTTTTTGCACAAATGTTTCCTTTTTATTTTGTTTGGATAATATCTCTTTAAGAAAGTTGTTGAACCACACCTTACTTTTGAATTTGCAATCATGTGACCGCTCAGGTACTTCCTGTGTGCTGAACTGTTTGTTTCTACTGGCTGTTTGGAAGCCAGGATTTTCAAGCAATCAGTGTTTTTTCTGCCATAGGATTGTTTTTCCTGCCTGTCGCTTTTCTCTGATGGTTGCAGCTTTCTAGGATTTGCTGTTTGAACAGGATTGTTGTATCTGCTGGTGTGGATTGGATTCCTGGTTACAGGTTGGGTGAGTCTCTCCAGCGTGGCTGGGGTGTAGAGGTGCAGGTTTCAATAATAATTTATCTATGCGTAGATATAAAGGGCTATTTTATTTACTATGGAAGCCGATCCTAAGCTTTCTCTGTCATTTGATAAATGTCTTTATTGTGCTAATGCCCAGGTTATACCTCCTGTGCAATTTTGTTCTCCTTTCCTTAATAACTTTTTTATCATCTAAGGATTCCTTATCTGTGCCTTCTTTTTCTCAAGATAATGCTGTTCAGGGGTTGTCTCAGCTTTCTGCTAATATGTCTCAGTCTTTGACAGATTCACATGCAGTGCTCTGCAGTTCCTCTCAGTCAGTCTCTAAGAGTGTTTGTTTGCCTAAAGAATTGCTACGCAGTTAACTTCTGCTGTTTCTGCAGCCCTAAGTGCTTTACCTAGTTCTGGTATAAGGAAGAGGAAATCTAAGAACATTTCTATGGGTTCTGATTCCGCCAAGACTGATTTGGTTAGTCTTTCTCATTTAACTAGCAAGGATCATTCCTCTGCAGCTTCTGAGGGCGAGATCTCTGATTCAGAATCAGCAGTGCCTAATACAATAGATTATGAGGAGGTTAATTTTAAATTTAAACTGCATCTCCGATTACTTTTGAAGGGGATTTTAGCTACTTTGGATAACTCTAAAACTGTTGCAGAGGCCCCTAAAAAAGGCTAATAAACTGAATAAAGTTTTTTTTTTTTATGTCAAACCTAAATCTGTGGAGGTTTTTCCTGTTCCAGATCGCATGTCTGACATTTATATCTCCGGAATAGGAGAAGCCGGTTGTTCCTTTTAACCCGTCTCCTGTCTTTAAAAAAACCCTATGGATAAGAAACTGAAAAATGTTGTTGGTGTGACTCTTTATGATCTAGTTTCAGAAGAGACTACTATAGAGGTGATCCAGGATAGGATCAAGGCTCTAAAGCTGGCTAATACTTTTATTTGTGATGCCAGTATGCAAGTTGTTAGACTGGGAGCCAGGATTTCTAGTTTTGCGATATTAGCCTGCAGAGCCCTTTTGGTAAAAGTTTTGGTCTGCGGATGTGACTTCTAAATCCAAGCTTCTGTCTCTACCTTTTAAGGGTAAGACTTTATTTGGTCCTGTGTTTAAAAAGACCCTAAGAATAAGAAACTGAAAAATGTTGTTGGTGTGACTCTTTATGATCTAGTTTCAGAAGAGACTACTATAGAGGTGTGATCCAGGATAGGATTAAGGCTCTAAAGCTGGCTAATACTTTTATCAGTGATGCCAGTATGCAAGTTGTTAGGCTGGAACAAGGGTAAGCAATCCAGAAAGCCTTCCACTGAGGCTAAGTCAGGAGGAAGCAGCCGCCACCGATACAGTTTTGGATCAGGTAGGGGCAGGCTTTCCTTTTTTTCTGCAGGCTTGGATTTGCAACGTTCCAGATCCTTGGGCAGTGACTTAAACTGTGTTAGGGATTGGTCCTCTCTGTGAGTGATTTTCCCAGTTCCTCTAGCAGAACAGGGTCAGGGATTTTGTTCAAATCTTTTAGTAGTTCCTAAAGAGGAGGGAACTTTTCGACCCATCATAGACTTAAAGTCTCTCAACAAGCTTCTCAAGGTCCCGTCCTTGGAGACTATTCGTTCTTTTCTCCCTCTGGTTCAGGAGGGTCAGTTTATGACCACTATAGATCTAAAGAATGCGTATCTTCATGTGCCTATCCACAGGGAACATTTCAAGTTCCTGAGGTTCGTTTTTTTGGATTGATATTTCCACTTTGTAGCCCTGCCTTTCGGCCTTGCCGCTACTCCTTTAATCTTTATGAAGGTTCTAGGGGTTCTTTTGGCTGTGTCCAGATCTTTAGGGATTGTGGTGGCTCCTTACCTGGACAATATCATGGTCCAGGCGCCATATTTTCAGTTAGCAAGATCTCATACAGATTATCTGTTAGTTATTCTCCGCTCTCATGGGTGGAAGGTGACTTCAGGTTCCTTGGTGCCAAGTACCAGGGTATGTTTTCTGTGGAAAATCCTAGATTTTTTTGAAGGAGTCCAGAAAAGTCAAGCTTCTGGAGGCCTGTCGTTCTCTTCAGTCCTCTGTTCGTCCATCAGTAGCTGTATGCATGGAAGTAATTGGTCTCATGGT
Organism: Bombina bombina; assembly: GCF_027579735.1. Classification (NCBI taxonomy): domain Eukaryota; kingdom Metazoa; phylum Chordata; class Amphibia; order Anura; family Bombinatoridae; genus Bombina; species Bombina bombina. The sequence goes on from NC_069500.1 coordinate 187,734,569, forward strand.
CGCATCCATTGACATTATTCAGATTGCCTGCTTCCATCTGAGACCTCTACAGTTATGTATGCTCAATCAATGAAACGGAGTCCACTCGGATCTCTCTGAGGATAGTTTTAGACTCTCAGACAAGGATGTCTCTGTCTTGGTGGATCTCCCTAGACCTTTTGTCTAAGGGAACTTGTTTCCTGAGACCTTCTTGAGAGAGCTTGACCAAGGATGCCAGCCTGTTAGGCTGGGGAGCAGTTTGGGGGTCCCTAAGAGCTCAGGGACTTTTGGACTCAGGAGGAGTCTACCCTTCCTATAAATATCCTAGAATTGAGAACAATTCTCTATGCTCTATCAATATGGCCTCAACTGAGTTTTAGTCCGGTTTATCAGATTTCAATCGGACAACATCTCTTTGGTGGCGTATATCAACCACCAAGGAGGAACTTGGGGCATGTTAGCTATGAAGGAAGTGACTCGCATTCTTCAGTGGGCAGAGTCTCACAATTAGGATCTCTCTGCCATTCATATCCCAGGGGTGGACAACTCGGAAGTGTATTATCTGAGCAGGCAGACCTTTCATCCAGGGGAATGGGCTCTTCATCTGGAAGTTTTCTTGAGGTTAACCCTCTAGTGGGTAGTTCCGGAGCTGGATCTGATGGCATCTCATCTAAATGCCAAGCTTCCAAGATACGTAGCAAAATCAGGAGATCCTCAAGCAGTTCTAGTAGATGCCCTGGCAGTGCCATGGGATTTTGGTCTACTTTATCCATTTCCTCCAGTTGCCCTGCTTTCTCGGGTGATAGCTTGTATCAAACAGGAGCAGGTTTTGGTGATTCTACTAGCTCCAGCGTGGCCTCGCAGAACTTGATTTGCGGACCTAGTGAGGTTGTCGTCATTTCCCCCGTGGAAACTGCCTCTGAGGAAGGATCTTCTACTTTAGGGTTCCTTCCTCCATTCAAACTTAGTCTCTCTGAATCTGACTGCTTGGAGATTGAACGCTTAGTCTTGTCCAGATGAGGTTTTTCTGTGAAGGTTATTGAGACTATGTTTCGGGCTCGTAAGCCTGTTTCTCGCACAATTTATTATAAGGTATGGCGTAGATACCTTCATTGGCGGATCTAAGGGTTTTTCTTGGAGTCGGGTAAGAATATTCTGTCCTTTCTTCAGGAGGGCCTGGGGAAGGGTTTATCAGTCACTACCCTAAAGGGTCAGATTTCATCTGTCGATTCTTCTGCAGAAGCGTCTGGCAATTTTGCCAGATGTTCGATCTTTTGTCCAGGCTTTGGTTAGAATTATGCCTCCTTGGAGTCTTAATCAGGTTCTTAAAGTTCTGCAGCAGGCTCCATTTGAGCCTATGCATTCTGTTGATATCAAGTTATTGTCCTGGAAGGTTTTGTTTCTGCTGGCAATTTCCTCTGCCCGTAGAGTTTCAAAGCTTTCGGCTCTACAGTGTGATTCTCCTTATCTTATTCGTCATGGCGGTTCTCTGTTCTAAGTTAGGTTCTCTACCTAAGGTGGTCTCGGAACGCAATATCAACCAAGAAATTGTTAGTTAATTTTGTCTTAATCCTTCCTCTAAGAAGGAGTGGTTATTGCACAATCTGGATGTTGTGTGTGCTTTAAGGTTCTATTTACAGGCTACAAAAGATTTCTTCAAGCTTCTGCTCTTTTTGTTGTCTTTTCAGGTAAACAGAGGGGTCAGAAGGCCACTTCTACTCTATCCTTCTGGTTAAGAAGTGTTATTTGATTGGCTTATGAGACAGCTGGACAGGAGCCTCCAGAGAAATTTATGGCTTGCTCCACTAGGGCTGTCGCTTCCTCTTGGGCCTTTAAAAATTATGCTTCTGTGGAACAGATTTGCAAGGCGGCCACTTGGTCATCATTGCATACTTGTTTCAAATTTGATGTTTTTGCCTCAGCTGAGGCTTCTTTTTGGAGGAAAGTTCTTCAAGCGGTGGTGCCTTCTGTTTAGGTTCGCCTGTCTTGTGTATCCCTCCCTTCCATTCTGTGAACTCTAGCTTTGATATTGGTTCCCGCTAGTAATTGAATGGATTTGTGGACTCTCCATGCCATTGGAAAGAAAACATAATTTATACTTACCTGATACATTTGTTTTTCTTTTCTGGCATGGAGAGTCCACAACCCGCCCTTTATTTTTAAGACGGCTTTTTGTAATTTTTCAAAACTTCAGGCACCTCTATACCCTTTGTGTCTTTTTCTCTTTGCATAATTCCTTAGCTGAATGATTGGGGATTGTGGGTAATGGGAGGATACTTAAGGCTTTGCTGGGGTGTTCTTTGCCTCCACCTGGTGTCCAGGAGTTGAATTCCCACTAGTAATTGAATGGATTTGTGGACTCTCAATGCCAGGAAAGAAAATAATTTATCAATGAAGTATAAATTCTTTTTTTTTTGCTTAAAACATATGGTGGATTCTCATTGCCAGATTTGGAATTGTATAACTTAGTTTTGTTAGAGAAATTTGTAATAGGGTGGCTTGCAAATTCTAGTTACTTTTCATCACTAGACTTGGAGGAGAGCGTGATATATTAATTAATATCAATACTTCATTGTCACTCTAATACCCTGCCTAAACTATAAAAAAAACTTAAGCTTAAAGGGACACTGAACTCAAATTTTTTCTTTTGTGATTCAGATAGAGCCTGCAATTTTAAACAACTTTCTAATTTACTCCTATTATCAATTTTTCTTCGTTCTCTTGCTTTCTTTATTTGAAAAAGAAGGCATCTAAGCTATTTTTTTTGGTTCAGAACCATGGAAAGCACTTGTTTATTGGTAGGTGAATTTACCCACCAATCAGCAAGAACAACTTAGTGTGTTCACCAAAAATGGACCGGCATCTAAACTTACATTCTTGCATTTCAAATAAAGATACCAAGAGAATGAAAATAATTTGATAATAGGAGTAAATTAGAAAGTTGCTTAAAATTGCATGCTCTATCTGAATCACAATAGAAAAAAAATTGGGTTCAGTGTCCCTTTAATACAAAACTTATTAATAGCTTTGACCAGGATCTGCATGCTAATAGGTCTTAAACATAATGGGCCCCATGTATTAAAAGGTGGGTGGGCAGCTTCTCAACTTGCGAAACTGTCCGCCCGCCTTCACTGCATACGGGCAGCAGATCTGTTTGTCCGCTGACCGTATATATCATTACACACTCCGATGAGTAATGCCTGCTCCTTCATTTGCGCAAGTGAAAGGACTGTCAATCACTGAGAACTAGCCAGCGAGCAAGCTCTCTGTGATTTCTCTCCGCCACCTCAGAACTAATAAATGCTGCTTCTTACATTGCGGGAAGCAGGCTCGCATATGCAAACCTGCTCCAGAGCAGCTCTCACTGCTTCGTACATGGAACCCAATGTCTCTTATCATCAAATGATAAAAGATAACCCTGAATTTATTGAAGGAATCCAATTGGGGATATTTAATAGGTGGGCTTTACTTGGGTTTACCAAGTTAGTTCAATGTATATGTAAAAATACTAAGAGTATCAGAACTTTTTCAGATTTGAAAGATGAATTCCTTCTTGAAAATAAAGACTTTTTTGCATACCTTCAAATAAGGCATTATATTTCTAATATTGTATCTCTTTATGAGTGGAATTGGAGTTGGGAAAAATTAGATCTATAGGTTCAGATTGTTAAAGTTTTTTCTATATCTCCATGGTACCAAATCATTTCCTTCTTGAGAGGAGACTGAAACTTAAAGGGACAGTCTTTATTACCCGTTCCCCAGTTTTGCATAACCAACACAGTTATAATAATACATATTTTACCTCTGTAATTGCCTTATATCTAAGCCTCTGCAAACTGCCCCCTTATTTCAGTTCTTTTGACAGACTTGCATTTTAGCCAATCAGTGCTCACTCCTAGGTAACTTAACGTGCGTTAGCTCAATGTTATTTATATAAAACACATGAACTAATGCCCTCTAGTGGGAAACAAATGTCAGATTAGAGACTGCCTTCAAGGTCTAAGAAATTAGCATATGAACCTCCTAGGTTTAGCTTTCAACTAAGAATACCAAGAAAACAAAGCAAAATTGGTGATAAAAGTAAATTGGAAAGTTGTTTAAAATTGCATGCCCTATATTTGAATCATTAAAGTTTATTTTGGACTTGACTGTCCCTTCAAAGCAAGGGTGGGCAAGACGTTGATCGCCCAGATTTCCAAACTCTGCATAGTAAGAGAAAGATTTCACCACCGTAGATGTGTGAGAAATCTATCTCTTACTTATGCATACTGCTGTATAGCCTCTGTGCATATTTCTAACAAGTGTAGCTGCTGCATGTCACTCTAAAACCCTACAGCTAATCACCGGCCGACACTCAGATTCTAATCTAAACTGATACGTCAGTGCTGCGATGTCTATGATGGGATGATCTAAACCAGAGAACCGCATAGCCACGCCCATCATAAATTAGTCTTGGGAGCAAGTGAAACTGAGAACACCTCCACCCAGGAAAAGCCGGTATATTTACACCGGGAAAAGCCAAGAGTTGCCGTATAGTATTACAGTCTAACCAGCACCTGCATTGTAGCTCAAACTTTCATTCTATTCCGCATTAGCCGAACCTCTGTTTGCATTTTGTCCAATCATTATGGAGGATTGAATCCTCCATAATGATTGTACAAAATGCAAATAGAGGTTTGGGTATTGTGGAATAGAAGGAAATGGCAGGAACTGATGGGTGTGGCTATGCAGCTCTCTGCAGTGTCTGAGAGGTTTCCCTTATTCACTGCTGGTATTGTAGGTGAGACTGACAGGTTAGTGCAAAACGTGTGTGTACCTGCTCATGTCTATCTTTTAATAAGACATCTTTAATTCATAACAAAGTATAAAGAATGGGAGTATTGATGTAATGGGGAGCAAAGGTTAGCATTAAATAAAAAGGAGAGACTAAAGGCTGCTACAAGTGCGGTGAATGGATCGCAAAATGAAAGACATGTGAGCTGACCAATGATGGTGAATCATGTGACTGGTGTGTTTTCTCCAACATTGGTGTGTCCGGTCCACGTTGTCATCCTTACTTGTGGGATATTCTCCTCCCCAACAGGAAATGGCAAAGAGTCCCAGCAAAGCTGGCCATATAGTCCCTCCTAGGCTCCGCCCACCCCAGTCATTCTCTTTGCCGTTGCACAGGCAACATCTCCACGGAGATGGTTAAGAGTTTTTTGGTGTTTAAATGTAGTTTTTATTCTTCTATCAAGTGTTTGTTATTTTAAAATAGTGCTGGTATGTACTATTTACTCTGAAACAGAAAAGGATGAAGATTTCTGTTTGTGAGAGGAAGATGATTTTAGCAGACAGTAACTAAAATCGATTGCTGTTTCCACATAGGACTGTTGAGATGAAGTAACTTCAGTTGGGGGAAGCAGTTAGCAGACTTTTCTGCTTAAGGTATGACTAGCCATATTTCTAACAAGACCATGTAATGCTGGAAGGCTGTCATTTCCCCTCATGGGGACCGGTAAACCATTTTCTTAGTCAAACAAACAGAATAAAGGGCTTATTATGGGCTAAAAAACTGGTAGACATTTTTATGGGCTAAATCGATTGCTTTATTTGGGCATTTTATTCATATTTATGCTGACAATTTGCATTTATAAACTTGGGGAACGTTTATTAAACGGCAGGCACTGTGTTAGACACCTTTTCCAGTCAGGGGGCCTTCCTAGTTGTAGAGTGAGCCTCATTTTCGCGCCATTACTGCGCAGTTGTTTTTTGAGAACAGGGCATGCAGATGCATGTGTGAGGATCTAAAAATTGCTGGAAAAGCTTCTAGAAGGCGTCAATTGGTATCGTATTCCCCTCTGGGCTTGGTTGGGTCTCAGCAAAGACTATAGCTGGGACTGTATAGGGGTTAAATTTATAAACGGCTCCGGTTCCGTTATTTTAAGGGTTAAAGCTCTGAAATTTGGTGTGCAATACTATTAATGCTTTAAGACACTGTGGTAATTTTTGAACAATTCCTTCATACTTTTTCACATATTCAGTAATAAAGTGTTTTCTGTTTAAAATTTAAAGAGACAGTAACGGTTTTCTTTTAAAACGTTTTTTGTGCTTTGTTGACAAGTTTAAGCCTGTTTAACATGTCTGTACCTTCAGATAAGCTATGTTCTATATGTATGAAAGCCAATGTGTCTCCCCATTTAAATTTATGTGATAATTGTGCCATAGCGTCCAAACAAAGTAAGGACAGTACTGCCACAGATAATGAAATTGCCCAAGATGATTCCTCAGATGAGGGGAGTAAACATGATACTACATCATCTCCTACTGTGTCTACACCAGTTTTGCCCACGCAGGAGGCCCCTAGTACATCTAGTGCGCCAATGCTTATTACCATGCAACAATTAACGTCTGTAATGGATAACTCCATAGCAAATATTTTATCCAAAATGCCTACTTATCAGAGAAAGCGCGATTGCTCTGTTTTAAACACTGAAGAGCAGGAGGGCGCTGATGATAATTGTTCTGTCATACCCTCACACCAATCTGAAGGGGCCATGAGGGAGGTTTTGTCAGATGGAGAAATTTCAGATTCAGGAAAAATTTCTCAACAAGCTGAACCTGATGTTGTGACATTTAAATTTAAATTAGAACATCTCCGCGCACTGCTTAAGGAGGTGTTATCTACTCTGGATGATTGTGACAACTTGGTCATTCCAGAGAAATTATGCAAGATGGACAAGTTCCTAGAGGTTCCGGTGCACCCCAACGCTTTTCCTATACCCAAGCGGGTGGCGGACATAGTAAATAAGGAGTGGGAAAAGCCCGGCATACCTTTTGTTCCCCCCCCTATATTTAAGAAATTATTTCCTATGGTCGACCCCAGAAAGGACTTATGGCAGACAGTCCCTAAGGTCGAGGGGGCAGTTTCTACTCTAAACAAACGCACTACTATTCCTATCGAAGATAGTTGTGCTTTCAAAGATCCTATGGATAAAAAATTGGAAGGTTTGCTTAAAAAGATTTTTGTACAGCAAGGTTACCTTCTACAACCAATTTCGTGCATTGTTCCTGTCACTACAGCAGCGTGGTTCTGGTTTGAGGAACTAGAAAAGTCGCTCAGTAGAGAGACTCCATATGAGGAGGTTATGGACAGAGTTCACGCACTTAAATTGGCTAACTCTTTTATTTTAGATGCCGCTTTGCAATTAGCTAGATTAGCGGCGAAAAATTCAGGGTTTGCTATCGTGGCGCGCAGAGTGCTTTGGCTAAAGTCTTGGTCAGCGGATGTGTCATCCAAGACAAAATTGCTTAACATCCCTTTCAAAGGTAAAACTCTATTTGGACCAGAATTGAAAGAGATTATTTCAGACATCACTGGGGGAAAGGGCCACGCCCTTCCACAAGATAGGTCTTTCAAGGCTAAAAATAAATCTAATTTTCGTTCCTTTCGCAATTTCAGGAACGGACCGGCCTCTAATTCTGCATCCTCTTAGCAAGAGGGTAATGCCTCACAACCCAAACCAGCCTGGAAACTGATGCAAGGCTGGAACAAGGGTAAGCAGGCCAAGAAGCCTGCTGCTGCTAACAAAACAGCATGAAGGAGTAGCCCCCGATCTGGGACCGGATCTAGTGGGGGGCAGACTCTCTCTCTTTGCTCAGGCTTGGGCAAGAGATGTTCAGGATCCCTGGGCGCTAGAAATAGTTTCTCAAGGTTATCTCCTGGAATTCAAGGAACTACCCCCAAGGGGAAGGTTCCACATGTCTCACTTATCCTCAAACCAAATAAAGAGACAGGCATTCTTACATTGTGTAGAAGACCTGTTAAAGATGGGAGTGATACACCCAGTTCCAATAAAGGAACAAGGAATGGGATTTTATTCCAATCTGTTCGTAGTTCCCAAAAAAGAGGGAACTTTCAGACCAATTTTGGATTTGAAGATCCTAAACAAATTTCTCAGGGTACCATCATTCAAGATGGAAACCATTCGAACGATTCTACCCACTATCCAGGAAAGTCAATTTATGACTACCGTGGATCTAAAGGATGCGTACCTACATATTCCTATCCACAAAGAACATCATCAGTTCCTAAGGTTCGCTTTTCTGGACAAGCATTACCAGTTTGTGGCCCTCCCATTCGGGTTAGCCACTGCTCCAAGGATTTTCACAAAGGTGCTAGGGTCCCTTCTAGCGGTTCTAAGACCGAGGGGCATTGCAGTAGTACCTTACTTGGACGACATTCTAATACAAGCGTCGTCCCTGTCAAAAGCAAAGGCTCATACAGACATCGTTCTAGCCTTTCTCAGATCACACGGATGGAAGGTGAACCTAGAAAAAAGTTCTCTGTCTCCGTCGACAAGAGTTCCCTTCTTGGGAACAATAATAGATTCCTTAGAAATGAGGATTTTTCTGACAGAGGTCAGAAAATCAAAACTTCTAAGCTCTTGTCAAGTGCTTCATTCTGTTCCTCGTCCTTCCATAGCGCAGTGCATGGAAGTAGTAGGGTTGATGGTTGCAGCAATGGACATAGTTCCTTTTGCACGAATTCATCTAAGACCATTACAACTGTGCATGCTCAAACAGTGGAATGGGGACTATACAGACTTGTCTCCAATGATTCAAGTAGATCAGAAGACCAGAGATTCACTCCGTTGGTGGCTGACCCTGGACCATCTGTCCCAGGGAATGAGCTTCCGCAGACCAGAGTGGGTCATTGTCACGACCGACGCCAGTCTAGTGGGCTGGGGCGCGGTCTGGGAATCCCTGAAAGCTCAGGGTCTATAGTCTCGGGAAGAGTCTCTTCTCCCGATAAACATTCTGGAACTGAGAGCGATATTCAATGCTCTCAGGGCTTGGCCTCAGCTAGCAAAGGCCAGATTCATAAGGTTCCAATCAGACAACATTACGACCGTTGCGTATATCAATCATCAGGGGGGAATAAGGAGTTCCCTGGCGATGAAAGAAGTGACCAAAATAATTCAATGGGCGGAGGATCACTCCTGCCACCTGTCTGCGATCCACATCCCATGTGTGGAAAACTGGGAGGTGGATTTTCTGAGTCGTGAGACATTCCATCCGGGGGAGTGGGAACTCCATCCGGAGATCTTTGCCCAAATAACTCAATTATGGGGCATTCCAGACATGGATCTGATGGCGTCTCGTCAGAACTTCAAGGTTCCTTGCTACGGGTCCAGATCCAGGGATCCCAAGGCGACTCTAGTAGATGCACTAGTAGCACCTTGGACCTTCAACCTAGCTTATGTATTTCCACCGTTTCCTCTCATTCCCAGGCTGGTAGCCAGGATCAATCAGGAGAGGGCCTCGGTGATCTTGATAGCTCCTGCGTGGCCACGCAGGACTTGGTATGCAGACCTGGTGAATATGTCATCGGCTCCACCATGGAAGCTACCTTTGAGACAGGACCTTCTTGTTTAGGGTCCATTCGAATATCCAAATCTGGTCTCCCTCCAGCTGACGGCTTGGAGATTGAACGCTTGATTCTATCGAAGCGTGGGTTTTCAGATTCTGTGATAGATACTCTGATTCAGGCCAGAAAACCGGTAACTAGAAAGATTTACCATAAAATATGGAAAAGATATATCTGTTGGTGTGAATCCAAAGGATTCCCATGGAATAAGATTAAAATTCCTAAGATTCTCTCCTTTCTACAAGAAGGCTTGGAGAAAGGATTATCTGCAAGTTCTCTAAAGGGACAGATCTCTGCTTTATCTGTCTTACTACACAAAAGACTGGCAGCTGTGCCAGATGTTCAAGCATTTGTTCAGGCTCTGGTTAGGATCAAGCCTGTTTATAGACCTTTGACTCCTCCCTGGAGTCTAAATCTAGTTCTTTCAGTTCTTCAAGGGGTTCCGTTTGAACCTTTACATTCCATAGATATTAAGTTACTATCTTGGAAAGTTTGTTTTTGGTTGCAATTTCTTCTGCTAGAAGAGTTTCAGAGTTATCTGCTCTGCAGTGTTCTCCGCCCTATCTGGTGTTCCATGCAGATAAGGTGGTTTTGCGTACTAAGCCTGGTTTTCTTCCTAAGGTTGTTTCTAACAAAAATATTAACCAGGAGACAGTTGTTCCTTCTTTGTGTCCGAATCCAGTTTCAAAGAAGGAACGTTTGTTACACAATTTGGACGTAGTCCGTGCTCTAAAATTCTATTTAGAGGCTACAAAAGATTTCAGACAAACATCTTCCTTGTTTGTTGTTTATTCTGGTAAAAGCAGAGGTCAAAAAGCGACTTCTACCTCTCTTTCCTTTTGGCTTAAAAGCATCATCCGATTGGCTTATGAGACTGCTGGACGGCAGCCTCCTGAAAGAATCACAGCTCACTCCACTAGGGCTGTGGCTTCCACATGGGCCTTCAAGAACAAGGCTTCTGTTGACCAGATATGTAAGGCAGCGACTTGGTCTTCACTGCACACTTTTGCCAAATTTTACAAATTTGATACTTTTGCTTCTTCGGAGGCTATTTTTGGGAGAAAGGTTTTGCAAGCTGTGGTACCTTCCGTTTAGGTAACCTGATTTGCTCCCTCCCTTCATCCGTGTCCTAAAGCTTTGGTATTGGTTCCCACAAGTAAGGATGACGCCGTGGACCGGACACACCAATGTTGGAGAAAACAGAATTTATGCTTACCTGATAAATTACTTTCTCCACCGGTGTGTCCGGTCCACGGCACGCCCTGGTTTTTTAATCAGGTCTGATGAATTATTTTCTCTAACTACAGTCACCACGGTACCATATGGTTTCTCCTATATATATTTCCTCCTGTCCGTCGGTCGAATGACTGGGGTGGGCGGAGCCTAGGAGGGACTATATGGCCAGCTTTGCTGGGACTCTTTGCCATTTCCTGTTGGGGAGGAGAATATCCCACAAGTAAGGATGACGCCGTGGACCGGACACACCGTTGGAGAAAGTAATTTATCAGGTAAGCATAAATTCTGTTTTTTTTTAGTTAGGTGACCACGTCACTTAGAATAAAATTTGAGGTAGCCCTTGCCTTACAAAATTCTGCCCACCCCTGCTTTAAAGGGACAGTCAAGTCCAAAAAAGCTTTCATGATTCAAATAGGGCCTGTAATTTTAATCAACTTTCCAATTTACTTTTATCACCAATTTTGCTTTGTTGGTATTCTTAGTTGAAAGCTAAACCTAGGAGGTTCATATGCAAATTTCTTAGATCTTGAAGGACTTGCATTTTAGCCAATCAGTGCTCACTCCAGGGTAACTTCATGTGCATGAGCTCAATGTTATCTATATGAAACACATGAACTAATGCCCTCTAGTGGTCAAAATGCATTCAGATTAGAGGCAGTCTTCAAGGTCTAAGATATTAGCTTATAAACCTCCTAGGTTTAGCTTTCAACTAAGAATGTCAAGAGAACAAAGTGAAATTGGTGATAAAAGTAAATTGGAAAGTTGTTTAAAATTACATTCCCTATTTAAATCATGAAAGTGTTTTTTGGACTTGACTGTCCCTTTAAGTTATATTGCCTCTAAAAGGGAAACCTCTCTTGAAGATATTGATGAAAATATCATTGACTTCTATTAATAGGGTACATACTTCCACACTATCTGCTACGTGGAGAGAATCACATTTAAAGTTATTATATATGACGTATAATACACCTAAAAAGGATTATAAATTGTGCAATATAAATTTTAACAAATGCCTAAAATGTCAATATTTAGGGGCCGGGCCGATTTACTGCATATTATATGGGATTGTACCAAAATAAAGTAATTTTGGTTAAGATTAGAATACTGTGTCAAAAGTGCAATGAAGGTGACAGACCTTAAATTTTCATTATCTCAAATCATATTTATCTCCACTTATTGTAAAAAGGTGGAGGAAATTAAAAATCATCAACTCCATTATTTTATCAGAAGAAGTTTCATTTTTCATAAATGGAAGGACAAGCACGAACTGCAACTTTTTGAAGTAATAGATTTTGTTAAAAAAACAATCAGCCAGATTAGGAGTTTTGTGTTATGACTGGCTCGCTATTAACTTGTACGTTATTTTCACTGCTCACCTTTCATAGCACTGCTATTACAGGTTTGCAAAAACCCGGCTTAAGCGGGCGATATGGTTGCATTGAGCTCCATACCTCACCCAAATACAAGCGGTGTTTTGATGTGCTTGTGCACGATTTCCCCATAGACATCAATGGGGAGAGCTGGCTAAAAAAAAAAGTCTAAACAGCCCTAATCTGCTGCCCCTGACATCGCCGACACCTACATTACACTTATTAACCCCTTATCTGCCGCCCCCAATGTCGCCGCTGCCACTATACTAAAGTTATTAACCCCTAAACCTCTGGCCTCCCACATCACTAACACTAAATAAATATATTAACCCCAAACGTAACCCTAAGTCTAACCATAACCCTAACGTAACCCTAACACTGCCTAACTTTAACATAATTAAAATAAATCTAAATAATACTTACTATTAATAATAATTAAATAATTCCTAATTAAACATAAATACTTACTTACCGGTAAAATAAACCCTAAGCTAGCTAAAATATAACTAATAGTTACATTGTAGTTAGCTTAGGTGTTATTTTTATTTCACAGGTAAGTTTGTATTTATTTTAACTATGTAGACTAGTTAGTAAATAGTTATTAACTATTTACTAACTACCTAGTTCAAATGAATACAAATTTACCTGTAAAATAAAACCGAACCTGAGTTACACTAACACCTAACATTACAATAAAATTAAATTAACAAAATACAATTATCTAAATTGCAAAAAAATAAACACTAAATTACACAAAATAAAAAAAGAAATTATCAAAAATATAACCTTATTCAAAAACTCCTTCCCCACACTTCCACGGTATCCTGCCCTGACCTTGCTACAAACCACTATAACAATACTCTTTCCTCTGCACTCGACACCCTTGCTCCTCCACAAATACGCAAAACCCCACGTCGTCAGCTCCAGCCCTGGCACTCTCAGCAAACGCGCTATCTACAAAAATGCTCCCGTGCTGCTGAACGTGCCTGGAGGAAATCCCGCTCTGAACACGATTTCCTACACTATAAGTTCATTCTTTATTCTTACTCCTCTGCCCTTCACTTAGCCAAGCAAAACTACTTCACTTCTCTCATATGTTCTCACTCCTCAAACCCTAAACGTCTCTTCTCCACTTTCAACACTCTCCTCTATCCACCTGCACCCCCCCCTCATCTGACTTTAGTGCTCAAGACTTTACAGATTACTTTTTCAACAAAACACTTACCATCAGAAGCAACATTCCACCACAAGACTGCAACCTTTCATCTGCGTCCCCTAGTCACCCCCTCCAACACTCTCAGTACCTTCCCCCCAACCACTGAGAATGAAGTGAGTTCCCTAATATCTTCCTCACACCTCACTACATGCCCCCTTGACCCTATCCCTTCACATCTAATACCCTCTCTGTCCTCTACCCTCACCCCAGCTCTTACTCACATATTCAACTGAAACATGCAAAGGTCACCCCCATCCTCAAAAAACCCTCCCTCAACCCCAATTCTCCTGCAAACTACCGCCCCATATCACTACTTCCACAAGCTTCTAAAGTCCTGGAAAAACTAGTTTTCGATCGCCTAACACACTTCCTATCCTCCAACTCACTGCTTGACCCCCTGCAATCTGGCTTCCATCCCCAACACTTAACTGAGACTGCCCTCACCAAAGTTACTAACGATCTTCTTTCTGCTAAAAACAATGGCCACTATTCTATACTTATCTTACTTGACCTGTCTGCTGCCTTTGACACTGTTGACCATCCCCTCCTCTTACGGACTCTCAGCTCCCTTGGGCTCTGTGACATTGCCCTCTCCTGGATCCACTCTTATCTCTCTAATAGGTCCTTTTCTGTCTCATTTGCTGGTGACTCATCCTCTCCACTGCCTCTGTCTGTTGGAGTACCTCAAGGCTCTGTTCTAGGCCCTCTACTCTTCTCTATTTATACTTCCTCACTGGGTAAACTTATTAGTAGCTATGGCTTCAACTATCACCTCTATGCTGATGATACTCAGATCTACCTATCCACCCCTGAACTCTCTCCGTCTGTCCTTTCCCACATCTGCAGCTGCTTATCTGGCATTCTTCCTGGATGGCCTCTCACCACCTAAAAATCAACATGTCCAAGACTGAGCTTCTTCCAAACCCCCAAACTAATTCTACTCCAGTTTCTAACTTTACTATCACTGTCGGTGACACCACTAACTCAGGATATAACATTAGATCAAGGTACACGTCAAGGTTGACAACTCTCCTCTTCTATTTATTATAGCTATAGAATCACTTGCTATTGCTATACATCAACAAATTGAAGGTATTACTAGAAGTAAAAAAAGTAAAGGCTACCCTTTATGCAGATGACTTATTAGTTTATATTTTTAATTCCTCTAAAAATATTCCAGATCTTATACAAATTATTGATTTGTTCAGCTAATTTTCAGGGTATAGGGTAAATACTGCTAAGTCAGATTTTTTTTGATTAAGACAAGACCGTTGGTTCTTATACCATTTAAATTTGCCACAGTATCTTTTAAATATCTTGGAATTCTTATCTCATTACAACCTAGTGATTGGTATAAATTTATTATATAATATCCATATTAAAGAAGATTTTAAGTATTGGCATAACCTTCCTTTATCTATTTCTGAGCGTATAGCTCTCTTCAAATTGATATATATTCCTAAAATTCTTTACATATCACAAAATATTCAAATTTGCCATAAGAAAAAAGATCTTGAACGTTTTTTTAATCAGCACTATTATACTTTATCTGGCAGGGAAAGAAACCTAGAATAGCATTACAAAAACTTTTCTTTCCAATGGCATGGAGAGGTTGGTTACTCTGTTTTCTATTGTAAGGTGTATCCAGTCCACGAATTCATCCATTACTTGTGGGATATTCTCCTTCCCAACAGGAAGCTGCAAGAGGATCACCCACAGCAGAGCTGTCTTTATAGCTCCTCCCCTAACTGCCACCTCCAGTCATTCTCTTGCAGCTCTCGACAAGGGAAGTATCAAGAGAGATGTGGTGAATTAGTGTAGTTTATTTTCAATCAAAAGTTTATTTTTAAACAATACCGGCGTTGTACTGTTTTTTACCTCAGGCAGAAATTAGAAGAAGAGTTTTGCCTGAGGTTTTTGATGATCTTAGCAGGTTGTAACTAAGGTCCACTGCTGTTCTCACACATAACTGAAGAGTATGGGGATACTTCAGCTGGGGGAACGGCCTGCAGAATTAACTGCCCTGAGGTATGTTCAGTATATTTTTTTCTAGACGATTGATAAGAACTAGAAAATGCTGACAGTGCCTGATATATTTAAGGTAAGCCTGATTGCAGTGATTTAATAACGACTGGCATCATGCTTGCAGTAAAGGCTAATACTCATATTACTTTCTATTATGGCTTAGTATGTAAAACGTTTGCATATATATAAAGAACGTTTTTTACTGAGGGTGATAAATCTTTATTTGGGGCCTAGTTTTCCACATGGCTGACTAGATTTCTCCTAGGAGTAGTTATTTATGGCCCTTTCACTTTGAGTGCATGGTGGGAGGGGCCTATTTTCGCGCTCTAATTGCACAGTTGTTTTTACATTCTGAGACATCCAGCTTCCCTGAAGGAGTCCCCTGACATATTGGACCTCTGTAAAGGGTTTTTGTGCCTACAAAAGTAGTTTTATGGGAAGGTAGGAGCCACAGTAGAGCTGTGGCAGTTTTCTTGTGACTGTTATAACGGTTTTTACCTTTTTTTTTTGCTTCGTTTTGGAGCCTTAGGGGTTAATCATCCATTTGCAAGTGGGTGCAATGCTATTTTAGTCTGTTATACACACTGTAAAAATTTCATAAAATTAACTGCTTTTTTCACTGTTTTGCAGTTTTTGTGTTTGTTTTTTTCTCTTAAAGGCACAGTACCGTTTTTTATAATCTGCTTTTTCACATTAATTAAAGTGTTTTCCAAGCTTGCTGGTCTCATTACTAGTCTGTTAAACATGTCTGACATAGAGGAAACTCCTTGTTCATTAATGTTTAGAAGCCATTGTGGAACCCCCTCTTAGAATGTGTACCAAATGTACTGATCTTACTATAAGTTATAAAGACCATATTCTGGCTTTAAAAGATTTATCACCAGAGGAAATTGACAAGGGGGAAGTTATGCTGACTAACTCTCCCCACGTGTCAGAGCCTATAACTCCCGCTCAAGGGGCGCCAAGTACATCTAGTGCGCCCATTGCGTATATTTTACAAGACATGGCGGCAGTTATGAATCATACTCTTACAGAAGTATTGTCCAAACTGCCAGGGTTACAAGGAAAGCGAGACAGATCTGGGGCTAGAACAAATACAGAGCTCTCTGACGCTTTAGTAGCTATGTCTGATATACCCTCACAATGTGCAGAAGCCGAAGAAGGAGAGCTTCTATCTGTGGGTGATTTTTCTGATTCAGGGAAGACACTTCAACCTGATTCTGATATGTCTACATTTAAATTTAAGCTTGAACACCTCCGCATGTTGCTCAGGGAGGTTTTAGCAACTCTGGATGACTGTGACGCCATTGTAGTCCCAGAGAAATTGTGTAAATTGGATAAAATAAAAAATTAAAAAAATTCTTCAACAATTTAGGAGTAAGAGACGTGTGGAGAGCACAAAATCCAAATATTAAAGTTTATCCCTATATGGCTAAAAAGGATAACTCACTTTCAAGAATAGATTTATTTCTTGTTAGTGATAGTGTAATAAATCTTTCTGTCTTTCAGATAATGCTCCAATTATACTGGCAATATTTTGTAACTCTTAATTCTTTCTTTCGTTGTTCCCACATACCTATTTAAAGATTTCAAATTTAAAACTTTTCTTACTAGTAAGTGGCATGAATATTGCTTTTTTAACAAGGGTTATATAGACAAACCTGAGCTTTTCTGGCAAGCAGCTAAATCAGTTGTTACCGGGGACATTAATGTTTAAATGACAATATTAAATCAAGAAGTTTAGGAAGAGAGAAAAAAAATGATCAATTATTTATATAACTCATATAATCGCTATCTGTTAAACTCTACTAAAGAAAATTGGGCTAGTTATGTAAAGGTGAAAAAAAGAGTGTAATACTTTATTCTACTAAACAAATAGAAGTATATTTATAAGCCATTTTCTATAGGCATGGGAATAAGTCTGGTAGATTGGTCAAAAATCAATCTAGATCTTGTGGTATGGAGTCTATTTTTATTCAGATGGTAACCAGTACAATAACTCCATTCTATCAATTTTTTCATCTTACTATCTAGATTTATATCCACATAGTGAAATGAATCTCAGCTATAAGATATTTTTGGATAACATTAAAAACCCTGTTATTCCAGAACAACTTTTATCTAATATTAATACTCCAGTTACAGAAAAAGAGATTTCAGATACCATAGAAACAATTTCTTTAAATAAAACACCTGGTTCTGATGATCTACTTAATTAATTTTGAAACCAAATATTATTCTGTATTTGAAAAATCTTTATAAAAAGTATTACATAGATAATGGGCCTTGTTCGCATGCCTTCTCTGCATCTTGGACTTCTTTGTTTCTGAAGCAAGGGAAAGACCCATATGATATGGGGTCTTATAGATCAATTGCCCTCCTTAAAGGGACAGTATACTATAAAATTGTTTTTTCCCTTTAATGTGTTGCCAATTACCTTTTTTTACCAGCTGCAGAGTATAAAATGTATGAGATTTGCTTTTTAAGGTTTATTTGTGTATTTGAATTAACTGATTTTGTGTTTTTGAAGCCACAACCTAATAAAATGGATTGAGCTTGTAGGGATAATCAGAACTCATTCCTTTATCACATTGTGTACATATACATGCTTCTTTATCTTATATCTGTCCGTAAATCAATCACCAATACTTGAAGAGAACAATGGAAAATTGTATTTCCTTATCTCTTCTATACCCCACTGTGAGTGTAATTTCTCCTACTGGCTGTGTTAACACAGCTTGGCCTTAATGCCAAAACTTTCAGAATATGTGGGGATACCACAGGATAAATCAACTATTTCAAATGCCAATATAAGGGTAATGGAAATACTTGTAAACAATTTAATAGACTCCAGCAGGTAAAGTGGATCATTGGGAACACATTAGAGGGGAGAAAGGTTTTGAGTAAATTGTCCCTTTAATTCAGATGACTTAATCTTAACATTGATACTAGCTAAAAGACTTAAACTCCCTTTAAATCAGGTGATTCACTCGAATCAAGTGGGTTTTCTTAAAGGTAGGAATGCCTCAGCAAAAATCAGAGCACTGTTTCTTATAATAGATTATCTTAAATTAAAGGGAAAAGTCTCCCATGAAAGATATTGCTGTCATTTCCCTGGATGCAGAGAAGGCATTTGACTCAATTCAACATGATTATATATATATATATATATATATATATATATATATATTTTTTTTTTTTCTTGGATAGATTTGGTTTCAAGGGTTGTTTCTTACAATTTGTAAAAATATTTATAACAGTCCCAAGTCATCAATGCTAAATAATTGATAGCTAACTCAGGATATAACATTAGATCAAGGTACACGTCAAGGTTGACAACTCTCCTCTTCTATTTATTATAGCTATAGAATCACTTGCTATTGCTATACATCAACAAATTGAAGGTATTACTAGAAGTAAAAAAAGTAAAGGCTACCCTTTATGCAGATGACTTATTAGTTTATATTTTTAATTCCTCTAAAAATATTCCAGATCTTATACAAATTATTGATTTGTTCAGCTAATTTTCAGGGTATAGGGTAAATACTGCTAAGTCAGATTTTTTTTGATTAAGACAAGACCGTTGGTTCTTATACCATTTAAATTTGCCACAGTATCTTTTAAATATCTTGGAATTCTTATCTCATTACAACCTAGTGATTGGTATAAATTTATTATATAATATCCATATTAAAGAAGATTTTAAGTATTGGCATAACCTTCCTTTATCTATTTCTGAGCGTATAGCTCTCTTCAAATTGATATATATTCCTAAAATTCTTTACATATCACAAAATATTCAAATTTGCCATAAGAAAAAAGATCTTGAACGTTTTTTTAATCAGCACTATTATACTTTATCTGGCAGGGAAAGAAACCTAGAATAGCATTACAAAAACTTTTCTTTCCAATGGCATGGAGAGGTTGGTTACTCTGTTTTCTATTGTAAGGTGTATCCAGTCCACGAATTCATCCATTACTTGTGGGATATTCTCCTTCCCAACAGGAAGCTGCAAGAGGATCACCCACAGCAGAGCTGTCTTTATAGCTCCTCCCCTAACTGCCACCTCCAGTCATTCTCTTGCAGCTCTCGACAAGGGAAGTATCAAGAGAGATGTGGTGAATTAGTGTAGTTTATTTTCAATCAAAAGTTTATTTTTAAACAATACCGGCGTTGTACTGTTTTTTACCTCAGGCAGAAATTAGAAGAAGAGTTTTGCCTGAGGTTTTTGATGATCTTAGCAGGTTGTAACTAAGGTCCACTGCTGTTCTCACACATAACTGAAGAGTATGGGGATACTTCAGCTGGGGGAACGGCCTGCAGAATTAACTGCCCTGAGGTATGTTCAGTATATTTTTTTCTAGACGATTGATAAGAACTAGAAAATGCTGACAGTGCCTGATATATTTAAGGTAAGCCTGATTGCAGTGATTTAATAACGACTGGCATCATGCTTGCAGTAAAGGCTAATACTCATATTACTTTCTATTATGGCTTAGTATGTAAAACGTTTGCATATATATAAAGAACGTTTTTTACTGAGGGTGATAAATCTTTATTTGGGGCCTAGTTTTCCACATGGCTGACTAGATTTCTCCTAGGAGTAGTTATTTATGGCCCTTTCACTTTGAGTGCATGGTGGGAGGGGCCTATTTTCGCGCTCTAATTGCACAGTTGTTTTTACATTCTGAGACATCCAGCTTCCCTGAAGGAGTCCCCTGACATATTGGACCTCTGTAAAGGGTTTTTGTGCCTACAAAAGTAGTTTTATGGGAAGGTAGGAGCCACAGTAGAGCTGTGGCAGTTTTCTTGTGACTGTTATAACGGTTTTTACCTTTTTTTTTTGCTTCGTTTTGGAGCCTTAGGGGTTAATCATCCATTTGCAAGTGGGTGCAATGCTATTTTAGTCTGTTATACACACTGTAAAAATTTCATAAAATTAACTGCTTTTTTCACTGTTTTGCAGTTTTTGTGTTTGTTTTTTTTCTCTTAAAGGCACAGTACCGTTTTTTATAATCTGCTTTTTCACATTAATTAAAGTGTTTTCCAAGCTTGCTGGTCTCATTACTAGTCTGTTAAACATGTCTGACATAGAGGAAACTCCTTGTTCATTAATGTTTAGAAGCCATTGTGGAACCCCCTCTTAGAATGTGTACCAAATGTACTGATCTTACTATAAGTTATAAAGACCATATTCTGGCTTTAAAAGATTTATCACCAGAGGAAATTGACAAGGGGGAAGTTATGCTGACTAACTCTCCCCACGTGTCAGAGCCTATAACTCCCGCTCAAGGGGCGCCAAGTACATCTAGTGCGCCCATTGCGTATATTTTACAAGACATGGCGGCAGTTATGAATCATACTCTTACAGAAGTATTGTCCAAACTGCCAGGGTTACAAGGAAAGCGAGACAGATCTGGGGCTAGAACAAATACAGAGCTCTCTGACGCTTTAGTAGCTATGTCTGATATACCCTCACAATGTGCAGAAGCCGAAGAAGGAGAGCTTCTATCTGTGGGTGATTTTTCTGATTCAGGGAAGACACTTCAACCTGATTCTGATATGTCTACATTTAAATTTAAGCTTGAACACCTCCGCATGTTGCTCAGGGAGGTTTTAGCAACTCTGGATGACTGTGACGCCATTGTAGTCCCAGAGAAATTGTGTAAATTGGATAAATACTATGCAGTGCCTGTTTATACTGATGTTTTTCCAATACCTAAGAGGTTTTCAGAAATTATTACTAAGGAATGGGATAGACCAGGTGTACCATTCTCTCCCCCTCCTGTGTTTAAAAAGATGTTTCCCATAGATGCCGCTACACAGGACTTGTGGCAAACGGTCCCTAAGGTGGAGGGAGCAGTCTCTACCCTAGCGAAGCATACAACTATCTCTGTCGAGGACAGTTGTGCTTTTCTAGATCCAATGGACAAGAATTAGAGGGTTACCTTATGAAAATGTTTATTGAACAAGGTTTTATCCTCCAGCCCCTTGCATGCATTGCCCCTGTCACTGCTGCTGTGGCCTTCTGGTTTGAGTCTCTAGAAGAGGCTCTACAGGTAGAAACCCCATTGGATGATATCCTTGACAAGCTTAAAGCTCTTAAGCTAGCCAATTCATTTGTTTCTGACGCCGTTCTTCATTTAACCAAGCTAACGGCTAAAAACTCAGGTTTTGCTATTCAGGCGCGTAGGGCGCTATGGCTTAAATCCTGGTCAGCTGACGTTACTTCAAAGTCTAAGCTTCTCAATATTCCCTTCAAGAGGCAGACCCTATTCGGGCCTGGACTGAAGGAGATCATTTCTGATATTACTGGAGGAAAAGGTCACGCCCTTCCTCAGGATAGGTCCAACAAATTAAGGACCAAACAGACTAATTTTTGTTCCATTCGAAATTTCAAGAGTGGCGCAGCTTCAACTTCCTCTAATACAAAACAAGAGGGAAATTTTGCCCAGTCCAAGCCAGTCTGGAGACCTAACCAGGCTTGGAACAAAGGAAAGCAGGTCAAAAAAACCTGCTGCTGCCTCTAAGACAGCATGAAAGATCAGCCCCCGATCCGGAAACGGATCTAGTAGGGGGCAGACTTTCTCTCTTCGCCCAGGCTTGGGCAAGAGATGTCCAGGATCGCTGGGCGTTGGAAATTGTGTCCCAGGGATATCTTCTGGATTTCAAAGCTTCTTCCCCAAAAGGGAGATTTCATCTCTCACAATTATCTGCAAACCAGATAAAGAGAGAGGTATTCTTACATTGTGTTCAAGACCTCCTAATTATGGGAGTGATCCACCCAGTTCCAAAGGAGGAACAGGGGCAAGGCTTCTATTCAAATCTGTTTGTAGTTCTCAAGAAAGAGGGAACTTTCAGACCAATATAAGATCTCAAGATCCTAAACAAATTTCTCAGGGTCCCATCCTTCAAGATGGAGACTATTCAAACCATCCTACCTATGATCCAGGAGGGTCAATATATGACTACCATGGACTTAAAGGATGCTTATCTTCACATTCCGATACACAGAGATCATCATCGGTTTCTCAGGTTCGCCTTCCTAGACAGGCATTACCAGTTTGTGGCTCTTCCCTTTGGGTTAGCTACGGCACCAAGAATCTTTACGAAGGTTCTAGGGTCACTCCTAGCGGTCCTAAGGCCGCGGGGTAGAGCAGTAGCCCCTTACTTAGACGACATTCTGATAGAGGCGTCAAATTTTCAAATCGCCAGGTCCCATACGGACATTGTGCTGGCATTTCTGAGGTCTCATGGGTGGAAAGTGAACGAGAAAAGAGTTCTCTATCCCCTCTCACAAGAGTTTCCTTCCTAGGAACTCTGATAGATTCTGTAGAAATGAAGATTTACCTGACAGAGACCAGGTTGTCAAAACTTCTAAATTCCTGCCGTGTTCTTTATTCTACTTCTCGCCCTTCAGTGGCTCAGTGTATGGAAGTAATCGGCTTAATGGTAGCGGCGATGGACATAGTGCCGTTTGCCCGTCTACATCTCAGACCGCTGCTACTTTGCATGCTCAGTCAGTGGAATGGGGATTACACATATTTGTCCCGTCTACTAAATCTGGATCAAGAGACCAGAGATTCTCTTCTCTGGTGGCTATCTCGGATCCATTTGTCCAAGGGTATGACCTACCGCAGGCCAGATTAGACAATAGTAACGACAGATGCCAGCCTTCTGGGCTGGGATGCAGTCTGGAACTCCCTGAAGGCTCAGATCTCGTGGACTCAGGAGGAGGCACTCCTTCCTATAAACATTCTGGAACTAAGAGCGATATTCAATGCTCTTCAGGCTTGGCCTCAGCTTGCTGCGGTCAGGTTCATCAGATTTCAGTCGGACAATATCACGACTGTAGCCTACATCAACCATCAAGGGGGAACAAGGAGTTCCCTAGCAATGTTGGAGGTTTCAAAAATAATTCTATGGGCAAAGATTCACTCTTGCCATCTATCAGCTATCCATATCCCAGGAGTAGAGAACTGGGAGGCGGATTTTCTAAGTCGACAGACTTTTCATCCGGGGGAGTGGGAGCTCCATCCGGAGGTGTTTGCACAGTTGATTCAACTTTGGGGCAAACCAGAACTGGATCTCATGGCGTCTCGTCAGAACGCCAAGCTTCCTTGTTACGGATCCAGGTCCAGGGATCCCAAGGCAGCACTGATAGATGCTCTAGCAGTGCCTTGGTCCTTCAACCTGGCTTATGTATTTCCACCATTTCCTCTGCTCCCTCGTCTGATTGCCAAGATCAAGCAGGAGAGAGCTTCGGTGAGTTTGATAGCACCTGCGTGGCCACGCAGGACTTGGTATGCAGATCTGGTGGACATGTCATCCCTTCCACCATGTACTCTGCCGCTGAGGCAGGACCTTCTACTTCAGGGTCCTTTCAACCATCCAAATCTAATTTCTCTGCGTCTGACTGCTTGGAGATTGAACGCTTGATTTTATCAAAACGTGGTTTCTCAGAGTCGGTCATTGATAAATTAATTCAGGCTCGAAAGCCTGTCACCAGGAAAATCTATTATAAGATATGGTGAAAATATCTTCATTGGTGTGAATCCAAGGGTTACTCATGGAGTAAAGTCAGGATTCCCAGGATATTATCTTTTCTCCAAGAAGGATTGGAGAAGGGATTGTCAGCTAGTTCCTTAAAGGGACAGATTTCTGCTTTGTCTATTCTTTTGCACAAGCGTCTGGCGGATGTTCCAGACGTTCAGGCATTTTGTCAGGCTTCAGTTAGAATTAAGCCTGTGTTTAAACCTGTTGCTCCGCCATGGAGTTTAAATTTAGTTCTTAAAGTAATTCAAGGGGTTCCGTTTGAACCTCTGCATTCCATAGATATCAAGCTTTTATCTTGGAAAGTTCTGTTTTTGGTAGCTATCTCTTCGGCTCGAAGAGTTTCAGAGTTATCTGCCTTACAGTGTGATTCCCCTTATCTGATCTTCCATGCAGATAAGGTAGTTTTGCGTACCAAACCTGGGTTTCTTCCTAAGGCGGTATTTAATAGGAATATCAATCAGGAGATTGTTGTTCCGTCACTGTGTCCTAATCCTTCTTCAAAGAAGGAACATCTATTACATAATCTTGACGTGGTTCGTGCTTTAAAGTTTTATTTACAAGCTACTAAGGATTTTCGTCAAACATCGGCATTGTTTGTGGTCTACTCTGGACAGAGAAGAGGCCAAAAGGCTTCAGCAACTTCTCTTTCTTTTTGGTTAAGAAGTATAATCCGCTTAGCTTATGAGACTGCTGGCCAGCAGCCTCCTGAAAGAATTTCAGCTCATTCCACTAGAGCGGTGGCTTCCACATGGGCTTTTAAAAATGAGGCTTCTGTTGAACAGATTTGTAAGGCGGCGACTTGGTCTTCGCTTCATACTTTTTCTAAATTCTACAAATTTTATACTTTTGCTTCTTCGGAGGCTATTTTTGGAAGAAAGGTCTTACAGGCAGTGGTGCCTTCCGTTTAAGCGCCTGCCTTGTCCCTCCCTTCATCCGTGTCCTATAGCTTTGGTATTGGTATCCCACAAGTAATGGATGAATCCGTGGACTGGATACACCTTACAAGAGTGAACAAAATTTATTCTTACCTGATAAATTTATTTCTCTTGTGGTGTATCCAGTCCAAGGCCCGCCCTGTCATTTTAAGGCAGTGTTTTTTATTTTTAAACTGCAGTCACCACTGCACCCTATAGTTTCTCCTTTCTCTTGCTTGTCTTCGGTCGAATGACTGGAGGTGGCAGTTAGGGGAGGAGCTATATAGACAGCTCTGCTGTGGGTGATCCTCTTGCAGCTTCCTGTTGGGAAGGAGAATATCCCACAAGTAATGGATGAATCTGTGGACTGGATACACCACAAGAGAAATAAATTTATCAGGTAAGCATAAATTTTGTTTTTTCCTAATCTACAGGTCTATGTCATTGAGGATTCTGTCACACCTGTTTGCTGTACCTACCCTACAGCAGATCCACAGGTAAGTGCTTTTACCTTATAGGTGAGAAGGATGCAGCACTTAGGAGTTTCTTGTTTGTTTTTGTTTTAAAAAAAGGATACTTAGAGAACAAGGGGGATCCTTATGGGACTGCATCTCCCTTTTAATTAGGGTTGCACCAATACCATTTTTTTAAGACCGAGTACAAGTACCGATACTTTTTGTCAAATACTCACCGATACCAAGTACCGATACTGTTTTTTTATGTCATGACAGTTTAACAAGTACAATACAGACTAATGATTTAAGATTGCTTTTTTATAATTATGAACTGTATCTCAAAAGATATTTTGAAATAATAAAACAGTTTTATGTGCTGCTTGTCACAAAGTTTACAGAACATGTTTATAAATACAAATATTGCAATAACAAATATTAATAACGACAATAAATAACAGCTGCAGCAGCTGGGGCTGGAAAGCTACAATTTAAAGGGTTGATTACTGGATGCAATTGGGTTGTAGGGTGCCTATATAACTCAATCTGACATTTGTACTTATTACAAAGTAATATAATTGATTCTGAAAATATTGGGGAAGGAGTATCCCAGTAATCCCCTTTGAGAAAAAGGGGGCATTTGCATTCTACTGATTTAACAGAAAATAGGGCTGGTCTTCATATTTTTCCAGGGCTGCTTTTTATTCCCAGTCCAGCCCTGACTAAGGATGTTCCTCAGAGTACAGTATGTTTTGAGCATAATTGTGCAAGATGAGAACTAGCAGTATAACAGGCAATCTAACTATTAGAATATTTTTTTAAAAGTTAGTGGCAAGTTCTTATTAAGGAACAGAAGCATCTCTGCATGTTCAACTATGAGTCTTTTTCTGCTGTCAGTAAGGACGTTTGACGCTAAACTGAACAGTCTTTCACTTTTCACACTACTGCATGGGTCAGAAATATATTTTCGGGCCATTAAATCTCATTTTATTAACTGCCAGTACTTCAGGGGTTTGTCTGAATGAGGTACAGTGATCTCTTCCAGCTGTAAAGTAGCAGCTTTTAGAGCACTGGTCTGACGTACAATAATACAAATAACAGCAATTTGTATTGGCAGAACAGAAGTGAACAATTTTTAGTTACGTCTCCACTCCAGCTTAAAATTAAATGGGAACATGCAGTTTGAAAAACGCCACAAGATGGCGTATGGGTAGGAATTGGAGGTATCGGTTTAAGTATCGGTGTATTTTCATGAGTACAAGTACTCATGCAAATACTTGGTATCGGCACCGATACCGATACTAGTATCGGTATCGGTGCAACCCTACTTTTAATGGTTGGGGATTTATTGGGCAGCAGTTCAGGGCACTGTTCTGTCATGTGAAGGCTTTTTTGTTTTTAGCTATGGGGATTTTTTTGCACAAATGTTTCCTTTTTATTTTGTTTGGATAATATCTCTTTAAGAAAGTTGTTGAACCACACCTTACTTTTGAATTTGCAATCATGTGACCGCTCAGGTACTTCCTGTGTGCTGAACTGTTTGTTTCTACTGGCTGTTTGGAAGCCAGGATTTTCAAGCAATCAGTGTTTTTTCTGCCATAGGATTGTTTTTCCTGCCTGTCGCTTTTCTCTGATGGTTGCAGCTTTCTAGGATTTGCTGTTTGAACAGGATTGTTGTATCTGCTGGTGTGGATTGGATTCCTGGTTACAGGTTGGGTGAGTCTCTCCAGCGTGGCTGGGGTGTAGAGGTGCAGGTTTCAATAATAATTTATCTATGCGTAGATATAAAGGGCTATTTTATTTACTATGGAAGCCGATCCTAAGCTTTCTCTGTCATTTGATAAATGTCTTTATTGTGCTAATGCCCAGGTTATACCTCCTGTGCAATTTTGTTCTCCTTTCCTTAATAACTTTTTTATCATCTAAGGATTCCTTATCTGTGCCTTCTTTTTCTCAAGATAATGCTGTTCAGGGGTTGTCTCAGCTTTCTGCTAATATGTCTCAGTCTTTGACAGATTCACATGCAGTGCTCTGCAGTTCCTCTCAGTCAGTCTCTAAGAGTGTTTGTTTGCCTAAAGAATTGCTACGCAGTTAACTTCTGCTGTTTCTGCAGCCCTAAGTGCTTTACCTAGTTCTGGTATAAGGAAGAGGAAATCTAAGAACATTTCTATGGGTTCTGATTCCGCCAAGACTGATTTGGTTAGTCTTTCTCATTTAACTAGCAAGGATCATTCCTCTGCAGCTTCTGAGGGCGAGATCTCTGATTCAGAATCAGCAGTGCCTAATACAATAGATTATGAGGAGGTTAATTTTAAATTTAAACTGCATCTCCGATTACTTTTGAAGGGGATTTTAGCTACTTTGGATAACTCTAAAACTGTTGCAGAGGCCCCTAAAAAAGGCTAATAAACTGAATAAAGTTTTTTTTTTTTATGTCAAACCTAAATCTGTGGAGGTTTTTCCTGTTCCAGATCGCATGTCTGACATTTATATCTCCGGAATAGGAGAAGCCGGTTGTTCCTTTTAACCCGTCTCCTGTCTTTAAAAAAAACCCTATGGATAAGAAACTGAAAAATGTTGTTGGTGTGACTCTTTATGATCTAGTTTCAGAAGAGACTACTATAGAGGTGATCCAGGATAGGATCAAGGCTCTAAAGCTGGCTAATACTTTTATTTGTGATGCCAGTATGCAAGTTGTTAGACTGGGAGCCAGGATTTCTAGTTTTGCGATATTAGCCTGCAGAGCCCTTTTGGTAAAAGTTTTGGTCTGCGGATGTGACTTCTAAATCCAAGCTTCTGTCTCTACCTTTTAAGGGTAAGACTTTATTTGGTCCTGTGTTTAAAAAGACCCTAAGAATAAGAAACTGAAAAATGTTGTTGGTGTGACTCTTTATGATCTAGTTTCAGAAGAGACTACTATAGAGGTGTGATCCAGGATAGGATTAAGGCTCTAAAGCTGGCTAATAGTTTTATCAGTGATGCCAGTATGCAAGTTGTTAGGCTGGAACAAGGGTAAGCAATCCAGAAAGCCTTCCACTGAGGCTAAGTCAGGAGGAAGCAGCCGCCACCGATACAGTTTTGGATCAGGTAGGGGCAGGCTTTCCTTTTTTTCTGCAGGCTTGGATTTGCAACGTTCCAGATCCTTGGGCAGTGGCTTAAACTGTGTTAGGGATTGGTCCTCTCTGTGAGTGATTTTCCCAGTTCCTCTAGCAGAACAGGGTCAGGGATTTTGTTCAAATCTTTTAGTAGTTCCTAAAGAGGAGGGAACTTTTCGACCCATCATAGACTTAAAGTCTCTCAACAAGCTTCTCAAGGTCCCGTCCTTGGAGACTATTCGTTCTTTTCTCCCTCTGGTTCAGGAGGGTCAGTTTATGACCACTATAGATCTAAAGAATGCGTATCTTCATGTGCCTATCCACAGGGAACATTTCAAGTTCCTGAGGTTCGTTTTTTTGGATTGATATTTCCACTTTGTAGCCCTGCCTTTCGGCCTTGCCGCTACTCCTTTAATCTTTATGAAGGTTCTAGGGGTTCTTTTGGCTGTGTCCAGATCTTTAGGGATTGTGGTGGCTCCTTACCTGGACAATATCATGGTCCAGGCGCCATATTTTCAGTTAGCAAGATCTCATACAGATTATCTGTTAGTTATTCTCCGCTCTCATGGGTGGAAGGTGACTTCAGGTTCCTTGGTGCCAAGTACCAGGGTATGTTTTCTGTGGAAAATCCTAGATTTTTTTGAAGGAGTCCAGAAAAGTCAAGCTTCTGGAGGCCTGTCGTTCTCTTCAGTCCTCTGTTCGTCCATCAGTAGCTGTATGCATGGAAGTAATTGGTCTCATGGTCGCATCCATTGACATTATTCAGATTGCCTGCTTCCATCTGAGACCTCTACAGTTATGTATGCTCAATCAATGAAACGGAGTCCACTCGGATCTCTCTGAGGATAGTTTTAGACTCTCAGACAAGGATGTCTCTGTCTTGGTGGATCTCCCTAGACCTTTTGTCTAAGGGAACTTGTTTCCTGAGACCTTCTTGAGAGAGCTTGACCAAGGATGCCAGCCTGTTAGGCTGGGGAGCAGTTTGGGGGTCCCTAAGAGCTCAGGGACTTTTGGACTCAGGAGGAGTCTACCCTTCCTATAAATATCCTAGAATTGAGAACAATTCTCTATGCTCTATCAATATGGCCTCAACTGAGTTTTAGTCCGGTTTATCAGATTTCAATCGGACAACATCTCTTTGGTGGCGTATATCAACCACCAAGGAGGAACTTGGGGCATGTTAGCTATGAAGGAAGTGACTCGCATTCTTCAGTGGGCAGAGTCTCACAATTAGGATCTCTCTGCCATTCATATCCCAGGGGTGGACAACTCGGAAGTGTATTATCTGAGCAGGCAGACCTTTCATCCAGGGGAATGGGCTCTTCATCTGGAAGTTTTCTTGAGGTTAACCCTCTAGTGGGTAGTTCCGGAGCTGGATCTGATGGCATCTCATCTAAATGCCAAGCTTCCAAGATACGTAGCAAAATCAGGAGATCCTCAAGCAGTTCTAGTAGATGCCCTGGCAGTGCCATGGGATTTTGGTCTACTTTATCCATTTCCTCCAGTTGCCCTGCTTTCTCGGGTGATAGCTTGTATCAAACAGGAGCAGGTTTTGGTGATTCTACTAGCTCCAGCGTGGCCTCGCAGAACTTGATTTGCGGACCTAGTGAGGTTGTCGTCATTTCCCCCGTGGAAACTGCCTCTGAGGAAGGATCTTCTACTTTAGGGTTCCTTCCTCCATTCAAACTTAGTCTCTCTGAATCTGACTGCTTGGAGATTGAACGCTTAGTCTTGTCCAGATGAGGTTTTTCTGTGAAGGTTATTGAGACTATGTTTCGGGCTCGTAAGCCTGTTTCTCGCACAATTTATTATAAGGTATGGCGTAGATACCTTCATTGGCGGATCTAAGGGTTTTTCTTGGAGTCGGGTAAGAATATTCTGTCCTTTCTTCAGGAGGGCCTGGGGAAGGGTTTATCAGTCACTACCCTAAAGGGTCAGATTTCATCTGTCGATTCTTCTGCAGAAGCGTCTGGCAATTTTGCCAGATGTTCGATCTTTTGTCCAGGCTTTGGTTAGAATTATGCCTCCTTGGAGTCTTAATCAGGTTCTTAAAGTTCTGCAGCAGGCTCCATTTGAGCCTATGCATTCTGTTGATATCAAGTTATTGTCCTGGAAGGTTTTGTTTCTGCTGGCAATTTCCTCTGCCCGTAGAGTTTCAAAGCTTTCGGCTCTACAGTGTGATTCTCCTTATCTTATTCGTCATGGCGGTTCTCTGTTCTAAGTTAGGTTCTCTACCTAAGGTGGTCTCGGAACGCAATATCAACCAAGAAATTGTTAGTTAATTTTGTCTTAATCCTTCCTCTAAGAAGGAGTGGTTATTGCACAATCTGGATGTTGTGTGTGCTTTAAGGTTCTATTTACAGGCTACAAAAGATTTCTTCAAGCTTCTGCTCTTTTTGTTGTCTTTTCAGGTAAACAGAGGGGTCAGAAGGCCACTTCTACTCTATCCTTCTGGTTAAGAAGTGTTATTTGATTGGCTTATGAGACAGCTGGACAGGAGCCTCCAGAGAAATTTATGGCTTGCTCCACTAGGGCTGTCGCTTCCTCTTGGGCCTTTAAAAATTATGCTTCTGTGGAACAGATTTGCAAGGCGGCCACTTGGTCATCATTGCATACTTTTTTCAAATTTGATGTTTTTGCCTCAGCTGAGGCTTCTTTTTGGAGGAAAGTTCTTCAAGCGGTGGTGCCTTCTGTTTAGGTTCGCCTGTCTTGTGTATCCCTCCCTTCCATTCTGTGAACTCTAGCTTTGATATTGGTTCCCGCTAGTAATTGAATGGATTTGTGGACTCTCCATGCCATTGGAAAGAAAACATAATTTATACTTACCTGATACATTTGTTTTTCTTTTCTGGCATGGAGAGTCCACAACCCGCCCTTTATTTTTAAGACGGCTTTTTGTAATTTTTCAAAACTTCAGGCACCTCTATACCCTTTGTGTCTTTTTCTCTTTGCATAATTCCTTAGCTGAATGATTGGGGATTGTGGGTAATGGGAGGATACTTAAGGCTTTGCTGGGGTGTTCTTTGCCTCCACCTGGTGTCCAGGAGTTGAATTCCCACTAGTAATTGAATGGATTTGTGGACTCTCAATGCCAGGAAAGAAAATAATTTATCAATGAAGTATAAATTCTTTTTTTTTTGCTTAAAACATATGGTGGATTCTCATTGCCAGATTTGGAATTGTATAACTTAGTTTTGTTAGAGAAATTTGTAATAGGGTGGCTTGCAAATTCTAGTTACTTTTCATCACTAGACTTGGAGGAGAGCGTGATATATTAATTAATATCAATACTTCATTGTCACTCTAATACCCTGCCTAAACTATAAAAAAAACTTAAGCTTAAAGGGACACTGAACTCAAATTTCTTCTTTTGTGATTCAGATAGAGCATGCAATTTTAAACAACTTTCTAATTTACTCCTATTATCAATTTTTCTTCGTTCTCTTGCTTTCTTTATTTGAAAAAGAAGGCATCTAAGCTATTTTTTTTTGGTTCAGAACCATGGAAAGCACTTGTTTATTGGTAGGTGAATTTACCCACCAATCAGCAAGAACAACTTAGTGTGTTCACCAAAAATGGACCGGCATCTAAACTTACATTCTTGCATTTCAAATAAAGATACCAAGAGAATGAAAATAATTTGATAATAGGAGTAAATTAGAAAGTTGCTTAAAATTGCATGCTCTATCTGAATCACAATAGAAAAAAAATTGGGTTCAGTGTCCCTTTAATACAAAACTTATTAATAGCTTTGACCAGGATCTGCATGCTAATAGGTCTTAAACATAATGGGCCCCATGTATTAAAAGGTGGGTGGGCAGCTTCTCAACTTGCGAAACTGTCCGCCCGCCTTCACTGCATACGGGCAGCAGATCTGTTTGTCCGCTGACCGTATATATCATTACACACTCCGATGAGTAATGCCTGCTCCTTCATTTGCGCAAGTGAAAGGACTGTCAATCACTGAGAACTAGCCAGCGAGCAAGCTCTCTGTGATTTCTCTCCGCCACCTCAGAACTAATAAATGCTGCTTCTTACATTGCGGGAAGCAGGCTCGCATATGCAAACCTGCTCCAGAGCAGCTCTCACTGCTTCGTACATGGAACCCAATGTCTCTTATCATCAAATGATAAAAGATAACCCTGAATTTATTGAAGGAATCCAATTGGGGATATTTAATAGGTGGGCTTTACTTGGGTTTACCAAGTTAGTTCAATGTATATGTAAAAATACTAAGAGTATCAGAACTTTTTCAGATTTGAAAGATGAATTCCTTCTTGAAAATAAAGACTTTTTTGCATACCTTCAAATAAGGCATTATATTTCTAATATTGTATCTCTTTATGAGTGGAATTGGAGTTGGGAAAAATTAGATCTATAGGTTCAGATTGTTAAAGTTTTTTCTATATCTCCATGGTACCAAATCATTTCCTTCTTGAGAGGAGACTGAAACTTAAAGGGACAGTCTTTATTACCCGTTCCCCAGTTTTGCATAACCAACACAGTTATAATAATACATATTTTACCTCTGTAATTGCCTTATATCTAAGCCTCTGCAAACTGCCCCCTTATTTCAGTTCTTTTGACAGACTTGCATTTTAGCCAATCAGTGCTCACTCCTAGGTAACTTAACGTGCGTTAGCTCAATGTTATTTATATAAAACACATGAACTAATGCCCTCTAGTGGGAAACAAATGTCAGATTAGAGACTGCCTTCAAGGTCTAAGAAATTAGCATATGAACCTCCTAGGTTTAGCTTTCAACTAAGAATACCAAGAAAACAAAGCAAAATTGGTGATAAAAGTAAATTGGAAAGTTGTTTAAAATTGCATGCCCTATATTTGAATCATTAAAGTTTATTTTGGACTTGACTGTCCCTTCAAAGCAAGGGTGGGCAAGACGTTGATCGCCCAGATTTCCAAACTCTGCATAGTAAGAGAAAGATTTCACCACCGTAGATGTGTGAGAAATCTATCTCTTACTTATGCATACTGCTGTATAGCCTCTGTGCATATTTCTAACAAGTGTAGCTGCTGCATGTCACTCTAAAACCCTACAGCTAATCACCGGCCGACACTCAGATTCTAATCTAAACTGATACGTCAGTGCTGCGATGTCTATGATGGGATGATCTAAACCAGAGAACCGCATAGCCACGCCCATCATAAATTAGTCTTGGGAGCAAGTGAAACTGAGAACACCTCCACCCAGGAAAAGCCGGTATATTTACACCGGGAAAAGCCAAGAGTTGCCGTATAGTATTACAGTCTAACCAGCACCTGCATTGTAGCTCAAACTTTCATTCTATTCCGCATTAGCCGAACCTCTGTTTGCATTTTGTCCAATCATTATGGAGGATTGAATCCTCCATAATGATTGTACAAAATGCAAATAGAGGTTTGGGTATTGTGGAATAGAAGGAAATGGCAGGAACTGATGGGTGTGGCTATGCAGCTCTCTGCAGTGTCTGAGAGGTTTCCCTTATTCACTGCTGGTATTGTAGGTGAGACTGACAGGTTAGTGCAAAACGTGTGTGTACCTGCTCATGTCTATCTTTTAATAAGACATCTTTAATTCATAACAAAGTATAAAGAATGGGAGTATTGATGTAATGGGGAGCAAAGGTTAGCATTAAATAAAAAGGAGAGACTAAAGGCTGCTACAAGTGCGGTGAATGGATCGCAAAATGAAAGACATGTGAGCTGACCAATGATGGTGAATCATGTGACTGGTGTGTTTTCTCCAACATTGGTGTGTCCGGTCCACGTTGTCATCCTTACTTGTGGGATATTCTCCTCCCCAACAGGAAATGGCAAAGAGTCCCAGCAAAGCTGGCCATATAGTCCCTCCTAGGCTCCGCCCACCCCAGTCATTCTCTTTGCCGTTGCACAGGCAACATCTCCACGGAGATGGTTAAGAGTTTTTTGGTGTTTAAATGTAGTTTTTATTCTTCTATCAAGTGTTTGTTATTTTAAAATAGTGCTGGTATGTACTATTTACTCTGAAACAGAAAAGGATGAAGATTTCTGTTTGTGAGAGGAAGATGATTTTAGCAGACAGTAACTAAAATCGATTGCTGTTTCCACATAGGACTGTTGAGATGAAGTAACTTCAGTTGGGGGAAGCAGTTAGCAGACTTTTCTGCTTAAGGTATGACTAGCCATATTTCTAACAAGACCATGTAATGCTGGAAGGCTGTCATTTCCCCTCATGGGGACCGGTAAACCATTTTCTTAGTCAAACAAACAGAATAAAGGGCTTATTATGGGCTAAAAAACTGGTAGACATTTTTATGGGCTAAATCGATTGCTTTATTTGGGCATTTTATTCATATTTATGCTGACAATTTGCATTTATAAACTTGGGGAACGTTTATTAAACGGCAGGCACTGTGTTAGACACCTTTTCCAGTCAGGGGGCCTTCCTAGTTGTAGACTGAGCCTCATTTTCGCGCCATTACTGCGCAGTTGTTTTTTGAGAACAGGGCATGCAGATGCATGTGTGAGGATCTAAAAATTGCTGGAAAAGCTTCTAGAAGGCGTCAATTGGTATCGTATTCCCCTCTGGGCTTGGTTGGGTCTCAGCAAAGACTATAGCTGGGACTGTATAGGGGTTAAATTTATAAACGGCTCCGGTTCCGTTATTTTAAGGGTTAAAGCTCTGAAATTTGGTGTGCAATACTATTAATGCTTTAAGACACTGTGGTAATTTTTGAACAATTCCTTCATACTTTTTCACATATTCAGTAATAAAGTGTTTTCTGTTTAAAATTTAAAGAGACAGTAACGGTTTTCTTTTAAAACGTTTTTTGTGCTTTGTTGACAAGTTTAAGCCTGTTTAACATGTCTGTACCTTCAGATAAGCTATGTTCTATATGTATGAAAGCCAATGTGTCTCCCCATTTAAATTTATGTGATAATTGTGCCATAGCGTCCAAACAAAGTAAGGACAGTACTGCCACAGATAATGAAATTGCCCAAGATGATTCCTCAGATGAGGGGAGTAAACATGATACTACATCATCTCCTACTGTGTCTACACCAGTTTTGCCCACGCAGGAGGCCCCTAGTACATCTAGTGCGCCAATGCTTATTACCATGCAACAATTAACGTCTGTAATGGATAACTCCATAGCAAATATTTTATCCAAAATGCCTACTTATCAGAGAAAGCGCGATTGCTCTGTTTTAAACACTGAAGAGCAGGAGGGCGCTGATGATAATTGTTCTGTCATACCCTCACACCAATCTGAAGGGGCCATGAGGGAGGTTTTGTCAGATGGAGAAATTTCAGATTCAGGAAAAATTTCTCAACAAGCTGAACCTGATGTTGTGACATTTAAATTTAAATTAGAACATCTCCGCGCACTGCTTAAGGAGGTGTTATCTACTCTGGATGATTGTGACAACTTGGTCATTCCAGAGAAATTATGCAAGATGGACAAGTTCCTAGAGGTTCCGGTGCACCCCAACGCTTTTCCTATACCCAAGCGGGTGGCGGACATAGTAAATAAGGAGTGGGAAAAGCCCGGCATACCTTTTGTTCCCCCCCCCTATATTTAAGAAATTATTTCCTATGGTCGACCCCAGAAAGGACTTATGGCAGACAGTCCCTAAGGTCGAGGGGGCAGTTTCTACTCTAAACAAACGCACTACTATTCCTATCGAAGATAGTTGTGCTTTCAAAGATCCTATGGATAAAAAATTGGAAGGTTTGCTTAAAAAGATTTTTGTACAGCAAGGTTACCTTCTACAACCAATTTCGTGCATTGTTCCTGTCACTACAGCAGCGTGGTTCTGGTTTGAGGAACTAGAAAAGTCGCTCAGTAGAGAGACTCCATATGAGGAGGTTATGGACAGAGTTCACGCACTTAAATTGGCTAACTCTTTTATTTTAGATGCCGCTTTGCAATTAGCTAGATTAGCGGCGAAAAATTCAGGGTTTGCTATCGTGGCGCGCAGAGTGCTTTGGCTAAAGTCTTGGTCAGCGGATGTGTCATCCAAGACAAAATTGCTTAACATCCCTTTCAAAGGTAAAACTCTATTTGGACCAGAATTGAAAGAGATTATTTCAGACATCACTGGGGGAAAGGGCCACGCCCTTCCACAAGATAGGTCTTTCAAGGCTAAAAATAAATCTAATTTTCGTTCCTTTCGCAATTTCAGGAACGGACCGGCCTCTAATTCTGCATCCTCTTAGCAAGAGGGTAATGCCTCACAACCCAAACCAGCCTGGAAACTGATGCAAGGCTGGAACAAGGGTAAGCAGGCCAAGAAGCCTGCTGCTGCTAACAAAACAGCATGAAGGAGTAGCCCCCGATCTGGGACCGGATCTAGTGGGGGGCAGACTCTCTCTCTTTGCTCAGGCTTGGGCAAGAGATGTTCAGGATCCCTGGGCGCTAGAAATAGTTTCTCAAGGTTATCTCCTGGAATTCAAGGAACTACCCCCAAGGGGAAGGTTCCACATGTCTCACTTATCCTCAAACCAAATAAAGAGACAGGCATTCTTACATTGTGTAGAAGACCTGTTAAAGATGGGAGTGATACACCCAGTTCCAATAAAGGAACAAGGAATGGGATTTTATTCCAATCTGTTCGTAGTTCCCAAAAAAGAGGGAACTTTCAGACCAATTTTGGATTTGAAGATCCTAAACAAATTTCTCAGGGTACCATCATTCAAGATGGAAACCATTCGAACGATTCTACCCACTATCCAGGAAAGTCAATTTATGACTACCGTGGATCTAAAGGATGCGTACCTACATATTCCTATCCACAAAGAACATCATCAGTTCCTAAGGTTCGCTTTTCTGGACAAGCATTACCAGTTTGTGGCCCTCCCATTCGGGTTAGCCACTGCTCCAAGGATTTTCACAAAGGTGCTAGGGTCCCTTCTAGCGGTTCTAAGACCGAGGGGCATTGCAGTAGTACCTTACTTGGACGACATTCTAATACAAGCGTCGTCCCTGTCAAAAGCAAAGGCTCATACAGACATCGTTCTAGCCTTTCTCAGATCACACGGATGGAAGGTGAACCTAGAAAAAAGTTCTCTGTCTCCGTCGACAAGAGTTCCCTTCTTGGGAACAATAATAGATTCCTTAGAAATGAGGATTTTTCTGACAGAGGTCAGAAAATCAAAACTTCTAAGCTCTTGTCAAGTGCTTCATTCTGTTCCTCGTCCTTCCATAGCGCAGTGCATGGAAGTAGTAGGGTTGATGGTTGCAGCAATGGACATAGTTCCTTTTGCACGAATTCATCTAAGACCATTACAACTGTGCATGCTCAAACAGTGGAATGGGGACTATACAGACTTGTCTCCAATGATTCAAGTAGATCAGAAGACCAGAGATTCACTCCGTTGGTGGCTGACCCTGGACCATCTGTCCCAGGGAATGAGCTTCCGCAGACCAGAGTGGGTCATTGTCACGACCGACGCCAGTCTAGTGGGCTGGGGCGCGGTCTGGGAATCCCTGAAAGCTCAGGGTCTATAGTCTCGGGAAGAGTCTCTTCTCCCGATAAACATTCTGGAACTGAGAGCGATATTCAATGCTCTCAGGGCTTGGCCTCAGCTAGCAAAGGCCAGATTCATAAGGTTCCAATCAGACAACATTACGACCGTTGCGTATATCAATCATCAGGGGGGAATAAGGAGTTCCCTGGCGATGAAAGAAGTGACCAAAATAATTCAATGGGCGGAGGATCACTCCTGCCACCTGTCTGCGATCCACATCCCAGGTGTGGAAAACTGGGAGGTGGATTTTCTGAGTCGTGAGACATTCCATCCGGGGGAGTGGGAACTCCATCCGGAGATCTTTGCCCAAATAACTCAATTATGGGGCATTCCAGACATGGATCTGATGGCGTCTCGTCAGAACTTCAAGGTTCCTTGCTACGGGTCCAGATCCAGGGATCCCAAGGCGACTCTAGTAGATGCACTAGTAGCACCTTGGACCTTCAACCTAGCTTATGTATTTCCACCGTTTCCTCTCATTCCCAGGCTGGTAGCCAGGATCAATCAGGAGAGGGCCTCGGTGATCTTGATAGCTCCTGCGTGGCAACGCAGGACTTGGTATGCAGACCTGGTGAATATGTCATCGGCTCCACCATGGAAGCTACCTTTGAGACAGGACCTTCTTGTTTAGGGTCCATTCGAATATCCAAATCTGGTCTCCCTCCAGCTGACGGCTTGGAGATTGAACGCTTGATTCTATCGAAGCGTGGGTTTTCAGATTCTGTGATAGATACTCTGATTCAGGCCAGAAAACCGGTAACTAGAAAGATTTACCATAAAATATGGAAAAGATATATCTGTTGGTGTGAATCCAAAGGATTCCCATGGAATAAGATAAAAATTCCTAAGATTCTCTCCTTTCTACAAGAAGGCTTGGAGAAAGGATTATCTGCAAGTTCTCTAAAGGGACAGATCTCTGCTTTATCTGTCTTACTACACAAAAGACTGGCAGCTGTGCCAGATGTTCAAGCATTTGTTCAGGCTCTGGTTAGGATCAAGCCTGTTTATAGACCTTTGACTCCTCCCTGGAGTCTAAATCTAGTTCTTTCAGTTCTTCAAGGGGTTCCGTTTGAACCTTTACATTCCATAGATATTAAGTTACTATCTTGGAAAGTTTGTTTTTGGTTGCAATTTCTTCTGCTAGAAGAGTTTCAGAGTTATCTGCTCTGCAGTGTTCTCCGCCCTATCTGGTGTTCCATGCAGATAAGGTGGTTTTGCGTACTAAGCCTGGTTTTCTTCCTAAGGTTGTTTCTAACAAAAATATTAACCAGGAGACAGTTGTTCCTTCTTTGTGTCCGAATCCAGTTTCAAAGAAGGAACGTTTGTTACACAATTTGGACGTAGTCCGTGCTCTAAAATTCTATTTAGAGGCTACAAAAGATTTCAGACAAACATCTTCCTTGTTTGTTGTTTATTCTGGTAAAAGGAGAGGTCAAAAAGCGACTTCTACCTCTCTTTCCTTTTGGCTTAAAAGCATCATCCGATTGGCTTATGAGACTGCTGGACGGCAGCCTCCTGAAAGAATCACAGCTCACTCCACTAGGGCTGTGGCTTCCACATGGGCCTTCAAGAACAAGGCTTCTGTTGACCAGATATGTAAGGCAGCGACTTGGTCTTCACTGCACACTTTTGCCAAATTTTACAAATTTGATACTTTTGCTTCTTCGGAGGCTATTTTTGGGAGAAAGGTTTTGCAAGCTGTGGTACCTTCCGTTTAGGTAACCTGATTTGCTCCCTCCCTTCATCCGTGTCCTAAAGCTTTGGTATTGGTTCCCACAAGTAAGGATGACGCCGTGGACCGGACACACCAATGTTGGAGAAAACAGAATTTATGCTTACCTGATAAATTACTTTCTCCAACGGTGTGTCCGGTCCACGGCCCGCCCTGGTTTTTTAATCAGGTCTGATGAATTATTTTCTCTAACTACAGTCACCACGGTACCATATGGTTTCTCCTATATATATTTCCTCCTGTCCGTCGGTCGAATGACTGGGGTGGGCGGAGCCTAGGAGGGACTATATGGCCAGCTTTGCTGGGACTCTTTGCCATTTCCTGTTGGGGAGGAGAATATCCCACAAGTAAGGATGACGCCGTGGACCGGACACACCGTTGGAGAAAGTAATTTATCAGGTAAGCATAAATTCTGTTTTTTTTTAGTTAGGTGACCACGTCACTTAGAATAAAATTTGAGGTAGCCCTTGCCTTACAAAATTCTGCCCACCCCTGCTTTAAAGGGACAGTCAAGTCCAAAAAAGCTTTCATGATTCAAATAGGGCCTGTAATTTTAATCAACTTTCCAATTTACTTTTATCACCAATTTTGCTTTGTTGGTATTCTTAGTTGAAAGCTAAACCTAGGAGGTTCATATGCAAATTTCTTAGATCTTGAAGGACTTGCATTTTAGCCAATCAGTGCTCACTCCAGGGTAACTTCATGTGCATGAGCTCAATGTTATCTATATGAAACACATGAACTAATGCCCTCTAGTGGTCAAAATGCATTCAGATTAGAGGCAGTCTTCAAGGTCTAAGATATTAGCTTATAAACCTCCTAGGTTTAGCTTTCAACTAAGAATGTCAAGAGAACAAAGTGAAATTGGTGATAAAAGTAAATTGGAAAGTTGTTTAAAATTACATTCCCTATTTAAATCATGAAAGTGTTTTTTGGACTTGACTGTCCCTTTAAGTTATATTGCCTCTAAAAGGGAAACCTCTCTTGAAGATATTGATGAAAATATCATTGACTTCTATTAATAGGGTACATACTTCCACACTATCTGCTACGTGGAGAGAATCACATTTAAAGTTATTATATATGACGTATAATACACCTAAAAAGGATTATAAATTGTGCAATATAAATTTTAACAAATGCCTAAAATGTCAATATTTAGGGGCCGGGCCGATTTACTGCATATTATATGGGATTGTACCAAAATAAAGTAATTTTGGTTAAGATTAGAATACTGTGTCAAAAGTGCAATGAAGGTGACAGACCTTAAATTTTCATTATCTCAAATCATATTTATCTCCACTTATTGTAAAAAGGTGGAGGAAATTAAAAATCATCAACTCCATTATTTTATCAGAAGAAGTTTCATTTTTCATAAATGGAAGGACAAGCACGAACTGCAACTTTTTGAAGTAATAGATTTTGTTAAAAAAACAATCAGCCAGATTAGGAGTTTTGTGTTATGACTGGCTCGCTATTAACTTGTACGTTATTTTCACTGCTCACCTTTCATAGCACTGCTATTACAGGTTTGCAAAAACCCGGCTTAAGCGGGCGATATGGTTGCATTGAGCTCCATACCTCACCCAAATACAAGCGGTGTTTTGATGTGCTTGTGCACGATTTCCCCATAGACATCAATGGGGAGAGCTGGCTAAAAAAAAAAGTCTAAACAGCCCTAATCTGCTGCCCCTGACATCGCCGACACCTACATTACACTTATTAACCCCTTATCTGCCGCCCCCAATGTCGCCGCTGCCACTATACTAAAGTTATTAACCCCTAAACCTCTGGCCTCCCACATCACTAACACTAAATAAATATATTAACCCCAAACGTAACCCTAAGTCTAACCATAACCCTAACGTAACCCTAACACTGCCTAACTTTAACATAATTAAAATAAATCTAAATAATACTTACTATTAATAATAATTAAATAATTCCTAATTAAACATAAATACTTACTTACCGGTAAAATAAACCCTAAGCTAGCTAAAATATAACTAATAGTTACATTGTAGTTAGCTTAGGTGTTATTTTTATTTCACAGGTAAGTTTGTATTTATTTTAACTATGTAGACTAGTTAGTAAATAGTTATTAACTATTTACTAACTACCTAGTTCAAATGAATACAAATTTACCTGTAAAATAAAACCGAACCTGAGTTACACTAACACCTAACATTACAATAAAATTAAATTAACAAAATACAATTATCTAAATTGCAAAAAAATAAACACTAAATTACACAAAATAAAAAAAGAAATTATCAAAAATATAACCTTATTCAAAAACTCCTTCCCCACACTTCCACGGTATCCTGCCCTGACCTTGCTACAAACCACTATAACAATACTCTTTCCTCTGCACTCGACACCCTTGCTCCTCCACAAATACGCAAAACCCCACGTCGTCAGCTCCAGCCCTGGCACTCTCAGCAAACGCGCTATCTACAAAAATGCTCCCGTGCTGCTGAACGTGCCTGGAGGAAATCCCGCTCTGAACACGATTTCCTACACTATAAGTTCATTCTTTATTCTTACTCCTCTGCCCTTCACTTAGCCAAGCAAAACTACTTCACTTCTCTCATATGTTCTCACTCCTCAAACCCTAAACGTCTCTTCTCCACTTTCAACACTCTCCTCTATCCACCTGCACCCCCCCCTCATCTGACTTTAGTGCTCAAGACTTTACAGATTACTTTTTCAACAAAACACTTA
This sequence comes from Bombina bombina, assembly GCF_027579735.1. NCBI lineage: Eukaryota > Metazoa > Chordata > Amphibia > Anura > Bombinatoridae > Bombina > Bombina bombina. The sequence continues at coordinate 187,776,792 of NC_069500.1, forward strand.
CCATCAGAAGCAACATTCCACCACAAGACTGCAACCTTTCATCTGCGTCCCCTAGTCACCCCCTCCAACACTCTCAGTACCTTCCCCCCAACCACTGAGAATGAAGTGAGTTCCCTAATATCTTCCTCACACCTCACTACATGCCCCCTTGACCCTATCCCTTCACATCTAATACCCTCTCTGTCCTCTACCCTCACCCCAGCTCTTACTCACATATTCAACTGAAACATGCAAAGGTCACCCCCATCCTCAAAAAACCCTCCCTCAACCCCAATTCTCCTGCAAACTACCGCCCCATATCACTACTTCCACAAGCTTCTAAAGTCCTGGAAAAACTAGTTTTCGATCGCCTAACACACTTCCTATCCTCCAACTCACTGCTTGACCCCCTGCAATCTGGCTTCCATCCCCAACACTTAACTGAGACTGCCCTCACCAAAGTTACTAACGATCTTCTTTCTGCTAAAAACAATGGCCACTATTCTATACTTATCTTACTTGACCTGTCTGCTGCCTTTGACACTGTTGACCATCCCCTCCTCTTACGGACTCTCAGCTCCCTTGGGCTCTGTGACATTGCCCTCTCCTGGATCCACTCTTATCTCTCTAATAGGTCCTTTTCTGTCTCATTTGCTGGTGACTCATCCTCTCCACTGCCTCTGTCTGTTGGAGTACCTCAAGGCTCTGTTCTAGGCCCTCTACTCTTCTCTATTTATACTTCCTCACTGGGTAAACTTATTAGTAGCTATGGCTTCAACTATCACCTCTATGCTGATGATACTCAGATCTACCTATCCACCCCTGAACTCTCTCCGTCTGTCCTTTCCCACATCTGCAGCTGCTTATCTGGCATTCTTCCTGGATGGCCTCTCACCACCTAAAAATCAACATGTCCAAGACTGAGCTTCTTCCAAACCCCCAAACTAATTCTACTCCAGTTTCTAACTTTACTATCACTGTCGGTGACACCACTATCTCCCCATCACCCCAAGTCCGCTGCCTTGGAGTTACACTCGACTCCAATCTATCCTTTATACCCCACATCCAATCGCTCTCTTCATCCTGTCACAACCACCTATGCAATATCGCCAAAATTCGTCCTTTTCTGAGTGCTGAAACTACCAAACAGCTAATCCATTCCCTAGTAATTTCCCGGGTTGACTACTGTAACAACCTACTAACTGGCCTTCCTCTCTCCCGCCTCTCCCCCCTTCAATCCATCCTAAATGCCTCTGCTAGGCTAATCCACCTCTCCCGACGCTCTGTATCTGCCGCACCCCTTTGTGAGTCCCTTCACAGGCTCCCCATTCACAGCAGAATTAAATTCAAAATTCTCACTTTGACCTACAAAGCCCTTACCAATGCAGCCCCCCCATACCTGTCCTCACTCATCAACAAATATACTCCAGCCTGTCCCCTAAGATCCAACAACGATCTACTCCTTGCCTCTTCTACCATCACCTCCTCTCATGCTAGACTACAGGACTTCTCTCGTGCGGCACCAACCCTCTGGAACGCACTTCCTCGTGCTGTCAGACTTTCCCCCAAGCTCTCCTACTTTAAACGTTCCCTAAAGACCTTCTTGTTCAGGGAAGCCTACAACCAAATCAGTAACTAATGAATTCCACTTGCCTAATAGTTGCCCTCATCTAACTTCACACTAACATCATTCCCACCTTTGCAGTCCCCACCTCCTGTTTCTCACCCTCCTACCCATTTAGATTGTAAGTTCCCACGGGAACAGGGCTCCCAATTCCTTCTGTATTTGTTTGTTAAATGTTGTCTGGTGTCTCATATTGTACTGTCCTTTTATCTTTGTTACCTATGAACAGCGCTGTGGAATCTGTTGGCGCTTTATAAATAAAGAATAATAATAATAATAAATAATAAAAATAAAAACAAATTAATCCTAATCTAATAGCCCTATCAAAATAAAAAAGCCCCTCAAAATAAAAAAAAACCTAGCCTACACTAAACTGCCAATAGCCATTAAAGGGACACTGAACCCAACATTTTTCTTTTGTGATTTAGATAGAGCATGCAATTTTAAGCAATTTTCTAATTTACTCCTATTATCAAATGTTCTTCATTCTCTTGGTATCTTTTTTTGAAATGCAAGAATGTAAGTTTAGATGCCGGCCCATTTTTGGTGAACAACCTGGGTTGTTCTTGCTGATTGGTGGATAAATTAATTCACCAATAGAAAAGTGCTGTCCATAGTCTGAACCAAATAAATATCAAATCAAATAAATATCAAATCAAATCAAATAAATATCAAATCAAATATCAAATCAAATAAAAAAAAAATCAAATAAAGATAGCAAGAGAATGAAGAAAAATTGATATTAGGAGTAAATGAGAAAATTGCATGCTCTATCTGAATCACAAAAGAAAAAAATTGGGTTCAGTGTCCCTTTAAAAGCGCCTTTTGCGGGACATTGCCCCAAAGAAATCAGCTCTTTTACCTATAAAAAAAAAAATACAAACAACCCCCCAACAGTAAAACCCACCACCCACACAACCAAACCCCCAAATAAAACCCTATCTAAAAAACCTAAGCTCCCCATTGCCTTGAAAAGGGCATTTGGATGGGCATTGCCCTTAAAAGGGCATTTAGCTCTTTTACATTGCTCAAAACTCTAAGCTAAAAATAAAACCCACCCAATAAACCCTTAAAAAAACCTAACACTAACCCCCGACGATCCACTTACAGTTTTTGAAGACTGGACATCCATCCTCATCCAGTTTCCGTTTAAATGACGTCATCCATGATGGCGTCCCTTACATTCCGACTATTCCAATCAGCCACTGATTTGGATCAGCCAATAGGATGAAAGCTCAATCCTATTGGCTGATTGCAACAGCCAATAGGATTCCCCCCCCTTAATTCCTATTGGCTGTATTTAGTTTTAAATAGGAATTATTTAGGTAATAATAGTAGGTTTTATTTAGATTTATTTTAGTTATATTTAAGTTAGGGGGGGTTAGGTTCAGGGGTTAATATGTTTATTATAGTGGCGGAGTGGGCGGACGGCAGATTAGGGGTTAATTATATTTAAATAGTGTTTTTGATGCGGGAGGGCGGCGGTTTAGGGGTTAATCATTTTATTATAGTGGCGACGATGTCGGGGAGCGGCGGAATAGGGGTTAATACATTTTTTTAAGTGGCGTCGATGTCCGGAGCAGCAGATTAGGGGTTAATAATTTTATTTTATTATTTTCAATGCGAGAGGGCCTCAGTTTAGGGGTTAATAGGTTTATGGGTGTTAGTGTACTTTGTAGAACTTTAGTTATGAGTTTTATGTTACAGCTTTGTAGCGTAAAACTCATAACTACTGACTTTAGATGGCGGTACAGATCTTGTCATTTTATGCTGTAACGCTCACTTTTTAGCCTCACCGCCAAACTCGTAATACCGGCGCTATGGGAGTCCCATTGAAAAAGGACTTTTTTAAAGTGCTGTACTGACGTTGCGTGACGGCCAAAAAAGTGTGCCGTACAGCTATTCTGACAAGACTTGTAATAGCAGCGTTAGGGGAAAAAGCATCGTTATGGGCCATAACGATGCTTCTTCACTCATAACGCCAAACTCGTAATCTGGCTGAATGTATATTAGAACAAAAAGATACAGCCATAAATACTGACTTACAAATTTACAATTTTTTCAGAAAATGGTCAATTTTTATCAGAGCCTTGTCTAAAGAACAGGACATAATATATTTCCATTCAAAAATTCAGAATGGGTACTCCTGGGGGAGTTGGTGGAATGGGGAATAGGTGGAAAGGACACATGTAATTTTAAAGGGACAGTTAACACCAGAATTTTTGTTGTTTTTTAAAAGATAGATAATCCCTTAATTACTCATTTCCCCAGTTTTGCATAACCAACACAGTTATAATAATACATGTTTTACCTCTGTAATTACCTTGTATCTAAGCCTATTTAGACTGCTCCCTTATTTCAGTTCTTTTGACAGACTTGCATTTTAGCCAATCAGCGCTCACTCCTCGTAAATTCATGTGCATGAGCTCAATGTTATCTATATGAAACGCATGAACTAATGACCTCTAGTGGTGAAAAACTGTCAAAATGCATTTAGCTTAGAGGCGGCCTTCAAGGTCTAAGAAATTAGCATATGAAACTCTTAGGTTTAGCTTTCAACTAAGAATAACAAGAGAACAAAGCAAAATCGGCGATTAAAAAGTAAATTGGAAAGTTGTTTAAAATTACATGCCCTATTTGAATCATGAACTTTTTTTTGGACTTGACTGTTCCTTTAAGTTTAGGTAATTTAAGAGCCGAAGTTTTAACTCTTCTTTTTTTTTTTTTTTGTGGTAATATAAAATAATAAAATGGGCATAGTTTATAATTTATCACCCTGATATAGGTCAATATTTAGATTGTGTCATACCTAGGGTTTAAGAAAAATATATATTGTTAGAATATTGAAAGAATTCTGATTCTAGGAATTTAGTGTTGATATTGAGAATTGCATTGACTTTCTTCTCCTTTCTTTTATTTCTGTACTAAACTATAAATAAGGTTTGAAGAAGAAAAAATTATTTACTCATGTCAATGCAAAAAATTGCCTTTATTTTTTCAGGCAGACTCGTATCTTTTAAGTTCCATTAATAGCTTGACATAAGAGTTATGCAGTATCAGACTTTTTGTCAGTTCAAGGCAACACAGTTGTTGACGCTTAATTTATGACAGATCCATTTAAAGGCTGGAAAGAATTAGGTGTTATATCAAAACAATTACTAGATATAAAAACAATAATAACTGAGGAATTATTATAGAAATTATTTTGATTTTGTTGATTAAAAAAATATAAAGAAAATTTTAATGGGCCACCTTTTAAATAGATTTTTCTCTTTCACATATTTACTAACCTTTGTGGCTGGGTATCAGGGACTCAGGAGGTTGATGGGGGCTTGTCACCATTTTGTGGGTGGAACTGTGTTGGGAGGGGTGGGATCATGGGTGGTTAGTTGGGATTGTGGGTGTGTCTGGGTGGTCAGTGGGTGTGTCAGGGTAGTTTGTGGGCATGTCCAGGGTTTTTATGGGTGGGGCTAAGAAAACTTTTGCAAATAGGGACATATGACTGTCTCAGTGGGACAGAACTCAGAATCAGGGCTTTTCCCTCTCAAATAGGGACAGTTGGGCGGTCTAATTATTTTTCATACAAGAGAGTTACTCAATTACATATACACATTTTACTAACATTTTCAGAGGATGGGGTTGCACAGCGGTGGCAACTTCAGGCTCTCTGCTAAGAATTTGAGAAAATTACAGTACAGTTCCTGTATTTCTACCCCCCCATGCAATTGTTTTCCAGCTAAAGATTTGTCTGCCTGGATACTGAGCCATAAAGTGTGGTCTATGAGAGAGAGAGTTTAACATATTGCAGTTAATTCAAAAGGCCATGCAATTAGTTGTGAGAATAGCAAAGAGTACTTCACACGACACTGGAAATCCCACTTGTTGCATCAAACTGGTTGTTATGAATGCACCATAAGGAACAATAAAGTTGTCTGTACTCTATTTACCGGTATATTATGGTCCTCGTATGAATCTGGCCTGTTTTTTCCATACCTGGGGAAAGAGATAAACCACAGTAAACTGTTCCTCCGTGGGGAATATTTCTAACAGCCAGAAATGAAGCAACCAAGAAAGAGCTTTTACCTCTGGGATTTCAGATAAACATCTAGAGCCTAAAGGGGGCATAGCACTATTTTTGTTTCTTTGTTCCATTTATTAAGGGAAAATAAAAAATACAATGCATTGTTTTCTTGTTTTGTTTTTGATGAGCAATTGATATTCTTTTGCTAGATATTGTTTGCTATGCGAATGAATAATACAATATACTTCAATACCTATCAGTTTTAATTTAAAAGTAAACATATTTTACTTAAAGGGCCATTACATTGATAAAATTAAATGCTCTAATTTCTTCCAGCATGTCATTGTATCACTAGTTAGGTGGCAAAGCTATGTGCTTAATCCCTCAAAAGGATTAAACACACAGTTAAACTACAATTTAGGACCTGCAGCTGGGTCATCCAACTAGCGTTACTGATTGGATCAGTGCTAGATTCCTCTTGAGGCCAGCAGTGCGGTACTTTAACTGTTTGTTTAACCCCTTAACAAGGGTCAAAAACATATCTTTGCTATGTTCCTATTGATTACGGTTGCCAACCCTCCCTTATTTCTCCAAACTTTTTTACAGTCTCCCAGGCTCTTAAAACATTTTTCTACAATTTTTATAACATATAAAATCTTCTTTTCAAATATTTAATATTGTATTCTTGTACTCTTATTTAGTTTTCATTTTGATATATCTTACAATTTAATGTCTTTACTCACACTGTGCCTTAAATGAGAAATACAATTCACGGATTTGCAGAAAACTGTTTTCATATAAATTGTGTGGAAATTTAAAAATAAACTACTTGTCCAAGGGACTAAAGCAGGAGCCCAATCTACTTGTCCCTCATGACAATCTACTTGTCCTGATTTGCAAAATATTTTAATCAAAACTGTATTTAAATTAGGTTTATCTGTATTATCTGTTCAACTGTCAACATATTCATGCTGGGTAATTCTTCCTAAAAAAACATCTTACAGGGGAAACCTTTGTACATCATGTAACCTTCTGGACAAACTAAAACTGTATCACCTACTAAAACAAACACAATTTACCAGGACAAATACAAAAATATGCAGTGTAAATGAAAGCAGTATAATGCAGGTATATACAATGGGCTTGTAAACATATACCTACATTCTCACTGTAAAGAACATATATTGAGCAGTGAATTACCCTTGTGAATACCAGACACATAGGAGAAATGATTGACAGAAGCACATATGTAGAATATTATGTACCTGGAATGCAATGAGGAAATCACCCCATAGTCCTCTGGCTATGAAGTACGTGTATTTTTATTTTTATAAATCAAATGTGAAATATATAAAAATAATTATAAAAAAGTAGCCTTCATTTAGTTACTTAAGGCAATGCAGATGCTTCCTTTTTTATAGACTTAAACTTCTTAGTGAGCAAGGACTGCACACCTTAGAGAGCTTGATTATCAAATTAATATACTTATATCCAATTCTTAATTAACCCGCTGGGTTCAGTGAAAAATGTAACTGTCATTCAGAAGGGAAATTAATGTCAAAATAGGTATAACGGATATAAAATGGTCAGATTACAGTAACCAAATATAAGCAATAAAAAACAAAACCTCTGACTTTGCTAATAAGCAGACACTCATGAAAACACTGAGTCCAGCTCAGTCACAAATATGTTTCTACTTATCAAGTGAACCATCCTCACTACCCATAAAGGGTCAAATATGATTTATACTCAGTGTGTATCAGCGCCCCCGGAGAGCAGCGCCCTGTGAGACTTCCTCCCAGACTGACGGTGTCTGACAGTGACAGAGGGGGAGTTCTTCGAATTCGCCCCAGGATGTCTGCTCCCCAGGGGCGCTGCCCGGCCCGGCATGAAATCAGCAGGCTCCTACTAACAAGCAAAGCTCTGGAGGATAGGGAGGGGGCAGACCCGGCACACACAAAGACGGCCGCCGGGATCTAGCGAGAGTACACCTCACTGACAAGGAGAACTGGTTGCGCACAGGGAGGTGCTACAGATTAGACAAGTATTTCTCCTGCTCACTCACGGCCGCGCTGTACTTTTATAAGGCTGCGTGGCCGTTTTACAGTGTATAAGAGAGCATTGCCTCATGCTGGCCACAATGAAAAAAATACAAAACAAAACTTTTACCTGCTGCGGTCTGCTTGCCCGCAGCAGGGCTAAACGTAAAATAAAAACACATGCCCGGCGCACAAAACTACATGTCCCGGCGTCGGGCGATAGGAATTGCGCATCCCTGTCATGTAATAGACACTACTATATTACTATATTATACTGATCTAAAATACCAGTATAAAACCTTTAAAAACCTTACTTAGAAGCTCCCAGTTTAGCACTGTTGATGAGGTTAGGCTGGGACACCCACTGAAAGGGGCTGGGGAAACAGGAACAGCAGACACTCCCCCTCCCCTGAATATGAAAATACAGATAGCAGCTAGAATCTGTAGACATCAGTATTCATCTAAAGCTTTAAACCTTGGTTAGAAGTCTGAAAATCCTCACAATATTATTAAAAAAAAATAAGCAAAACTATACATTTTTACAAAAACCCTCCCAGATACCCTATAGGCTTTATAAATGAATAATCTACAAAGAATTTATGCAAATAAAAATCTAGTGTACAATGTCCCTTTAAGCTAGGCTGTGTGAATGAAGATCATTTGTATACAGGATTTTGTTGTACCAATCTGTATCAAAATGGTTTCTTTCTTTTAAAGGACCACTTAATGCAGTAGAATTGCATAATTAAAGGGACAGTTTAGTCCAAAAAACTTTCATGATTCAGATAGAGAATGTAATTTTAAACAATTTTTTATTTTATTTTTATCACCAATTTTGCTTTGTTCTTTTGGTATTCTTAGTTGAAAGCTAAACCTAGGAGTTTCATATGCTAATTTCTAAGCCCTTGAAGGCCGGCTCTTCTCTCAGGGCATTTTGACAGTTTTTCACCACTAGAGGGTGTTAGTTCATGTGTGTTATATAGATAACACTGTGCTCACGCACGTGGAGTTCAGGTGAGTCAGCACTGATTGGCTAAAATGGATGTCTGTCAAAAGAAATGAAATAAAGGGTTAGTTTGCAGAGGCTTAGATACAAGGTAATCACAGAGGTAAAAAGTGTATTTATATAACAGTGTTGGTTTTGCAAAACTAGGGAATGAATTATAAAGGGATTATCTATCTTTTAAAACAATACAAATTCTGGTGTAGACTGTCCCTATAACAAGTTCATAATAAAGACAATGATTTAACACCTACTCTGAATTTCAAATTAGCAGTAGATTTGTTTGTGACAAATGTACTTTTTCTCCCATTTTCCGCCCCTTGTGTATCATGTGACTAGTATACATATACTCTGTGAGCTTGTGCACATGCTCAATAGAATCTTGTTCCCCAGAAAGTGTGCATATAAAAAGAATGTGCAAAATTTGATAATGGAAGCAAATTAGAAAGTGTCTTAAAACTGCATGCTCTTCCTGAATCATAAAAGTTTATTTTGACTTGAGTATCCCTTTAACTACTGTATAATTAATTTCCTACGATTTTTGATTCCTTGTCTCTTTTAGTTTCTTAAAATCTTTTGCGTTGTTGCACTCTCCATAGCACTGCCATTACGAGTTACTGAAAAACCTCCTTACGCTGTGCGTTATGGTGCGTTAAGCTTCATACCACACAAAAGCCAAGGGCTGACTTGAAAGTTACGTTTAAACCTAACATAAACCCCTATTCTAAACAGCCCTAATCCGCCGCCCCAGACATCGCTGACACCTAAATAAAGTGATTAAAGGGACACTGAACCCAAATTTTTTCTTTTGTGATTCAGCCAGAGCATGCAATTGTAAGCAACTTTCTAATTTACTCCTCTTATCAAATTTTCTTCATTCTCTTGGTATCTTTATTTGAAATGCAGAAATGTTAGATGCCGGCCCATTTTTGGTGAACAACCTGAGTTGTTCTTGCTGATTGGTGGATAAATTCACCCACCAATAAACAAGTGCTGTCCAGAGGCTGAACCAAAAAATAGCTTAGATGCCTTCTTTTTCAAATAAGAGTGCAAGAGAACAAAGAAAAATTGATAATAGGAGTAAATTAGAAAGTTGCTTAAATTTGCATGCTCTATCTGAATCACAAAAGAAAAAAATTGGGTTCAGTTTCCCTTTAACCCCTAATCCACCTCTCCACGACATCGCAGACACTAAATGTAATTATTAACCTCTATTCCGCCGCTCCCCGACATCGCTGACACTAATAAGTTATTAACCCCTAATCTGCCCCCCAACATCTCCGACACCTAAATAAACCTATTAACCCCTAAACCGCCTGCCCTCCCACATCGCAAAACACCATAATAATGTATTAGCCCCTAAACCTTCAGCACCCCACATTGCAACTAATAAACTAAACCTATTAACCCCTAAACCTCCAGCCTCCCCCCACATTGCAAAACACTAAATTAAACTATTAACCCCTAAACCTAACACCCCCTAACTTTAAATTAAAATTACAATATACCTATCTTTAAATAAATAAAAACTTACCTGTGAAATAAAAAAAAACTAAGTTTAAACTATAAATTAACCTAACATAACTATTCTATAAAATTAAAAAAAATACCAATTAAAAATTTAAAAAATCCTAACGCTACAAATTTAAAAAAAATAAATAAATCTAAAATTACAAAAAATAAACACTAAATTAAGAAAAATAAAAAACTCTGATTACAAAAAATAATGAACAATTACAACTAATCTAATAGCCCTATAAGAATAAAAATGCCTCCCCAAAATAAAAACACCCCCTAACCTACAATAAACTACCAATAGCCCTTAAAAGGACCTTTTGTAGGGCATTGCCCTAAGTTAAACAGCTCTTTTACCTTAAAAAAATACTAATACCCCCTAAAAGTAACCCCCCCCCCACCCAACCAACCACCCAAAATAAAAAAACCTAACTCTAAAAAATCCTAAGCTACCCATTGCCCTTAAAGGGGCATTGCCCTTAAAAGGGCATTCAGCTCTTTTATTGGTTGATTTGAACAGCCAATAGGATTTCAGAATCTCTCATCCTATTGGCTGATTTGAATTTGAAGAATCAAATCAGCCAATAGGAATGCAAGGTACGCCATTTTGAAACGGGTACCTTGCATTCAACTTCAGTGTATGGCGGTGACCGTATGAAGAGGACGCTCCGCGCAGGATGTCTTCACCCTTCAGGATAGCTCTGCGCTGCTGGGATGAAGATAGAAGACGTCCCCGAGATGGATGAAGGTGTCGCCGACTGGATGAAGACTTCTCGCCGCCTGGATGAAGATGGATGGTCCGGACTTCAGGAACCGTGAGTAGATTTTATGGTGTTAGTGTTAGGGTTTTTTTTTTTCATTTTGCTTGGTTGTTTTTTTTTTTTTTAGATTAGGGCTTTGGGCACTTGTAAAAGAGCTGAATACCCTTTTAAGGGCAATGCCCATACAAATGCCCCTTTAGGGGCAATAGGTAACTTAGGATTTTTTAGAGTTTGGTTTTTTTATTTTGGGGGGTTGGTTGGGTGAGGGGCTTACTTTTAGGGGGACTTAGTAATTTCTTAAGGTAAAAGAGCTGTTTAACTAAGAGCAATGCCCTACAAAAGGCCCTTTTAAGGGCTATTGGTAGTTTATTGTAGGTTAGGGGGTGTTTTTATTTTGGGGGCATTTTTTATATTTATAGGGCTATTAGATTAGGTGTAATTGTTTTTATTTTTGATCATTTTGTTTATTATTTTTTGTAAGCTTATTTTTTATTATTTTTCGTAATTTAGTGTTTATTATTTTTGTAATGTTAGTTAATTTATAGTTTAAACTTAGGTTTTTTTTATTTCACAGGTAAGTTTTTATTTTTTTTTAAAAATAGTTATATTGTAATTTTAATTTTAAGTTAGGGGGTGTTAAGTTTAGGGGTTAATAGTTTAAGTTAGTAGTTACGATGGGGGCTGGAGGTTTAGGGGGTAATACTTTATTATAGTGTTAGCGATGTCGGGGGCCGGCGGTTTAGGGGTTAATAGGTTTATTTAGGTGTCGGGAGCGGCAGATTAGGGGTTAATAACTTTTATTAGTGCCGGCGATGTCGGGGAGCGGCAGTTCAGGGGTTAATAGGTTTATTTAGTGTTAGTGATGTCGTGGGATGGCGGATTAGGGGTTAATAGGTTTATTTAATAGTCGCAATGTGGGTGGATGGCAGATTAGGGGTTAATAAGTTTAATATAGTGTTTGCAATGCGTGAGGGCGGCAGTTTAGGGGTTAATAGGTAGTTTATTTGTAATAGTGTACTTTCTAACAATTTAATTGTTTTGCAAAATCCATAACTACTGGTCTCAGATGGCGGTATGGATTGTGTCGGTATAGGCTGTAACGCAAGTATTTTAGCCCCCAGCACAAGCTGTAATATGGGCACTATGAAAATCCTGCACTCAAACGTAATTTTTTTTGAGTGCGGAATGGACGTTGCGTTACAGGCTAAAATACTTGCGGTATAGCTATACCGCTGCAACTCGTAATATGCGTTCCCGGGCATTTCAACGTGCAATGGCCAATTTTTCAGCGGTATAGCTCGTAATCTAGCTGTTAGTGTGCTGAACTTTCACAAGAATAAATCTGGCTCCAAAAAGAGCCATATGCCACAAGCAGCCACCACCTTTCTGATATATATAAAAAAAAAAAAAAAAAAGTTTACTGTTAAAGGGACAGTCTAGTCAAAATTAAACATTCATGATTCAGATAGAGCATATAAGTGCAACTTTCCAATTTACTTTTATCATCAGATTTGCATTGCGCTCTTGGTATTCTTAGTTGAAAGCTAAACCTAGGTAGTCACATATGCTAATTTCTAAGCCCTTGAAGGTCACTCTTTTATATATATATATATATATATATATACCTATCGAGAAAGGAGATTTTTTTTTTTGCAACAATGGAATATTTTTGGAATATAGATAGGATTAACACTTTATTAAATACAGGATCCAAGGAATATTAATAACTTAAAGGGATAGGAAAGTGTCGGTATATACGAGGTTACAAAATTATTATTTATTATTATCTTAGGAATAACCTCCAAGTAATTGTTGGTGTACTTATTTCAGCAGTTGCCAACCAATAAAATGTATATGTAACAATTAAAAATTAATATTTATTCTTTTGTTCTAGATTAGTTATATTTATAAACATCTTGAATTATATTTATGTAGAAACTAGATTATGAATCAATTATACACACTTATTCCGTTACAATATTCTAATATAGATCATAAAAAATATATCTTTCAAATTAACCTTACTCACAATGAATTACATTAAAACACCACAATAAAATATGGACCGCTAACTTAACAGTGCTTAATTAATAACTACTAGAGATTTAACCACAATAACCAATTTATGTAGAGTTCTGAAAGAGTTCACAATAATGACTGACATAAATTTGGAGTGCAAAATCCTGTCTAGCAAATAAATTACATGGCATTAAATATGACTGATTCTAATTCACACAGGACTATGGATATAAACTTAAAACACCAAATATGCTCTTTAAATTACCAGCTGCAATCTAATTATAGCTTTAGAATACCTTTGATTTAAAACATTAAAAATATAGAGCAATCATATATATAACCAAATAAACCAATTTGAAGTTCAGATTTTTCAGATAAATCCAGTTCACCTCATATGAGAAGTATTGCAATTATGGATAAAAAGTTAGGCCCAGGCTTGCTTTATAGAGAATGTGTTTCAAAAGCCAGCAGTTCTGAGTCAGTCAAGATTCCAGCAAAATACCCCTTTCCTTCCTCTTGCATGAGTTTATCAAGTGATAACCCCGCTTCTATTTTGTAATCATTGGTGAACGTTTTGGATATGCTCTTACCGAAGCTTGTCCCTTTGATAGCCCTTAACGGAGCTTGTCCCTTATTGGCTTACTTGGAAATGTATGGGCTCTAACAGTTAATTAGTTTTGTCTGTCATAACAGTTTTAGTCCACTAGGGGGCAGCAGACAACTAGAAATGCAGTCTCATTATCAATATTGCTAACCGTAAATACAGTTTACTATATATCTTCAAATGTATATTTAATATACTCACTATTTTCTGATTGTGACAAAACCAATCTCGCCACTGTACATTGGAGGGCCTGTTATGGAACATTCTTTGGGCTGGAGGTACATGGGCTTAAGGATACCCAGAGACTGCATGGAAATATGGAATTTTATATGCTGGACACCCCATGTACTTTCATACCTCTGTCTTATGTCTATGTCACCCTGTATCCATAAATACAGGATGGGTACAGGGTGTGAGTGCCCCTTGTGGGAGCAATTATGACTCTATAAGCAAAGTGGGCATAAAAGACTTTATAGCTAATAAGAACTGTTCCTATATTCTGTAATAAGATGTATTCTATGTATGTTTAAGATCTGATTGTGTCTCAGGAGTCTGTCTGGGTAAACTGATTGTGTCCTTGTGTGATTATGTTAACTAGACTGCCCAACATCAGATTGTCTGAGTAAACGTTCTTCCCTAGTTAATTAACTTAATATGTTAATCTGTTTTACCTGTGAATAGACAATTGTTTGATGCATTGTTCATATGTTTGCTTTACTGTTAAACCAATGCCCTTTGTAACCTGAAGCCAGGGTGTATAAATCTGTGTGCTGCCTTCAAATAAAGCATATATTCTGTTTAAACCTGAAAACTGGCTGGTTTGTGAATTGCTGATTCCCTATGCAGGACGTTGTTCCCTGGTATTAACCCTTGGTACACTGTTGGTACCGTAACATTGGTGGCAGCGGCGGGATGAACCTTATCGCCCAGAAGAGCAACTACACAAGCCAGTAACCTCAGGAAGAGGGGGATTATTACAATACTGACTAAGATGGAAAAGAGAAAAGTAAATTTTGCAGCTTTTAAAAACTTCCTGGAAACAGAAGGAGAGATTGATGGGTACCTTGCGGATTTTGAGAGGCAATGTGCACTACACAAGGTACCCGCAGAGGACTGGGTCACGATATTATCTGGAAAATTATCCGGCCGGGCCAGAGAGGCTTTTCGGGCCATTCCAGATGAGGAAGTCAGGGATTATAATACTGTAAAAGAGGCTCTGCTCTCCAGGTATGCGGTTACACCGGAGGCATACCGGAGACGGTTCAGAGACACTGTTAAATTAGCTGGAGATTCCTACCTTGAGTGGGCATGTAAGGTGCACCGCACAGCAGCTCACTGGATAGCGGGGTGCCAAGCCATATCTGGGGAAGAGGTGCTGCAGCTATTCCTGTTGGAACATTGCTTCGACAAATTACCCGCAGGAGTTCGAGAGTGGGTTCGGGACCGTAAACCCTCCACCCTGCAGGAAGCGGCTCGCTTGGCAGATGAGTATACGGATGCCCGCAAACTGGACATTGCTACCACTAAGCCCCCTGCTAGAGTGGAGTACAGACCCCCAGTCACCCCAGCAGCTGCCAGTTACCAAACCCCGGCGCACCGCTATACCACACGGCCTCCGGCCACGAACTACCCTCAGAGAGCCCTGTTCAATTCGCGGGGCTACTCACAACCTATTCGGTGCTTTAGATGTAAGCAACTAGGGCACAAAAGACCAGAGTGTCCCCTAAACGCAGCGAACCAAGCGCAGTCCTGGAGAAGACCCGCCGGCGGAATCCCACGTAATCCTCAGCCTGCGGCCCGCTACGTA
This sequence comes from Bombina bombina, assembly GCF_027579735.1. Lineage (NCBI taxonomy): Eukaryota > Metazoa > Chordata > Amphibia > Anura > Bombinatoridae > Bombina > Bombina bombina. The sequence goes on from NC_069500.1 coordinate 187,792,164, forward strand.
GAGGCGCAAGAATGCTGGAGAATCCTACATGAGGCAGACCTTGTGCAAGCTGCCCACCGGAATAACCGGCAACTGGTTAAAGTGAATGGGAAGAAGGTCAGTGGTCTACGGGATACTGGTGCTACCATGACCTTGCTTCAAAAGAACTTGGTGTCTGAGAAACAGTACACTGGAGACACTGTGGCTGTGAGGGTAGCAGGGGGCGATGTGTTCAGCCTACCTGTTGCCAGGGTACATTTGGATTGGGGAGTGGGCGCTAGACCTGTGAATGTGGGGGTCAAGAAGGACTTACCTGCTGATGTTCTTCTTGGAAATGACTTGGCCCCCCTTGTTTCTGCCTACGCTCCTATGGGTCCCGCTGATGTTAACTCTGTGACTACCCGTGCCCAGATCCGTGCAGCAGAGACTGACCCACCTGCTGCTAAGCCCCAGGACGCTGAGCTCAGTAAATCTCTATCCGCTATTGATATGTGGAGGTCCCGTTACAATGCGCTGATGAAGGAGAAGAGGAGCGCAGAGGAAAAAGCACGTTTAGAACAGGAATCTCTGCTAGACAAGCTGCACCGACAAACTGCAGAAAACACCAGCTTGAGAGTGGAACATGAAACATTAAAGACAAACTTAGTGACACTGGAGGAGAAGCTGACGCTGGCTCATAGTGAGGTGCAGCAACTCAAGGGCACCCTATGTCAGTATGAAGGGATTGTGGATACCTATAAAGAGCAGGTACAGAAAACTCGTAAAGAAGCTGATGGGATTTTGAAGGACTGTTTGGCCCTGGTCTGGGCACTGAGGAATTTGAACCCTTGTTTGTATGGACAGGAATTCTCTCTCATAACGGGAATACAGATGGATTGTCCCAGCAAACTGACATGCCTACCAGGCGCTCTGGTGGTATATGCCACAGTATATACCCTGGACAGCCGAGCATGACAAACCAGAGGGAGAGGAGTTTGATGGTCCTGTCCCCCAGCAACACGGCTGTTTAGCCAAAGGGGAGACGATTGGTCTCCCCCTCCAGCAGCACAGCTATGTATCCGAAGGGGAGACAGTCGGTCTTCCCCTCCAGCAACCAGGCTCCCACCAGGCTACTTCCATGGTAGTGCTGGCACCCGGGCAGAGTACAGCTGGTCTCTGCCCACCTCGCAACCCACCAATTCAGCGTACCAGTCCCCCACACAGCTGTGGTGAGGCACCTGGACATGGACAAGTTTTCCCCGTACTCAGGTGTAGTAACCATTTATTGTGGGTGGGCTGTACTACTAATTGTGTTTTATGGGTGGGTTGCTGGACTAACCAGGGCACTGACCGGCAGGAGGTCAGATACCCTGTTAGTCTGTTTGGAAAAGGGGAGAGATGTGACAAAACCAATCTCGCCACTGTACATTGGAGGGCCTGTTATGGAACATTCTTTGGGCTGGAGGTACATGGGCTTAAGGATACCCAGAGACTGCATGGAAATATGGAATTTTATATGCTGGACACCCCATGTACTTTCATACCTCTGTCTTATGTCTATGTCACCCTGTATCCATAAATACAGGATGGGTACAGGGTGTGAGTGCCCCTTGTGGGAGCAATTATGACTCTATAAGCAAAGTGGGCATAAAAGACTTTATAGCTAATAAGAACTGTTCCTATATTCTGTAATAAGATGTATTCTATGTATGTTTAAGATCTGATTGTGTCTCAGGAGTCTGTCTGGGTAAACTGATTGTGTCCTTGTGTGATTATGTTAACTAGACTGCCCAACATCAGATTGTCTGAGTAAACGTTCTTCCCTAGTTAATTAACTTAATATGTTAATCTGTTTTACCTGTGAATAGACAATTGTTTGATGCATTGTTCATATGTTTGCTTTACTGTTAAACCAATGCCCTTTGTAACCTGAAGCCAGGGTGTATAAATCTGTGTGCTGCCTTCAAATAAAGCATATATTCTGTTTAAACCTGAAAACTGGCTGGTTTGTGAATTGCTGATTCCCTATGCAGGACGTTGTTCCCTGGTATTAACCCTTGGTACACTGTTGGTACCGTAACACTGATATTAATAAATTATATGTTCAGCATGTGTGGTACCATATAATACTATTTATCCTGAGTATTTTTATACTAAACAGGAGTATATTACTTATAGTATTTTAAAAAGGCATTTAAAAATATATTTTCGATGAAAGGATTTAAAAGGATTATAATACTTTTCAGCATATCATCTTAATATCACATACATACCTTGAGATTAGCAATCAGATGTAATTTCATATAGCTATATTTAGATTGGATTATTATCCCATATTAATATAAATGTTGCATATCTGTATATCTCTTGCTGAGTGTATAAAAAAATATGGTATACTTTACAGCACCAATTACATATGTACTTATTGGATGTCTGAACAATATGAGAATAGGTTATTTATTTTGAAATAAATTGGACATTTTAAGTTGACTATATAGCTACTTATTAATTTCAGCAAATACTTATCTAATATATTACTGTTAGACATTTCTTCTCAGATCCTCAACTATACATTTATTTACACAGTCTGAGTCTAAATGAAATATTTGAGAGTTATACAGTCCATATAGATGAATTTCTAACTTCTCTTTACTATCCATCTGAACTCCATGGATTTGAACTCAGCATGGGATAATTTTCACCGAAGCGTGAATGGTCACTTTCCCCTGTAAAACCGTTTTATCTTTGCATATACTTAGGCTTCAAAGGTTGGATATTGTAGACTGACTACCTCATTGCAGGGGATCATCAACGTAACTAATTGAAACAAATGTTTCCCTTTTGCTCTCTCTTAGATGTCTTGAGCAGCGAGGGGGGTCAGTGTTACAAATAGCTTCACAAATAAATGTATTATTTGGTGTAGATAAATATATATATATATATATATATATATATATATATATTATTTAATAACACTCAGATATCCTGACAAAAGTCAAAATTAAAATTGCATGATTCAGATAGTGTAATTTTAAGACACTTTTAAATTCACTTCTATTTTCAAATGTGCTTCATTCTCTTAGTATCCCTTGTTAAAAAATGAATACGCACATATCATACACTAGTGGGAGCTGCTGCTTATTGGTGCCTGCAGGCCCGGCGCTTGCATATAGGCAATCTAGGCAACCTCCTTAGGGCGCACCAGCAGTATATATATATATATTTTTTTTTTTTTTTACATATCAGTGGTGGAACTTCCAGGGTCCAAATGGTTAACCATTTGCAGCCACTGGACCCTGGAGATCCGCCACTTAGGACTCCCAGCAGGCAGCAGCACCGTTTCCGTCCTCTTAGGTGCCACAGTACTGTGCCAGCAGTCAGTGCCGGTATAAGCTCCTCCTCCATCCCGTCCCTAAATAAACGGGCCTCTGTCAACTCTCACCCACCACTTATCCCTCTTGCTCAAGACAGATAGCGTGCCGTGTGTGTGTCACCCCGCTCAGGCGCTCCTCAATCGCTCCCGGCTCTCCTCTGTGACTGTGAGTACCGGGTTGGCAGCCTTGAAGCAGAGTTTTTTTTTTTGTCGATAATAATTTAGCAATTAAGTCATATTGCAGCCACAAAGACTAACCCTGATGCTAAGCCTAATCCTTACACTATTGTTAGCCCTAATACTAAGCCTTATCCTAGTTTTAAATATCAATACCAGCATGATATAGTATGTGTATGTATATGAATGTCTGTATATGTATATATGTATATGTGTATATATATATATATATATATATATATATATATATATATATATAGTATGTGTGTGTAAAATATATAGTGTGTATGTGTGTGTATATGTGTATGTGTATATATATATATATATATATATATAATAGATAGAAGAAAGGAAGGCACGCTACGTTTTCAGTAATTAATTTATTTAAACGATTAACGTTTTCGGGGTCTCCCCTGTCCTCAGACCACATAAAAATCAAACAGTGTAACTCACCATTTATCTCCAACTCCCTCCACCGTGCACAAACATCGGCAAACTCTGCAGTGTCCGTGAAGCGCAACTGTGCATGTGTGAACGGTCATACGGAGAGCCGAATAGGACAAATCTAAAAAGCAAAGTGTACACACATAGTGACTTAACCAGCTATAATAGATATATACAGGTGATAGATTAACCATCCTATTCTCATAAACATTATGACATACTGCACACACTATCCTCTCTCAGGGATGTAGATACAAAACTATCACATCCAATCATAATTGCAATACGCTACTACTAGATGCATGTTATGCCGCATCAGTGCCATCAACTAACGAGCACTCAGTCTTTTGACTGTTTGGCAATACCTGCCCTAGTGTTATAACCTGTATGGCGAGACCCTAACTAAAATATCATATGATATAAATATTTTATCCCACAATCTAGTGGTAATACCATACCAGAAATTCTAAAACACATAGCAATGGTATACAGCATAATTGACAGATTTACTAGCAACCATCTACCTCCCACTTAGCAAACAGAAGGATAATCATTTCTAGGGGTATTAATAGTACACTAACCCCTCTAAATTCCTAACTGCTTATATGGGATACTCATATACAGGGCCCTAACCCTACTACAAAAAGCAGTGATAATCCAAATATACATTAAGTCCCTTTTGGATACATCGTATCCAAGTTATAAATCCACTGGGACTACCTTTGTAGTAGGCGTTTGGTCCTGTCACCTCCTCTAGAGCTTCTGGGGATATGGTCTATAATAATGTATCTCAAATCAGAGATCCCATGCCTGTTGATGCAAAAATGTCTAGCCACCGGTTGGTCAGAATCCCCAACCTTAATGGCCTTACGTATGGCCGACCGGTGGTTAGCCATTCTCGTCCTAAGGTCATCCTGGGTCTTCCCTACATAAAACCTGCGACAAGGACAGTGAAGCAGGTACACGATAAATGTACTTGTGCAGGTGACCCTATGCTGTATGTAAAAAAAAAAATTGTTGGACTAAGGATGTGTAAAGACATTACTCTGTGTTAAGCCACCACAGGTAATGCATCCACTGCACCGAAAGCAACCCTTTTTCGTGGTACTTAACCAAAAGATCATTGAGGAGCACTTTGGTATCTCTAAGGATGATACTCTTGGATTTCGCAAGAAAGGGAAATTTTACCCGAAGAGCAGTAACTCCAGTATTTCCACGTATTTGAGAATGGCTAAGAGTGACATGGTGGAGGATCTGCATACTAAGAAGGAGTTCATCCGCAATAATCTCAACAGAGAAGAGCGACAGGCTTTAAAGAATTTACAAACGAACAAAGATTTGGTGATCCGGGAAGCGGACAAAGGTGGGACCCTGGTGCTTCAGGATTACTGTGATTATAGGCAAGAGATTTTAACACAGTTATCTGATGTGAACACTTACAGACGTCTACCAGGGGATCCCACTAAAGCCTTTAAAACAAAGATTGATACGTATTTACAGTGTCTTCAACAACAAGACATTATCTCTATATCTCTGAAGGAGTATTTGCAGGTGGACTATCCTGTAGTACCGGTGATTTACACCTTACCAAAGGTACACAAGAACCCCACATAGCCCCCGGGCAGACCGATTGTTTCGGCACGGGGGTCTATTCTACAACCTCTGGCGACTTTTGTGGACACTATATTACAACCACTGGTTCTAAACACTTCCTCTTGGATTCGATAGAATTGATTAAGCTGCTAAAAACCCCGGCAGAACTATGGAGCCAAGGATATTCTGGTCACGCTGGATGTGACCAGCTTATACACCATTATCCCTCATGCCCAGGGGATGGCAGCAGTGTCTAACCACCTCCTTAAATACCCCTATGTGGGTCCCCCAATTGATGTGATCCTTGAGCTACTGGACTTGTGTTTAAGATGTAATTATTTCAAATTTGAAAAATAATTTTTCTTACAAACATCAAGGACGGCGATGGGGTCCAGTGTGGCCCCATCATATGCAAATCTTTTTATGGCACAGTTTTAAACAGAAGAAACTGATGCATTCAGGGACACCAGAGTGATACTAATATGGGGGTACCCCAGAAGAACTCTCATTGTGGTTTGCAGTCCTTAATAATGTAAATCCACAAGTACGGTTCAAGCTAATCTCCAATACCGAGAATATTGATATTTTAGCTAGGGTCTCGCCATACAGGTTATAACACTAGGGTAGGTATTGCCAAACAGTCAAAAGACTGAGTGCTCGTTAGTTGATGGCACTGATGCGGCATAACATGCATCTAGTAGTAACGTATTCCAGTTATGATTGGTTGTGATAGTTTTGTATCTACATCCCTGAGAGAGGATAGTGTGTGCAGTATGTCATAATGTTTATGAGAATAGGATGGTTAATCTATCACCTGTATATATCTATTATAGCTGGTTAAGTCACTATCAGCTAGATTACGAGTTTTGCGTTAGAGGTTATGCGGTGCTAACAAACAGTCTCTCACCACTCACTTACATGCAGCGCTGGTATTACGGGTTTTTACAAACCCGTCGTTAAATAACAAAAAGTGAGCGTTGAGCAAAATTTTGCTCATTACCGCACTACAATACCAGCGCTGCTCAAGTCAGCTGTGAGCTGGTCGTACGTGCTCATGCACTATTTCCACATAGGAATCAACGGGGAGAGCCGGCTGAGAAAAAGTCTAACACCTGCAAAAAAGCAGCGTAAAACTCAGTAACGCAGCCCCATTGATTCCTATGGGGAAATAAAATTTATGTCTACATCTAACACCCTAACATGAACCCTGAGTCTAAACACCCCTAATCTTACACTTATTAACCCTAATCTGCCACCCCCGACATCGCTGACACCTACATTATACTTATTAAACCCTAATCTGCTGCTCTGGACACCGCCGCCACCTACATTATACTTATTAACCCCTAATCTGCTGCCCCCAACATTGCAGATACCTGCATTATATTTATTAACCCCTAATCTGCCGCCCACAATGTCGCCGCCACCTACCTACACTTATTAACCCCTAATCTGCCATCCCTAACATCGCCGCCACCTACCTACATTTATTAACCCCTAATCTGCCGCCCCCAACGCCACTATACTAAATGTATTAACCCCTAAACCTAAGTCTAACCCTAACCCTTACACCCCCTAACTTAAATAAATCTAAATAAAAATTCATATCATTAACTAAATTATTCCTATTTAAAATTAATACTTACCTATAAAATAAACCCTAAGCTACCTACAATATAACTAATAGTTACATTGTATCTAGCTCAGGGTTTATTTTTATTTTACAAGCAAGTTTGTATTTATTTTAACTAGGTACAATAGTTATTAAATAGTTATTAACTATTTAATAACTACCTAACTAAAATAAATACAGAGGTACCTGTAAAATAAAACCTAACCTAAGTTACAATAACACCTAACACTACACTATAATTAAATAAATTAACTAAATTAAATACAATTACCTAAATTAAATTAAATTAGCTAAAGTGCAAAAAAAAACTAAAACTCACTAAATTACAGAAAATAATAAAAAATTACAGATATTTAAACTAATTACACCTAATCTAATAGCCCTATCAAAATAAAAAAAGCCCCCCAAAATAAAAATAAAAAAACCATAGCCTAAACTAAACTACCAATAGCCCTTAAAAGGGCCTTTTGCGGGGCATTGCCCCAAAATAATCAGCTCTTTTACCTTTTAAAAAAAAAATACAAACAACCTCCCCAACAGTAAAACCCACCACCCACACAAACAAACCCCCCAAATAAAATACTATCTAAAAAAACCTAAGCTCCCCATTGCCCTGAAAAGGGCATTTGCATGGGCATTGCCCTTAAAAGGGCAGTTAGCTCTTTTGCAGGCCCAAACCCTAACCTAAAAATAAAACCCACCCAATACACCCTTAAAAAAACCTTACACTAACCCCCTGAAGATGGACTTACAGTTCTGAAGACTGGACATCCATCCTCAAGGAGCGGCAGAAGTCTTCATCCAAGCCGGGCGAAGTGGTCCTCCAGACGGGCAGAAGTCTTCATCCAGACGGCATCTTCTGTCTTCATCCATCTGACACGGAGCAGGTCCATCTTCAAGACATCCGACGCGGAGCATCCTCTTCATCCGACGACTACCCGACGAATGAAGGTTCCTTTAAGTGACGTCATCCAAGATGGCGTCCCTTAGATTCCGATTGGCCAATAGAATTCTATCAGCCAATCGGAATTAAGGTAGAAAAAAACCCTATTGATTGGAACAGGCAATAGAATGCGAGCTCAATCCTATTGGCTGATTGTATAGGTTTTTTTTAGGTTTTATTTTACAGGTACTTTTGATTTATTTTAGCTAGGTAGTTATTAAACAGTTAATAACTATTTAATAACTATTGTACCTATTTAAAATAAATACAATCTTGCCTGTAAAATAAAAATAAACCCTAAGCTAGCTACAATGTAACTATTAGTTATATTGTAGGTAGCTTAGGGTTTATTTTATAGGTAAGTATTTAGTTTTAAATAGGAATAATTTAGTTAATGATAGGAATTTTTATCTAGATTTATTATAATTATATTTATTAGGTGTGTGGGTGTTAGGGTTAGGTTTAGACTTAGGTTTAGGGGTTAATACATTTAGTATAGTGGCGGCGACGTTGGGGCGGCAGATTAGGGGTTAGTAAGTGTAGGTAGGTGGCGGCGATGTTAGGGACGGCAGATTAGGGGTTAATATTTAACTAATGTTTGCGAGGCGGAAGTGCGGCGGTTTAGGGGTTAATATGTTTATTATAGTGGCGGCGACGTTGGGGCCGCAGGTTAGGGGTTAATAAGTGTAGGTAGGTTGCGGCGATATTGGGGGCGGCAGATTAGGGGTTAATAAATATAATGTAGGTGGCGTTGATGTTGGGGGCAGCAGATTAGGGGTTCATAAATATAATGTAGGTGGCGGCGGTGTCCGGAGCGTTAGATTAGGGGTTAAAAATTAAATTTTAGTGTTTGCGATGCGGGAGGGCCTCGGTTTAGGGGTTAATAGGTCGTTTATGGGTGTTAGTGTACTTTTTAGCACTTTAGTAATAAGTTTTATGCTACAGTATTGTACCATAAAACTCTTAACTACTGACTTTTAAATGCGTTCAGACTCTTGACAGGGTAGGGTGTACCGCTCACTTTTTGGCCTCCCAGGACAGACTTGCAATACCGGCGCTATGGAAGTCCCATAGAAAAAAGACTTTACAAAGTTTATGTAAGTCGTTTTGCAGTAAGACCAAAGAAGTGTGCGGTGACCCTAAACCTTCAAGACTCGTAATTCCAGCGGTAGTAAAAAAGCAGCGTTAAGACCTCTTAACGCTGCTTTTTTCCTTAACGCACAACTCGTAATCTAGCCGTATGTGTGTACACTTTGCTTTTTAGATTTGTCCTATTCGGCTCTCCGTATGGCCGTTCGTGCATGCGCAGTTGTGCTTCACAGACGCTGCAGAGTTTGACGATGTTTGTGCACGGTGGAGGTGTTTGATTTTTAAGTGGTCTGAGGACGGGGGAGACCCCGAAAACTTTAACCATTTAAATAAATTCATTACTGAAAACGGCAAGTGCCTTCCTTTCTTCTATTTTACATTACATTTGAAGCGCACCCCGGGGGTTGATGAAGGTGTGAGTGCTGGATCCTGATTCTTTATATATAATATAATATATATATATATATATATATATATATACAACTACAATAACGGATATGGAGAGTTTATACAAGGATGATGACTTTAATACGGAAGCATTGGGATTCACAGATGAAGATGCAGAGAGGATCAGAGTTGCGGATGATCTGAGTGAGTTGAGGGGAGATACCCCAATTAACATCTATCAAAAATTATTAAATTTACGAAAAAAAGAAATAGATTATCATCTTCATGCTGTATATCTCTCAGGGTATCACCGTAAAAAATATATCCCTAGGGGGTTTAGAATAAAGAATATCCCTACACTAGGCCGCCAGAATATGGAGTTCTGCAGGAGGTGGTGCTCAGTGCTGAATAAGTGCTCCTATGACCTATTACTTTTGGTCATGGAGGAGGTCAGCAGTCTTGAACTAAAAATTAAAGCTGAAATTGAGGCCACCAAATTGCAGAATTACCACATTATGGCAGATGATGAAACACAGGACTGGGTAACCAAATTGGATAGTATGGTTGCCAAATACAGGAATTAATCATGTTTTAAAAATAAAAAATTAAACACAGTTGAAAGTGATTACAGGGATAAACATGTTTATCGATGGTTGTACTGCAAAGATGAAATGCCTAGATATAAACGCAGAAATATGCGTACAAGAAATACACTGAGTTTAGTTGACAGTAGTGGGGTGATTCATCAGGCAATGAGAATGTAGAGGTTAACACCAAGGGGGCCACTCAGCAACAGTCTTTTTTCTGGAGTGCTCACGAGATCTACGGCCAAACCGCCGTTACCAGTAGGTCAGAAAGAATCAAAAGAAACAGACGGCCACACACTAGGAGAGGGGGACATAAATCGAAGGAAGCAAACAAAGAAAAAATGAATATTATTTTTAACCTCAGTTCTAGACAACTGAGTGATGCTGAATTGTGGTCCCTCATTTATACCCTCCCCCAAGTGTGACACATTTAACACCTATGTGGACATCCACAAATTTCAGAGACAACTGAAGTTAAAAGATTTTTTCAAAAGTGAGTCTACAATGGCTATATCCGTGTTTAAAAAACCATCATCCTTTGAACCCCCTAATACTCACCATTCTATTAGGGGCTTCATAAGAATGGTCTGTCATGATGTAAATAAATCTAAAACATGTACTGCTTATCCTAATGTGAGTGCTGAGGAGAGATTAGCAATTAAAACCCTGAGTAATGATAATTCGATAGTCATCCGCCCCGCGGATAAGGGGGGCTCTATTGTTATACAAGATTATACCCAATATAGAGCTGAAGCTCTGCACCAACTTTCTGATACTAATGTGTATCTTAAACTCAGGGGTAATCCAACTATGACTTTTAAGAAAGCCATTGATCAACACGTTCACATGGGTTTTGAATCAGGGATATTAACTGGACAGGAAGTAGATTTTCTAATGACTGAATATCCTAAAATTCCTGTGTTGTATTTGTTGCCAAAGGTGCACAAGACTCTTGAGGATCCCCCTGGCAGACCTATTGTGTCTGCCAGGGACTCCTTACTATCCAGTCTATCTATGTTTATTGACTTTCATTTGCAGCCCGTAGTGACTGCATACCTACAGGACTCGGTGAGTCTCAAGAGTTATGCAGGTTTACAAACTGATGATATCCTAGTCACCATGGACGTTGACAGTCTCTACACCTCTATCCCCCATGGTGACGGATAACCCTCTGTATGAGGGACCGCCCATTGAGTTTTTATGTGAGATGTTAACACTGTGCCTTGATAAAAACTACTTTAGATTTGAAAGAGATTATTATTTGCAAATCTCTGGGACAGCCATGGGTTCAAACATGGCACCCTCATATGCTAATCGGTACATGGCATGGTATGAGCAGCAAGCCATGAAACCATTTACCCATCCCCACATCAGGTACTATGTACGTTACATAGATGACGTGTTACTGGTGTGAGGAGGGAATGAGGATGAGTTAAAGCAATAGGTGTCATGTTTGAACTTCATGGACTGTCCCATTAGATTTAAACTTGAATACAGTGAGACAGTAATTCATTTTTTGGATCTTAATATCTTTAAAGTTAAAGGTGATGAGTGCTGTACTTTTGGTACATCACTATATACAAAGTTAACGGATCGTAATTCACTGTTGGAAGCTAGTAGTTTCCACCCTAGACATCAGAAAATGGGTATAGTTACATCTCAGCTCACTAGGGTCATCCGCAACAACAGTGATGTACCCACTATGTTGGAACAACTGAATGAGATGGAGATGAAGTTGATAAAGAGGGGTTATGATGGTGCGATGGTCTGAGACACCAGACAGAAGTTACTGGAAGGTACTATGAAGAATATACCAAAAGCACAAAATGAGTTAACATCACAGCTGAACTTTGTAAGCGCATATACTCCAATGAGTCGGGAGCTGACAAGATCTGTACACCAGCATTGGGCTATCTTACAGACGGATGCTACGCTCCCTTTCCATGGGACCAGGCCACAACGTATGGTACATAGGTGGGCAGATAATCTGCGAGATCTACTGGTAAAAACGGATCCAGTTGGATGTTATCAGAGTGAAACTTGGCTAAAATCCTCAAGCAAAGGATGCTTTACGTGTGGAAATTGCACGACTTGTAATAGCATGATGAGGGGCAAAACGTTTCAACATCCTCACACTAATCAACGCTATACCATCCGCCATCGACTAACTTGTACCAGTACACATGTTATATACATGTTGATTTGCCCGTGTTCCCTGGTATATATTGGGAAAACAATTACAAGCTTCAGAGATAGGATGGCGAATCATCGCTGTGCCATTCGGGAAGCCTTGAAAACAGGTGATTCGGAGCAGCCGGTGGCATGCCATTTTGCACAATGTAAACATAGTCTCTCCAGTATGAGAACTATGGTAATTGTTCATATTCTGCCACTGTCCAGGGGAGGTAATAGAGCAAAACGACTTCTCCAAAGGGAGACAAAGTGGATTCATATGCTTGATACCCTAATACTTACCTCGATTTTGGACCATTCTTCACTAAATAACCCATAGACTGACTATGCATTTATACTATCTAACCACTCCGGTATGCACCAGCCTATATAAGGATCCTATATGAATCTTCATTCTAGTGGGTACACGCGGGTTTCTATTCATAGAACAAGAGGCATGAAGGAATGGGTTAAATTTATATATGGTATATTATTTGTATATAACGGAGTAATTTGTGCTATCCTGAAGTGTTAATTGTTTAAATACAAATTGTGATAATTGTTCTGTATATAGTTGCAATGGGAACGTAGAGTTTATGTAACAAAATGAAATTTGATTTTAATCACTGGTGATAGGTCCGCATTTTCATGTTTGTAGTGGGGAAACAGGAAGGCGCCAATAGGGTGATAACATATAGACCCAGACAGGTGAGTATAAGGAGAGAAAAGGTACTCACAAGCAGGGCGGCACTTGAACGTGCCTAACCAAGCGGGCCGGGACCACAGCGTCGCCCGGGAGACTCACAACGGCAACAACACCAATCCTCGAGCCGGACCAAGTTCCGTGTGGCCAATCAGGAACGCTGGATGATGACACACCTCCCTCTTCGTATGCCGATACTGAACACAGGCATAGAGGGTAGGAGACAGGAACAAACTGTGTAAGGCTCTCCCGAATACCGAGAGCTTGATTCACACAAGCCAACAAGCTTAGCGTGAAATTTCCTTTCCTCTATCTATATGAGGTGACCTTTTGTCAGACGCAGCTTATTGTACTCCTGTATTCAGAAGCTCATCTGTTAATCGCTTCCTTAGCATTGGTTAACAGCTCTGGCATATTGGTAGTGTGTTTGTCGGAAGGAATGGTATTTGCTGATTCTTTGATGTTGGAGCACTGTTGTGCCTTGCCAGGTTGTTTTTGTTGAAGCACCTTCCCTTTGACTGACACTTGCAGTTATGTCAGGCGCGATTGCGGGCTCATTTTGTAAGCTTTGTGTATGCGGTTACTATGGTAACCCTTAGCCAATCGAATCACGATGATGCATCACGCTCACGCTTTAGCGTGATGACATCATCGAGGGTCGATGCGATGTGGCGACCGGGCTTTTTAAAACATGTATATAAGGTGGGTATTTGAGGTACGGTATTAGCAATTCTTTTTTGGGGATATGTTTATTCCGTGATTCTGATGCTTGGCAACATTTGACAAAGGTGTTGTAATAACACTGAAACGTTATGTTCGTTATTTGATGTCTTTTTAAGATGAATTAAAGATTTTTGCATATTGTGCTAAATATATATTATATATAATGGTATATAATGATATGGTATGTTATTGGGGGAGGGCGCAAAATGTATCCTCGCCTGTGTGGCCAAAAATCCTTGCACCGGCCCTGAGTGCCTGCACACATTTGTCTCTTGTGATTGGATAACTAGATATTTTCAGCTTCCTGTCAGTAGTGCAATGCTGTCCCTTCAGCAATGGATAACAAGAGAATGAAGAAAATGTGATAATAGAATTAAATTGGAAAGTTGTTTAAAATTGTATGTTCTATCTGAATCATAAAAGAAAATTTTGGGGTTTAGTATCCCTTTAAAGGGACATGAAACCCAAACATTTTCTTTCATGATTCAGATAGAGAATACAATTTTAAACAACTTTCTAATTCACTTCTATTATCTATTCTGTTTCATTCTCTTGGTATCATTTGTTGAAGGAACAACAATGCACTAATGGTTTCTAACTGAACACATGGGTGAGCCAATCACAATCAATATATATATATATATATATATATATATATATATATATATATATATGCAGCCACCAATCAACAGCTAGAACGTAGGTTCTCTGCTGCCCCTGAGCTTGCCTAGATAAACCTTTCAGCACAGGATAACAAGAGAAGGAAGCACATTAAATAATAGAAGTACATTGGAAAGTTGTTTAAAATTATATTTTCTATCTGAATCATGAAATAATTGTTTTGGGTTATACAACATAGATATACATACATACATACACACACACACACACATATATATATATATATATATATATATATATATATATATATATATATATATATATATATATATATATATATATATAACATATAATCTGTGGTTTATAACAAGAATCAGAAGACACATTCAATAAATCTGATTGATGGACAGACCCCAGCATTATTAAAAGTGTTAAAGGGACGTGAAACCCAAAATATTTATTGCATTATTCAGATAGACCATATAAGTTTAAACAGCATTCCAGTTTACTTCTAATACTTGTTTTGTTCATTTCTCAGTGTACTCTTCTTTAATCTATGCTAATGATGGGATATGTTGGCATATTTAAAACTCAATTAAAAACAAAAAAAAGTCCAATAATTATGATATAAGAAAATAATTTTATTATTTTTGAGGGGCTTTGCACTACAAAAACACCACTTACATACAAGAGACTTCAGCATCCGTACTGCTATCCTTCAAAATATCTTATCTTATTGCATGTGTTTGTTTAAGCCACCAATCAGCAAGAACAACCCAGGTTGTTTGCCAAAAATGGGCCGGCATCTAAACTTACATTCTTGCATTTCAAATAAAGATACCAAGAGAATGAAGAACATTTGATAATAGGAGTAAATTAGAAAGTTGTTTCATGCTCTATCTGAATCATGAAAGAAAAAATTTGGGTTCAGTGTCCCTTTTTAAGGATTTTGGAAAATAAATCTGCAACAAGATGAATAAACTGATCTTGTCTCTGCATTCAGAGCGTGAGGTATCAGATTGATCCTTACAGGGAATGGAGTCATGTAAGGAGAAAACAGGCTTGATAAGCAACATGCGATCTATGAAATCGATTATCTTACTTTTGCTAGAGTCATCTATCAAATCAGGACTTGAGGCTGAAGCACATGCTGCACAAGACCAGAGGAAGCTTAGTGCTAATACACTTACAATGGCAACACGGATAAATGATCCTCAGCCAACTATACTGTATGCCGGCAAAGTCGGCAGAAGCTCCACCGTTAGCGACCTATGGGTGAGAGAGTTATTGGTGGTTCATGCAAAGGTTGCCAGAGCTGTAATGTCATCTTGTCCTGGACTACTTTGTTGGGGGGTGCGGCCGGCTCCCCGATATGCTGCATCCGTGTGTCTCCTTACTCGGGGGTTGCAAGCCAAAACTTACCAAAACAAGCATTGTGGTTGAGCTGTTCTTTGCAGGGAGTGATACATTGCAGACTGCCAGGATTCCTTCATTCAGCTTGCTTCTCCAAGTTCCCAGGCAAGGCTTTCTCTGCTCACATAATCCTAATGGGATATTGGATGTAGAGAGTCGGCGTGGAATAGACAGGGCTTTATCATCGGTGTTATGATAGTTTACCACCCTTTTTCTCTAAAATTCTAAAATGGCATGCTCTAAAATCACATTTTAATTGTATAACCGCCACAGAGTTGTCAGTTGCACTCAAAGGGGTATATTTATTAAGCTCCTTAACTCATCCACCACCTCTGAGGGGATTGACACCCCCTGCGAGCGCCCGATTGGCCGCGATTGTGCAGGGGGCGCATTGCACAAGCATTATACCAGAAATGCTTGTGC